>NW_022196579.1:0-326587 GCF_008641045.1 Pistacia vera | reverse complement strand
CACTTGTGTTTGATGCAGCCTGTGCAGTAAGTGGGTTGATTTACGGTGCAATTGCTTGCATATTTGGGTGTCCATGTTTCCTGTCTTGCACTTATCGCACAAAACTTCGAAGCAGATATAACCTGGTTGAGTCTCCTGCCCCAGACTGGATCACTCATTGCCTTTGCGAATACTGTGCTTTGTGTCAGGAGTATAGGGAACTTCAGAACAGAGGACTTGACCCTTCAATAGGTAAATATTCTGAATCATGACTTGTGAAATATTGTTCATGGTAGTGCCTTGTATATGCAATAATCACCAATCCAATTGCATGACAGAAAGAAAAAAAATAGAAGAAATGAAAGATACTTAATTAGCATCCAAATGCATTAACATAGTATTTTGTTAAATCTATATCCTGGAATTTTAACCAAATAGATTCCAATATAAGGTACATGTAAAGGCCTAAGGCTTATTGATGTTGTTGATATTGTCATTTTTCTCAACTGTTTTAAAAAAAAAAAAAGAGAGAGAGACAACAAACACATAACTTTTCCCAGAAAATTTTCAGAATCCTCGAAAAATAATCATGTGATATTGATATGTTTGTGTAGGATGGCATGGAAATGTAGTAAGGAGTCATAATATGCAGATGTATCAGACTGGTATGGTGCCCCCAACAAACCAAAACATGATGGGATGATGGAAGATGAGATCAACCCACCAAATAGTCTTTTCCATACTTCTTTGCCCATGTCTTTTTATCGTATTTGTTAGCATTTTTCATTGCTTAAAGAGTTTACATATGAAGTTCTTGAACTTTCATCACTTGTCAAGTTCATGAAAAATGTTAGTGTTACTGATATAGGTAAGCTTGATCGACTGTCATAGACTACGATAAACTTGAAAAGGGATGAATAATGACAAGTGAAGAATATAGAGCAGTGTCTTGAATTTGGTTTCTACAGGAAGCCAAAGTGTATCAATTTTAATTGAAAAATTTTAGCTTGTAGATGAGTACACATGTAAGATGTTATGGCTGAAATGAACTGCTGGATGAAAAAAAAATATCAATTTTAATTGATAAATGTTAGTTTCTAGATGATTACACGTCTTAGATGTTATTCAAATGTTATGAATCTTTGCCTAAACTGGCTTTTTAGACCTAACTGCCAAAGGAGTTTGCGGTGGGGTAAATTCAATTAGGAAAAAAGATAGGCTAACAAACGAATTTCACAAACTTCTCGCACAAACCTTGACGTGACAGTTGAGTTGGTAACTCCACCACACCCAAAACACAAAATGTTTTTGACTAGACCCAAGAAACGACCGTTCACAAAAGGAATGACTGTTTCTCTCTAAGGAACAATCATTCATTCTTTATAAAATGGGTCGTTCTTTGAAAGAACGACTATGTATGAAGGAAGAATGGTCATTTCTTATGAAGGAATGGTTGTTCTTTCATAAGGAATAGTCGTTCCTTATGAAAAATGACCATTATATTACAAGGAACAACTGTTCATGTTTAGTCAAAGTAGTTAGTTGACATGTTAACTCATCTCAAGTGCAATGTTGGTTTGTGAGATAGAGTTTGTGAGATACGTTTGTCAGCAAAATATCAGCCATATGATTAGTCACTGGAGGCCCCATCAACAGTAAACAACTTAAAGTTTAGCAGCCTTTGTGATCGGTGTAACCAGTTCTGAAAGAAATGTACAAAACTTTATTCCAGGCCACACTCTTATCTAACACACATTTGTACACATGGAGGAGGTGGTCATTGGTCAAAAAGGAAGAGAAGAAAGAAGGGAATACTTTTTGAAGAATAAAGATAAATATCGATCCATGGGGCTTGAAAGACTTATTTGTGGCGGAAATCGATCAGGATGAATGAAAGGAATCAAAACTTTTACCCTGTAGAGGGTTTAAGTGAAATGAATATGACCTATTGTTCGGCAGCTCCCACTCAAAGTTTTAAGATCACATTGTTTGAGTTATATATATTCTGGTGGCTCAACTTCCATGGATTGGAACTTTCGCCAAACGTTTTAAGTGATTCTGTCTGGCCAGATATTTCATATGAAATCTTTCAAGATCTTCCTCCAGGGACCTACAGAATATTGGTTACTTTAGAAGCAAGGAAGATCGATCCTCGCGCACTATCAAAAGTCTCATCTTTCAGGCCTGCCAAACAGCATTCTGCTTATGTAAAATGTGAAATACTGTAGATTAAAACGGTAGGGGTGGCATTTTTTTCAAACTTTTAGGCCAACCCACAGTGAGAATTGGTCAAAATTCAGTATGGTGACATTATAAGCTTTAAGACTGTAATTTTCAAGATTCAAAGGTAATAGAATAAGTGCTGCTGTTATTATTAAAAAGCCACCCCATGTTTGTTTCACACGTAAAATTAAAGAAAACAAAAAATTGGAAAGCATATTCTGACTGGTACCAAGCATTTTGATTTACATCCAAAGCATAACTCTCATGGTGGCACATAACAGTGACATAAGAATCCATTAACTATAAGTCAGTAAAAATATACAATCAGTAAGTAGATCTCCCTAACTGCAGATCACAAGAGTTTTATCTCCTTACTCGTAGGCAAAACTGAGCATGCATCCGATGTTGAAGATGAGCACAACGAATCAGATACCGACGACAACACAGCCAAAACGAACGTAAATGATGAGTAATGCCACCAGGTTAACACAAAAAACATTATAAAGACTAACTGAAACTGCATTATTATTACGAGTTCCTTTCAACAGGCTGTTGGGATAAAGATGTAGGCCATTTGTGTGTCGCATCCATCAATATCCATCACATTTTAGGAGATGGTTCCTATAGATTTGTTTCCTTCTTTTGTTATTTTTTGCAAAATGAATCTCCTTTCTGCATAAAAGAAATCTGAGTGGAAGGGGATATTTCTGCCACTAATTAAAATGGGCACATTTCATATCTTTATAAACTATAAAGGTGGTGTACTGTACTGTTCAACTCAATTTCTACAGGACCAGTTTGAATGTCTTATTGCAAGAGTAAAACAAAAATGAAACTGAAAATGATAAGAAAATAAACCCATTTTTCCTTCTGACTTTAACCATTTTTTAATTTGAAACTCGTGTAAATCTATTAAGGGTGCCATTAAGAATCTGTTTTTCCTTTTTTTTCTTTTTTTGGTTAAAAATTTTGAAAAAGATTCCCACAACTAAAATGCAAAATTAAAGCAAACAACTAAAAATAAAACAAACCAAACAAGAATTTTAAAGTGGTTTGGCCCAATCAATTTAGCATACATCCACTATCCACTCAAATAATCCACTAAACAAAAGCTTACAACTATGCAATTTTTAGAAAAGAAAAATTACAAACGCCTTACACTATCCTAAAAAGTCCAATTACACCCCTAATAACAGTACACAATGACTGTTCTTTTGATATCTATTTTATACTTTTTGAGACGCTTTAAAAGCCCAATTTACTAGTCTATTTAAAGGGGAGAGTCCCTTTGCAACTCTCATTCCCAAGCAATATGGGATTCAAGGCACAATCCCAACAATTCTATCCTTGACTTGAATCCTCAAACATCATATTAGCATGTGAAAATCTTACTCGCATGACAGTCTTCTTTTCTTTCACAACAGGAACTTGAACAACTTTATTTCTTGATTTCTTAAGACACACACCTTCATCAAGCAAATATAGTTGTTTTTCATTTCTTTGCCTTGCAAAATCAGAACATCATTTTTATACACTTCGCATCCATCTCTTTGACTGATGTAAGTATATCCATGAGAAGCCAACTCACCCAAAGAAATCAAATGGTGACTACAACTCGGTAAATACCTCACATGACGAAGCTTCCTGACAACACCATTGTGAAGCTTGAGACGACGCTACCAACGCCTTCAATCTTCACTTTCTCGTTATTACCGACAACAATATTTCCATAATTTCCATCTTCTTTCAATTCAACAAAACAATCTTTATCATTACAAACATGCATGGATGCAGCAGAATCTAAAACTCATCCTTTTTCACCCTTTAAAATTTGAGTTTCATCTGGACATGTTACTAAAAATTCACCTTCATTATTAGCAACCTAAGCATCATCCTTCGAATCTTTTATCTGTTGAGCCTTCTTGAAAGCAAGCATATCCTCCCTTAATTTCTTGCAGCGTGGTTGGATATGTCCATTCTCTCCACAATAATAACACTCCTTATTATTGTAATCTCTAACTTTTGATTTATCACCACTCTCTTGAGTCCTTCCTCGATTAGAACCTTCTACAACTACTATATCTCCTCTAAGTGATGAGTTCTCTGATCCCATAAACCTTTCATTCTCACGCAATAAGGCATTTGCATCATCTAATTTTAAAGTAGATCTACCTACCAACAAAGTTTGAACTGAAGGTCTATAATATTTAGGCAAAGATGACAATAATATCAATGCATTTTCTTCATCCTTTAACTCATTAGAAATAGCTGAGAATTGAGATACTAGCCTATTAAATTAATTTAAATGATCATGGAGACTCGTACCTTTATCCATCTTCTGAGAGTACAAATCTATCTTCAAACACGGTCTGTTAGTCAACGATTTCGACGCATAAATATCTTCCAGTTTTTCCCACAAACGCTTTGGTGTAGACTCAATCAGCATGTTGTACTTTATCTCTGGAGCTAAGGCCAATTTGATTATACTGATAGCTCTCCTTTGAATTCTATTCCATTCTCTAACAGACATCTTCTATGACTTACTCTCTTCTAATGCCTGATCAAGATGTTGTTGTACCAAAAGTTCTTGTATCGTACTTTGCCATAACATAAAATTAATTTTACCATCAAATAAAGGAACCTCAAACATAGACATACCTCCAGAAAATTTGAGATGCTTCACAGTCTCTGATCTACTCTTAAATCCAACCTCCTCTCGAGTTTGCCTTCTCCCAAATCATGAATCGTGGGCTTTGATACCACTTGTTGAAAAAGATTCTCACAACTCAAACGCAAAATTAAAGCAAACAACTAAAAATAAAGCAAAACAAACACAAGAATTTTAAAGTGATTCGGCCCAATCAATTTAGCCTATGTCCAGTATCCACTCAAACAATCCACTACATAAAAGCTTACAATTATGCAATTTTTAGAAGAGAAAAATTGCTAACTCCTTACACTATCCTAAAAAGTCCAATTACACCTTAATAACAGCCCACAATGACTATTCTTTTGGTGTCTATTTTACACTTTTTGAGATACTTTTTGCAACTCTCATTCCCAATCAATGTGGGATTCAAGGCACAATCCCAACAAAAAATATATCCAAAATGATTTTTTTTTTTTTTATCATTTTTTTTGGTAAGTAAGTATGCATGAATAAAAAAAGAATGTACAAGGAGGCTAGAACAAAACGGTCATCCTATCTTAGGACAAACCCTGGGTTAGGACCAAAAGAATCAATTAACCTAAACAATATCATATTTTTCATATATATATATTTATCATTTCTAGTATATTTAAAGTCTGTTTTGGTAATTTACGACCATAAATCTCTTTTACATTTTTTAAGCTAAAAATATCATATTTTTCATACAAACACTATTTTAATAAATTCTTCTTTCATAAGTTATATGCGAAGAAGTCATACCAAACAAACCCCTAATTTTTTTAGCCAAAAACTAGTTATTAGTTAATGAGTCCACACAGATGTTTGAAAGTACTTTTCACATTGTCAAAAGCACCTCCAAATAGTTAAAAGTTGTGTGTTAATTAAAATTTATAAATGCGTTTTTTTAAGACAAAAGAACATTTAAAATGATTTTTGAAAAAAAAAAACATTTAAACTACCTTTGTGTGGCCGAGAGGATTGATAAAGATTATTGGTGTATTACTCAAAATGTACACCGACCGGGAGACCCTAGTCATAAAAAAAAATAAAAAAAAAAAATTAATCAAGTGATTGACAAATAAACATTTTATAGAGAAGCCTTTTCTGTCAAAGAATTTTTTTTTTTTTTTTTTTTAAATGATAATAATTGTATTCATATTCCACTTCCAGCCATAAATAATTTTATTAACAAAGTGATTAGACATAAAAGAGTTGAGAAATTAGATAATGGTTCAACTCAAAAAAATGGCCAGAAAAATAGAACATGAATCAATAAAAACTTTGACAAAATGTCTGTGGAAAGGTAGAAAAAAGCTTCATTTTTTATAGGGATTTATTTTCCTCCCTTCATGCATGCCACAACTTTCCCATATTCTAAATTTGGATTATAATTAATTTTCGTCAAAATACTTTAATATTTCGTTCAAATTTAGGTCTGAATATATTCGAATCCCTTGTGGCAATATACTTGTCGAACCTAATTTATTGCTGTACCACGGCGAGATATAATTTTATATCTTATCATATGTATTTACGTAAGGTGTTATGATGGCAAAGAAAAACGTTTGACTCGTTTTAAATGTTCTCTTTCCCTTTTTTTATGGTGCTTTTCATACTGTCTTTCTAGATTACCAAATACCTTAGTGTAAATTCATTGTACTTAAAATTTTTAGTTCTACGATTAGGAATATTGCCGAAATGTTGACATATAATTTTGTTTTTTTTTTTTTTGTGACTGGGGGTGTTCGGGCCAGTTTATACACCTTTCGACTAATCTTTCGAGATCCTGAAGTTAACGAACGCGTAAACCTTTTACTAGTCACCTCTATTAGCAATTAAAGGAGAATCAAATTCAATGACTACCTTTATTAGCAATTGAAAAGAATCAAACTCAAGACTTTAAATAATATATTCAAGAGTTCTTATCGCTTCACCCGACTACTAAAGGGTGATTCTTATATAAATTTTGAACTAGTATTACCCATGTTGCAAAAATATATTCCGAAGCATTGAATTGGATGGAAATTCACCTAGAATAAAGCACCAACTTATTTAATTAATTCATCTAGTCCAATTAACTTAATTTCAAAGTAAGATCGCATTGAATCCAATTGAAAATTCTATGAAACGATTGATTAACAAAATAAATTCATTGTTTTAAACCGAGAATCACCCTTACCAGAAAGCAAATATACCTTAATTGCCTTTTCTGTTAACTTAATGTTCATCAATGGTGCATATAATCAACTTAATTTCTCTTTTTTTTTTTTTTTTTCAAATTCAGTTGACAAAATTACAGAAAAAGAACAAAATATGAAGAAAACTTTATCATGAGAAAATGCTTCTTTGAAGAATCTAGAATGAAGTATCATTGGGCCACAAGATGGACGGAAGATAAAAGATTCTAAGGGCAACCAAGTACAAAGAACAAAATCTTAACCCATTCTCTTTTGTTTTTTGTTTTCTTTTGTTTTTTGTTTTTTTTGATCTGTTGACTAGGAGTGTTCATGTCAGTTTACGCACCCATTTGTTGAATAAGAGGATTAACCTCTCTTATAAACCAGTAGGCTTGAGTGGGCGGTCAAGCTTGTTGCTTGTTGAATGAGAGGATTACTGGGTCATGCCTGTTATTGGAGGTAATTACTGACTTTAACTCCTCCACCACTAGTCAAACACTAAACGCAATTGAACCTGAGCTCTAATACCATGATAGAATTTGAGGTAGACTTGACTCCCCACTCAATAAAATCTTGTTGAATAAGAATATTGCCATCTTTTATAAACCAGTAGGTTTGAGCGCGTCTAGTCAGTATGGGACTCCAACAGTAGTTATTTTAACCCATTCTTCACATGCCTGTTTTCTCTCCCTCTTTTATCACCTTCATTTTAATGTATTTCAATTTCTGGATTCTGGTTCATCTCAATGGTTGTATCTAAAATAGTTTTTATCCATATCCCATGAAGAATAAAAGAAAAGTGATCGGATTTTGGCTAATTATCGACACTATGATCAATGATCACAATTTGATTATATTCAGATAAAGCTCAAATCAAGAAAGCGAAACCAAATTGGGTCGGAACGACGTAAAGTTGTGAATAAAGTTCAAGCTACAGCATTCAACAAAATGCGAAACCTATCTGAAATGTTATCTTATTGAAATAGTAGCTGTGAGAAGCATTAATGGATTAAAAGATAACAGCAAGAGACTGCACAAGGGAATCAAAAAGCAAAAGATAGAAGATAGGATGATATATATGAGGAATAAATTAAAGTTGACTGTCCATTTGCATAAACGTTAATTATCCACTCAAATCGACAGCAACAATTTGATAGATACATATAAACACACACACAAATTCTTAACAGCTGTGGATATTCTGAAATTTCTTAACATGCAGATTATAGATGAGCGTCGGCAGCTAGTTTTTGATTTAGGGTTTGAGAAGTTAACAACTGGATGCGTAACTTTAGTCTGGAAGTTAAAAATTTCATAACGTTTTCACTTAGAAATTAATGTTTTGCCTACAACACAAATTCCTGTTGGAACAATCTAGAGTAATACAAAACTAAAATCAGTAAAGAGAAAGAATAATACACGTAATTTACTTTAGTTCACCTAATTAACAAGCTACGTCTAGTAAAGTATATTGTCTCACCTCTCTCGTTACAATGAATATAGTTTACCCTATGATTTGTTATCATACTCATACAAGAGAAAAATATGTTTATATACTATATTTAAAAACTAAAACCTTGTAGTATAAGAATCTTTTTTCCTAAACCTAAATTCAATAAGAAATTAATAACTTAGAGAAATCTTACAACGGCTCTTCATGGAATAGGCTTAAACCATCGAATGCGTTTGCGTGACCTATTATTGTTGAGATGGTCGACAACTCCAACACCTATGTACTAGCATAATATTGATATATCTCCTTGCTCACATTCACAAAGATGAATATACATGACTTATTTGTTTCTTCCTTCTCCTGCTTTTTTATAAAATCAAGCATCTAGAGTATTCTTTTAACAAAAAGAGAAATAGAACATTAATATGAATAATGTGGAAATATAATCTCATTATTCCCTCAAAGTGTTATGCTTTTACTCTTTAGAAAGAAAATTTCAACGAAAAAGAGGAAGTTGGAAAATGAAAAAGTCAATAAGTTTCTAATAGTTGATTTTGTATTTATTCCTAAATATCATTTTCAACGACGATTTTTCTGACTCTTAAAAACTTATTCATGATACAAGTGGCTTATTACAAGTCAACTCTTCATAAGTCGTTGTCGAATCATATCCAATCGTCAAAAATTTAATCTTACCAAAGTTAATATAGCTATTTCTTCTCAACTATTCTACACAGTGAGTTGTAGAAAAAAATTATCAGACTTAAGAGAATCCGTATGATGCTATTTGGTGAGTTCAGTTGCCCACTTGTCAGATGAAAAAGAAGAGGAAGCTTCCTCTTTCACCTTGAGAATTTTTCTTTCTTCTCTTTGAATCTTGTAATTCTTCTATATAAGGAGACCTTAGAACATCATCATAACCATACTTCTAAACCATTCCTTTCCATTGTTGAATGAGAAGTAAAAAGAAAATGGCTGCAGTTTTTACTGATCCAAGGCTCAACCAGCTTCAAGTAGGCAAGAACAACCGTGGAGTTGTTATTGAAGAAATTGAAGGATTCCTAAGAGTCTACAAAGATGGTCATGTCGAGAGGCCTCTAGCCATCCCTATTGTCCCCTGCACCGCGGCATTAGATGCTCGAGTTGCGGCGAAAGATGTTTTCATCGATAAGTACTCGAACTTATGGGCGCGGATTTATGTTCCGAGCTGCCCTGCAGGCAAGCTGCCTTTGCTTGTTTACTTCCATGGTGGTGGATTTTGCATTGGCTCAGCTGCTTGGAGTTGTTACCATGAGTTCCTAGCCAATCTTGCTTCCAAAGCAGGGTGTGTGATTTTGTCCGTGAACTACCGTCTAGCCCCGGAAAATCGTCTCCCCGCCGCATATGACGATGGCGTCAACACCCTTATGTGGGTGAAACAGCAGGCTTTAAATGGGTCCAGTGAGCACAATTGGTGGATAAACCAGTGCAATTTCTCCAGCTTGTTCCTTTCTGGTGATAGTGCTGGTGCCAATATTGCTTACAATGTGGCCACGAGGTTGGGATCCAGTGGCGCATTCAATAGCAACATGATTAAGCCATTGTGTCTCAGGGGTAGCATATTGATGCAACCTTTCTTTGGAGGAGAGTCGAGAACGGCGTCCGAAAAACACATGACTCAACCGGTTAATTCTGCTCTGACGCTATCAGCTTCGGATACATATTGGCGGTTGTCACTACCGTTAGGGGCTAATAGAGACCATCCATGGTGCAATCCTCTAGCAAATGGTGCAGCGAGGTTGCAGGAACTGAGACTTCCATCAGTGATGGTGTGTATATCAGAAATGGATATACTTAAGGACAGGAACTTGGAGTTCTGCAACGCGTTGGCGGGCGCCGGCAAGAAGGTAGAAACAGTGATGTACAAGGGAGTTGGACATGCATTTCAAATTCTGCACAATTCTCCGTTCTCTCAAATCCGAATACAAGAAATGATGTCTCATGTCAAGGCGTTCATCAACCGATAAACAATATAAAAAAGGTGTCATTAATTTATACATGTAATTATCTTAGAGTAAATGGTAGTGTTGAAAGGGAAAGCAGCTGGATATATAATTATCGTATAGTTTCTACTTGATCTGGTTGACGTATGTATTTTACTTCTTTGTATTGGAGTATTTGATACTAATAAAAAATAATTAAAAGCTTATAGTTACTTTGTTTTGTTGCATATATGTGATTGACGGTTAAGATATACTCTTTTATCTTCTTAGAGGAGGTCCTCCAAACTGGGTTGATACTTGACATGAGTGATGAGTTAAAAGGTCATAACAGAAGCTTGGTTTTTTGACCAAAAAGCATAATATTTTTTTTTTTTGGAGTTGAATTAGGAGGAGTAGACCATGTGGATGAAAGGATCTTTAACCCATAGTTCTTCAGGTCCTGAAGAAATATAAACAAATTGGGTTTGGTGCCTCTTTGTGACACCTGAAAGTGGTCAGTCTCATAGTAGTGGACCATTCTTGGGATACTATGTAAGTATATATTCATGTCTCTTCTACTTTATTTAAATAATACTTTATGTTCAGTCCAATAATATTATAATAAAATTAAAAGTTAACGACATTAATCTCTTAAAATACGATATAATAACAAAAATTTTCCAAAATAACAATCCTCCTATCATCTTTTAATTTGTAGACAGCCGAGGGTTTTTGGGCCAACTTGTGACTTGCATACACTTCAACTAATCCTTCGAGATCTTAGAACTATCGATCAAAAAGAGCTTCAGTGGCAACTTCTATTAGGGACTGAGGTGAATCGAACTCAGAATCTCTTAAGTAATACACTTAAGAGTCTTAATTGACTGCTCAGCCACCGGCTACCCAATAGTGGTTAAATCCTCCCATCGTTAATGAATTGTTAGTGAGCCTTATGCATTATTAAATATTACCAAATTACCTTTCTACCTTTTATTTTAACATTTAAATCTTCACAATAGGGGGATTTCTGTTATTTGAGAAGCATCAAGATGATTTTGTTATTATATTATACCTTAGGGATGAATTTTAACTCTAAAATTACATATATATAAGAATCTAATAGACCATTTCTATTATATCTAATAATTGAAAAATAAGGCGATTTGAATTGATTGACAGTTGACTATGATGGAATAGAATGCTGTGGTTATGGCTTGATCACAGCCTTCGTTACATCTTGTGATTATGCCTTGACTCCAACCTTGATTCTTGGCATAATGATCTCCAATCAATCATCCATAATTTGTGTAATTAGGCTTTATTACATTTCCATTCTTATCCTTACATTTTATGTATAGATTGAAGCAATATACAAAGAATATACAATATACAAAAGTACAAAAGTCTTTTTGCCATTCTCTTCTTTCTTGGCATTCTCTGGCAATCTCATTTCCTCTTTTTGCTTCTCTTGCCAACTCAAGTTCTGACATGATATCAGAGTGATCTTCATAAACACAGCTTCCACTCAGCTAACATCTTTTTTCTGTCCCTGCATTGCAAATAGAAACTTGTTAGTTCTCCTCATAATTTTATTTCTTTTATCCTATTTTGTCAAACAGATGGCAAACATCTCAATCACAAAACCCATAGCCACCCTTGACAACACTACCATTAACCCAAACCCAACAGATCAAACCAGTCCAGATCCAGCAAACCCAACTAACCCAAACCCAACAAATCAAGCCGCCCAAACCTAACAACTCAAACTGGCCCAACACCAGCAATACAAACTGGCCCAACCTCAACAACTCAGACTGGCCCAATACCAACAATACAAACCGGCCCAACCTCAACAACTCAGATTGGCCCAATACCAACAATAAAAATCGACCCAAACCCAACAAATCAATCCAACCCATTTGGGTTTCGGGTTATGATCTAGGTCAAAATCCTTACCCGAACCAACCATTCAATTTCCAAATTCTACCAACCAACAGTCGCCGCCCTGAACCAGGCGATGCCTTGAATGCACTGACTTCTGATGGATCGAAAATCGCTCTCCTCAAATAGTCCTTAACCAGATTTGACAATTATGCTATCTGAGCTCTCGATTTCCGGCGAGCTCTCATAACAAAAGATAAAGAGGGATTCATTGATGGCTCGATTCCACCACTATAGATTGAATCACATCTCTACCATTATTGGAAGAGATGTAATATGTTAGTAAGATCCTACATCGGAAATTGTTTCATGTTTGAAGTGGCGGTCGGTTTGCCTCTATTGGAACTAGCAGCTAAGATGTGGACACACATCAAAGAGATGTATGGGAAGCTCGATCTAGCAAAAGTTTTCACTCTTCGCCAACAACTCGCCAACATCCACCAAGGCAACTCCACCGTAACAACCTATTTCAACACCTTCTATTCCCTATGGAATGAGTTAGATGCGGCTAAAGAAACTATTGATGGGCCGTCGGTAACCCTTGTGCAATACCAAAGAATTCGAGATTAGGAGAGGCTTAGTCGATTTCTCCTTGGGCTCAACAAATCGTTCCTCTCATCATTTCACACCCAAATCCTAGCCACATCGTTGTTGCCAGCCTTTCACTGTACTTTTTAGTTGGCTGTCCAAGAGGAGAGCCAATAGCAACTTGTCATAGATGGTGCAAAATCAGGAGAGGCCGTCGCTTTTTTGGGTGAGAAGAAGAAGTTTGTGCCATTGGCTGGAGAGAAAAAAAGTGTGGAGCAGCTAAGTTTTTTGCAAAATGAGAAAGATGGGTTTATATATGAAGGGATGAAGAGCTAAGATTCAAATCTTTCATCCAATGGCCAGAACTTGACTTATCAATTGCAAGGTCCTCATGCCACCACATCACACACAAGGTCAAACAAGTCAACTTGGGCTAATGGGCCTAATTGGTCAAATGGGTCAAATGGTTCAAATTGGTCCAATGGGTCTGGATCTTCCAAAACAGGTAAACCAAAATTGTTTTGTGAATATTGTAAAAGATAGAACCACACTCGGGATCATTGCTAGAAATTACATGGGCGTTTTGGACAAAAGTGGAAATTCAACCATTCATCAAGTTACCACCATTCTTGCTAGAAATCAAGTCTAATCACCACTTATTAGTATAGAACAATACAATCAATCCCTCAAATGATGAACCAAATCTCGTCCATATCTACCGTATCTTATGCAGGTACATAGTTTTTCTTGAATTTTATTAAAGATGATGTTTAGATTATTGATTCAAGGGCTGGTAATCATATTATTTGCAACCCAAAATTTTTCTCTCATAAAACCATTGCATCATTTATATCCGTTCGTATGCCAAACGAGAATATCACCCCAGCCACCCACATAGGAACAATTCCTCTCACTGAAAAATTAATTTTCAAGAATGTTCTTTTTGTTCATGCCTTCCATTTTAATCTTATCTTTGTCTCCAAAATTTGCATTGATAATAGTTGCCTCTTAAAATTCCTTTCTAACACGTGAATTTTAAGACCCTTCGATTGGGACACTGATGAGCTTGGTTAGAGTTAATAATGGTTTATACTATTGGACTCCTGATAATTTTTCCAATAAATTTCAAAGTTTGTCATCTTGTATTACAGATAAAACTGTTCATTGTAATACAAATATCAATAAACATACTTTCATTCTCCATTAAAGACTGGGTCATAGTGCGTCAATCCCTCAACCTACATGTCCAATATGCCCTTTAGCAAAATAATCCCATATAACATTCCCACATAGCACATTCTCTACTATACAACTTTTTTCCCTAACCCACCTAGACATTTGAGGTCCTTACCACACTCCTAACCATGATGGATCCATATTTTTTCTCACAATTGTAGATGATTTCTCCCATGACACATGGGTCTTTCTTATGCAGTCAAAAGCCCAAACTTTCACTATTAAAAATTTCTTAACTGTGGTCACCAATCAGTTCCATTCATTTGTCCAACATGTCTGGACAAATAATGCTCATGACTTCGTTAACCATCAATGCTCAACTCTTTTTTCCTCTCTTGGAATTCTTTACGAGAGTTCTTGCACCTATATAGCTTAACAAAATAGGGTAGTCGAGAGAAAACATCGACACCTATTAGAAGTAGCCCGTGTCGTTAAACACCAAACCAACATTCCTATTAAATTTTGAGGTGAATGTGTGATTAGAGCCATTTACCTGATCAATCGCATGCCAACTCAGATACTTGGTGGTAAGACTCCATATGAAATGTTATTCATCAAAACACCTGACAACAATCATCTACAAGTATTTGGCTCTCTCTATTACTCTGCCATTATTGGGTCAATGACAAGTTCGGACATCGGGCCACTCGGTGCATTTTCATGGGATGCCCAATGCTCTAGAATAATTATTATCTTTATGATCTAGCTACAAAC
Source organism: Pistacia vera (assembly GCF_008641045.1). Lineage (NCBI taxonomy): Eukaryota > Viridiplantae > Streptophyta > Magnoliopsida > Sapindales > Anacardiaceae > Pistacia > Pistacia vera. The sequence goes on along the minus strand of NW_022196579.1, from coordinate 311,704 downwards.
AAATTTATGGTTTCTCGAGATGTTGTATTTTATGAAGATAGTTTCCTCTTTCTCAACAATGAAGCAAGTTCAAACTCCCCTCCTCAATAGTCAACCATTTTTTTGGAGGATGATGGGCTGACAAGTTCTCTTTTTACAATGCTACCTGCCAATGACATCAGCCTCCCATCAAATGTATACATACCTACTAGTTTAATCCCTGATTCTCCATTGGTAGAAACAACACAAAGTATTGACACTTCACCTACATATCTTCCAGTATCACCAATAGGGCCTCCAATATCTCCCATACCACTATCAAGGCCTCCAGTATCTCCCATACCACCATCAAGGCCTCAAGTATCTCCCACACCAACTTTTAGGCCTCCTCAACGACGGTCCACCCGTATCACCCAATCTCATATCTGGACAACAGATTACATTTGTTCCACCACATTGGCTCTATCAGATACTCCTTAACCGACCTCTAAATATGTCAACTATAACCGTCTATCTCCTGCCCACATGGTATGTGTTCATCAGATTTTTGCCAATCGTGAACCATCCACTTATTATGAAGCTGTTCACCATCCTCACTGGTAGCAAGCCATGGTAGATGAACTTACGACTCTTGCTTAGAATAATACTTGGGACTTGGTGCCTTGTCCACCTCATCGGAATCCTATTGGTTGCAAATGGGTTTATAAAATCAAACACCGTGCTAATGGATCGATTGAATGTTAGAAAACTTGGTTAGTTGCCAAGGGCTTTACTCAACAATAGGACTTTGATTACCAAGAGACATTCTCCCTTGTTGCAAACATGTTACTGTCTGAGCTTTCGTTTCTATTGCTTCTGTTCGAGACTGGTCTTTCTATCAAATGGATGTTCATAATGCATTCCTTCATGGTGATCTACATGGAGAAATTTATATAGATCTGCCACAAGGACTTCGCAAACAGGGGGAGAACACAATATGTCATCTACGAAAGTCCCTCTATGGTTTAAAACAGGCATCTTGATAGTGGAATGAACAATTCATAGAAGCTCTCACAGTCTTAAGATTTGTCCAATCTAAGTATGATTATGCACTCTTCTCTTGGCAGAAAGGTAAAACCTTCATTGCCCTCATCATCTATGTTGATGATATTTTGATCACAGGTAATAATGAAGCAGCCATCAGATTATTAAAAGAGCATCTCAACAGACATTTTCGAATAAAAGACTTGGGGAACCAAAATATTTATTGGGATTAAAATTGCAAGATCTCTGATCAACACTTCCCTTAGTCAACACAAGTATGTTCTAGAGCTTATATCAGATTCTAGATTGTCAGCATGCAGACCAAGTATTGTTTCGGTCGAACAAAACTCCAAGCTCACCACTCAGGATTATGATAAAGGGATCTCATCCTCATAAATTAATCCACCACTAGAGGATCCCTCACATTATCAAAGGCTTATAGGGCGGCTTATTTATCTCACCATGACACAACTAGACATCAACTATGCTGTGTACATATATTCTCAGCCAGTTTATGCATAAGCCAAAGCAATCCCACATGGATACATCAATGAAAGTGCTTAAGTACTTGAAAGATTGTCCTGGCCTAGGACTTCTTTTACCTCAAGACAGAAATTTAGACATTACTGCATACTGCGACTCTGATTGGGCCACATGTCCAATGACGAGAAAATCCCTCACCGGGTTTTGTATAAAGCTTGGAGGAGCTCTGATTTCTTGGAAAACAAAGAGGCAATTGACATTATCTCTTTCATCAGTAAAAGCTTAATACAGAGCCATGAAAAAAGCAATATGTGAGATCACCTAGATACTTGGGTTACTAGGAGATTTGGAAATACAAACAAGTAAGCTTGTTCAATTATACTGTGATAACAAGGCCGCAAATGACATTGAGCAAACCCGATGTTCCATGAAAGAACAAAAGCACATAGAAATTGATTGTCACTTCATTAGAGAAAAAATTTAGAAAGGGATAATCAAGACTCTTCGTATTCGCACTATGGAGCAACCAACAGATGTCTTTACAAAACCTTTATGCAGTAGACAACATTCATATCTTCTTCACAAGCTTGGAGTTTATGACATATGCAAACCACAAGCTTGAGAGAGAGAGTGATGAATATAATGTTGTGGTTATGGCTTGATCACAACCTTCCTTCCATCCTATGATTATGCCTTGACTCCAGCCTTGATTCTTGGCATAATCATCTCAAATCAATCATCCATAATTTGTGTAATTAAACTTTATTACATTTCCATTCTTATGCTTACGTTTTATGTATAAATTGAATCAATACACAAAGAGTATACAATATACAAAAGTACAAAAGTCTTTCTGTCATTCTCTTCTTTCTTGGCATGCTCTGGCAGTCTCCTTTCCTCTTTCTGCTTCTCTTGCCAACTCAAGTTTTGACAGATTGCAATCGGAATCTCTTTATTTACAAGATTATTGTTACACATAAAAGAGTTGTATCCTAAATGGTTGCTACACCATATTGATTTTAGGAAAGTTATTAACTTATCCAATTGTTTTATAATCATTATAGTGTTGACACTTAAATATGTATATGAGTTCACATTCAAAGTTGAGATCTCAAATTATATATATATATAATTTATTGTTGTTCCATTAATAAAAAAGACAGAGAAAATAATTGTCGAAAATAAGATGAAAGATATTACCTAAAGGGAACCCTTCAAAACTTGGTTAATTTCAACTTGATCCCCCAAATTCAATTATTTAAAGTAATAAGTTGTTGAAAATTACTGTAAAATAACAGCAAAGTGCCTAGATATGATTGTGAACGATGTAGAGTGCATTGGTTCCTCTTTATGCAATGCCATAAATACTTGGCTTTCGGGGTGCGGCCAAGTTCATTTGATTTGATTTTAGTTTCAAGCTCGAGTATGCCAATGTTTGTTTTTCTGGTCTAAAACTCAAGGTGATTTTTACAACTATTAACTACCCTTAATAGTTATGTGAACCCAAGGCCGAAGATGCATCGATGCAGGATTGAACTCTTCTAACACGGAAGTAACGTAAATCACAAATGTGATAAGTGATCTAAGGTAATTTGAATCTAAGAAATCAATATAAGAAATAAATATTCTTAATCGTCAGACTAACCCTTTGGGATTAAAATTATAAGATTTTGCTAAATTCATATGGTTGCTTACCAAAATAATAAAAGTTGAAAGATATTACTTTGAATTCAGAGTTTTTTAAGATGATAATAAACCATTAATTAATTAGCATATAAACAGTTAATAGATGTTAATTAATGAGGTTATCACCTAAAAAAAAATTGATATTTCTATGAAAAATGTATTAAATAAATAAAAAAATATATCCCAATTTTAAGGAATTACATATTATATTTAGGGTGCTCACCTTTACTAACAGAGATTTCACGAAAATGTTAAAAATGTTTTTTTAATTATTTTTTTTTCCTATTGAACCACATTCGACCACTAATTAAATGTTAAACCCTCAAAATTTAGACCTTTTTTTTCTTAAAATAAAAATTAAAAAAACCTCACTGTAGCGTTGGCAAATTTTTTTATTTATTTTCTTTCGGAAAGGTTTTTGGCCAAACCGTTGTGAGCTAGCATCTCTTCCACTTAAAAACTTCTTCACTTGATCCTTCTTCAAACACTGTGAAACTGAAGGAGTTCGTTCCTTCGCAGATGGCGAGGAACTACGTGAGAGAAAACGTTCCTCTCTCGCGATTCGGCGTATTGGTGGCGCAGCTAGAGTCTATAGTCACCTCCGCATCGCAACAATCGCCTGACCCTCTCCTCTGCTTCGATCTTCTCTCCGATCTCATCTCCGCCATTGACGAAGAGCCTAAGGTCACTCGATCTAAACGCTGCGTTTTCTTTCTGTACTCATTTTTACTCCAAATGTGATTTTAACCATGCGAATTGATTCAATGCTTGTTATTCCTTTCACATTATACTTCTTCTGCGTTTTCTTTAAATGAATGCATTTGATCTGCGTTGCTTTGAGCATTTCCTGTGTAGGAAGTAACAAATTAAGTTCAGTCTTAGCTAAATGTAGTAATCTATTTTATGTACATTTCCACCTTTTTTTTTTTAATTTTATTGGATTGTCTGCTTTTGGATTTGATTGATTTAGGAATCAATTTTGTTATGGCAAAGAAAGTGCGAGGAAGCATTGTACTCCATGCTTATTCTTGGTGCTCGCCGACCTGTGAGACATTTGGCTTCGATAGCGATGGGAAGAATAATATTAAAGGGAGACAATATTTCGATATATTCAAGAGTGAGCAGTCTTCAAGGGTTTCTTTCTGATGGAAAGAAGAGCGAGCCTCAGAAAGTTGCTGGTTAGTCAAAAACTTCACATATTGTAGCTTGACACTTGCGCATACTGTATATCCTCTTATAGCAGAAGAGATGAAAGTTGTTCTTCAATCTAATGCATGAAAATTGATACTTGCGCATACTGTTTTGCACGTGTATAAGACAAAGGTGAAGTAGTGATAATCTTTTGCTTAATTGTTATGTCTTATGGTAGATTTGATCCATGAATTTTATTATTATTATTATTTATTTTTTGGGAGTTTGTTGTGTTATGCGTGAAACAATGGTAGGATTGTTGGCAATTTGTAGAAGTTTAGCTTATAAGTAATTGCATTTTTTGGAGAATTATCCAGTTCCCCTCTTTATGGAGTATCTGGGACAAGAGAGTGATTGGCCTTTTGAATGATTGAAGCATTCTATTATGGAGCTATAATGTATGTTTTTGAGTCTTCTTTTTATCTTTTGTGTTTCAAAAAGATAGGACATCAGTGCACTAGATTTCACAAAGAGATCAACGAATTAGAGAAGAGAAGCAATTCTATACCAGATAATGACAAAATTCTGTTAAAGATAATCTTCCTTCCTTGAGCCAAAGGAATCAATCCATACAAAGTCAGACCAAAAGACCTCTCACTAATGTATAAAGAGAAAAAAGAAGAGTCTTGAAATTACTTTGAAAGTGATACGCAAATAGAAGCAAAAAGTCTAACTCTGTCCGACGGTCCCTTATTGTTGCTGCTTGTTTCACCAAAAGTACAATTATTTCTTTCTGGCCATATAATCCAAAGAAGAGCTGATACAACACATTTCTAGAGAGATTTAGCATTTTTCCTTCTTGAAAAGCAAAAAGTTCTCTATAAGTAAAGAATCTAAAGAACTTGGAATAGCCATGATATTTTGAATTATTTATAAATTCTATACCCTAATTTTGAAGCCATAGGACAATAAAAGAAGAGATGATTCATAATCTGCAAACTTTTCTGACCAAGGACACACCAAGATGGAGAGAGATATATCAAGAGATACTATCTTTTAATCACATATCTCATATTGATTTTGCCTTTAGCCCCACAAGGCTTGGACTTTAGAAGGGATTTTAGTCTTCCATATTATCTTGCAAGGTTTAAAGTCATCAATGGGGAATCATTTAACAACCACTCATAAAAGGATTTACAAGAGTAATTGCCCAAAGCCTCCAAGTTTTTTAATCTTCAATCCTTTTTAGTCTCATCAATATTTACGTTTCCTGTCAACTCCAAAAGCTCAATGGATTTTCACGTGTCTCTCTCCTTCAAATTCCTTTTCAAATTGAAGTTCTAATTCCATATTAGAGAACTTGCTAAGAAAACTATAAAAGAGTGCATGTAAACATTTCTATTGACACAAAACCTATAAAGATAAGGAAAATGATCACCCAAGTGGCATCTCGAAATTCTAAAATCTTCTAGCTCTTTTTGTTTATATTTGATTTATATTGTTTGTTACTCTCACCTATCTAGCCTTTATCAGCAAACAGCCTTTTGTTGGTTTATTGGATTTTAGACGTTAAGGTTTTTATCTATTTTTTTCTACTGCTTGTTTTTTTTAATAATAACTTCATACCAGTATTTCACCACCTTTTTTCTGGATTTTCTTGATGCCTTTTCCTTTTTTATATATAAAATTCTTCTAATATTGCTTGCATTATTGTATAATTGTGCACCATCTGTGTTAATATCACATGCTTTTGGTAAATACATGCTATCTGGTTTTGTTAGAAAAAGCATATTTCTTATTTCCTTGCAAGTTCGCCTAACCCTTCTGCTTGCTTTGCTGTTGATTGTACATCTGATAATCTGAATTCCTTTTTTTTGGTAGGTGCCACACAATGCTTGGGAGAATTATATCGACATTTTGGGAGAAGAATTACTTCGGGTTTGCTTGAAACAACTATTATTGCAACCAAACTAATGAAGTTTAATGAGGTAGTTTCATTTAATAAGCAACTTTAAAAATTTTATTTACATTAATGAAAACAAGGAATGAAAACATGGAAGGGAGAACTGATAGAGGAAGATTTATTTTCTCAGCCTTTAATGAAAGACTTCAGGTTTTGTATTGGTTGGTAAGCCATGGAAAGATTAATATATTTGATGTTATTCAATCTTGGTGCTGAGGGTTTTTTTCTCTCCAAATTGGTGTCTTATGTGTAGAAACAATGGTTCAAGATTTTTGGAGAGGCTGATATAGATTGGGTTATACTGAATTTTTGTGTCATTGTTTATTGGATTCCGTTAAGAATTTGTGGAGGTGAGAAAGCTCTTGTCGTTTGGAGGTGTTATAAACTGGTTGCGACGGGGGTCATTCAGACTAAAAGAAATAAAGGAATTTTTAAGAAGCTGAGGATGATGAAGTGGATTTACCATAGGAGACAGTTCATACTCTATGTGGGCTTCAGTTATAAAGCAATTTGAAGAGTTCAAAAGGATTAAGCTACTGTTTTATATTGATTTTCTGAATTTTTAAATCCTGTTTGAGGGAGTGTTAGATGTGGAGTTACTGAATTTTTGTTTGTTTTGTCTTGTTTTTGAGTCCACCTCTTTGTAAGTCCATTTATATTTAAATTTTAAATATTTTTATTGTTTCTTATAATAAAAGAAAAGAAAAGAAAAAGTCTTAATGATATCTACTTTTTTACTAGGAGAGTTGGAAAATTGAACTTTGATTACCGTCCAGAGATGAGAATTTGTTGGCTGAAGAACTGACAGAGACTGATGTGGGATAGGTTCACTTTCAAATTTGTTATTAACTTGAATTTTGCAAATCTCAAATTGCAGGAGTTTGTGAGACAAGAGGCTCTACTTTTGCTTCAAAATGCTTTGGAAGGCTCTGGTGGTAGTGCTGCTGCTTCAGCATATACTGAGGCATTCCGACTCATCATGCGGTTTGCTGTTGGGGACAAATCGTTTGTTGTTAGAATAGCTGCTGCACGCTGTCTGAAGGCTTTTGCCAACATTGGAGGACCAGGTCTTGGTGTTGGAGGACTTGACAGTTCAGCCTCTCATTGTGTCAAGGTGGCTGTTATTTGTTCTCCTTTTCCCCCTCTTTATTTTTTTATTATCGTCAATTTCTGAGGAGCTGGTTATATGTATATCATTATTGCTGCTGCTTTTAGTAGGCTCTTGAGGATCCTTTATTGTCTGTGAGGGATGCATTTGCAGAAGCTTTGGGATCATTGCTTGCTCTTGGAATGAATCCTGAGGCACAGGTGAATACATGTTAGTTTTTTTTTGTTTTTTTTTGTTTTTTTTTTTTTAAGATATTCAAATTGTCTTTCTTACATGTCATGGTTTTCATTCTTACTAGGTTCAACCAAGGGGAAAAGGTCCTTTTCCTCCAGCAAAGAAACTGGAGGGTTGTTTGCAAAGGCATTTAATTTTGCCGTTCACAAAAGGTGTACTCTTGTTTGCATTACCAAGAACTTATATTTTTTTTATATGTTTGAACTGAAAATCATACTTTAGATTGTACTTTGATTTACTAGTATAATATAGATTGCACTTCGAGTGGCAGGTGTGCTTGGAATGAATTTTATAGGGAAGCGACTCCTGAGTGTTAGATAGGAAGATGCTTTCAATTTTACTTTAATAGAAAGTAGATTATCATTCTGTGTTTTGTGGTGTACAAAGTGTTTTGGTAAATTTGTGAGTAGTGAAGGTTTTATATGCAACAGTTAACCAGCAAACCATTGGCTTAGGCTTTTGGATTTAGGGTGGTGTCGAACTTGTTTATATGCAAAACCCTCCCATGAAGGATTACGGTTCTGCTCCCAAAGTGCTTCTTGTGGTGTGTTGCTTAATATAAATTAAAAAAAAAAAAAAAAAAAAAACAAATCTCTGTGTGTGTGTGTGATTATCAACAAAATAACTTCCTTGGAAATAATCTTTCTTTACTTCTCCTATAAAAAAAATTCTCTTTTGTGCTCAATATAAGAGATATTATCACGTGATAGATGTTTCTGTTGGCTGGTGACTTCAGTTAATTAAAAAATGAGGGAAGTTAGGTTATACTACCTTCTTTTGAGGAAATTATTATTTCAATTGCAAACTGGAGTTGTTTCTTAAGTAGAATGGTCAAATTTATTTGGTGATAGTGAAAAGACGTGTTCAATCCAACTTGAGTGTGAAATCTCTTCAAAAGTTTTCCATCATACGCACACATATATAGACAGACCTTTAAATGCATAGATATATATTATCATTGGCACGGACACACAAGAACACGGACACACAGATGTACTGAAAGTGTTATCCAATTTAGAGCAAATCTTGTTCTAAATGGCATCCTGAATTGTTGGTTATGTTTCACAATGAACCTTTTGTTAATGCTGTGCTTTGAGCAGCCTCTGTGATGGCATAATAAATTTTCATATCTATCATATTTTCATGTAAGTTTCTATATGATTCCAAGTTTTACACATGAATAATCTATTATGGCCGCGTTCTCATTTTCTTGTTTTCCATATTCCAGCATGGGAAATTGTGAAGACGCTGTTCACCAGCTCTGGTGTGTTTTTGTTCTTTGGAAATAGGAAAATATGGACTAAAATTAAGGCTTAAAAGAGAAAATGGAGAAAACATAGTAAAGTTGTTTTCTCTATTTTTAAGTTTCATTAGTCCTAACAAAATTCAAACATTTTGATTTGTTTTCAAATTCACTTTTGGAAACAAACACACACACACANTTTTTTTTTTTTTTGTTTCCTTGTTAAAATTTTGTAAGTTTGAAAAGTTATTTTTATATTTGTAATGTGGAAACATGTCTTATTTGTGGCTTTCCACCTCCCTTTCCTTAGCCCTTAAGATTTGTATTAATTAAGCCAAACAAATGGCATTAGTTGATTATAAATGATAAAAGTAGAGCTGGGCAAGGCCCAATCCTGTCCGAACCTGAGACTGGGCCCAATAGGATTGGTCTCAAATTGGGACCGATCCCAGACCCATGAGAAATATTAGGGCCCGAATTGTTCCCTAGGAACAGTTCTAGGTCCTATGGGCATGGAAAATTATTTTACCCCCCTAATTTGCAAAATTTCAGTTTAGACCTTATATTTATTGTCAATTTAATATATAACAAGGTGGTTATTGATATTTCCCGAGGGTGTATGGGAAATTAAGGGTGGGGGTTTGGGCCCAGCCTTGGCACTGGTCCTAGGCTTGGGCCTTGGATGAGGGACCAACCCAAGGATTGATCCCAAGCCCAGGCCTTGGAGGAGGGACCAACCCAAGGACCGGTCCCTCCTCATTGGGCCTAGTCCGGGTCTGGGCCCGAGCCCTATAGGACCTGTCCTCCCAAGGACCAGTCCTAGGTCCCCTTTTTGGGCAATCCCATTGGGCCCGGACCTAAATTCCCACCTCTAGATAAAAGGGACAAGTGTGTCCCAAGCAAAGTTTATTTAACGCTGAAGGGCGGTTAAGAGATACTGTAAACACCTCTTTGTATTGATTATTTGTGAGAAAAACAGAGAGTTTTGGCTCTTGTTTCTTTTATTTGTTAAATTAATCTCTTGCCTTGAGCTAATTATTATAAAACAATTTGGTTATTTTACTTTTTATAAGTTTGGTATTTTAGAGCTTTGTTTGAGTTTGTACAAAAATTTTATATTTTCTATTATTTTCTATTTAATTTTGTTTTCTTTTTATTTTTGATATTATCTACACTGATGTCAACGCAATCTTAGTGCACAATCACTACAATCACGGGATTGCATGCCGAATCTGATCGCAATCATGGATTTACCTCACTTTCCTTTGCAAAGTTTATGTATAAATACCCTCTAAGACAATGAAAGAGGGGTTACCATATTATTCTTGGTAAAATACACATTTTTTGCAAGCTCTGAAAAACAATAAGATAACAGTGGACGTAGGCTCAAGTTTCAACTTGCCGAACCACTTTAAAAATCGTCTTCTGTTCTTATTTTATTACTCATCTATTATTCATTGCTGATTTTCATTTAAGCACGCACACATCTATTCCAATTCCACCAAGGTCGATCGAATCTCTCCGGTTGGTGTGAATTTTCGTATAAACATTTTTGCGCTAGAACGAGGGCCCCCTTCAAGCTCTCTTATTCCCAGCAGGAAACAATTCCCATAACACTTCCGATCACTGGAAAAGTCATTATGGCCCATACTAGATCATCTAGAGTACCCAGAACAACGATCGGAAACCATTATAATATGGAAACAACTCATCAGGAAGTCAATCAGACTACTGCTCAAAGTCACTTACCACTAGTACCACCCCAACATCTCGCCAATCAGTTAGGGGCAAGAACTTCCAACCCAAAAAATGGGCAACTGATGGACATGATAAGGTCGCTAGTTGTACAAGTGGTGCAACAAAATGTGGTAAATTTGAGAAAGGAACAATAGACCAATTAGGACCCTAACCGGTCATTCTTCACCAAGCCTGCCCCTAGCGGGTAGAATAGGCCAGTTGGCGAACAATTTGGTTTATCAGCGGCGAGAAGTGACCGTCAACTCTGACGGGAGAGGACACACATCACTCATGAGCATGAGACCCAAGAACATATTAATCTTGGAAGGCGACCGAGCAAGGAACCCATGGGGGAAAAGGAAAATAATGGTCGTTGTAGAGATTCTTGTCTTAAATGACGAAATGCCTAGCACTAGCGTGCCAGTTTTAGCCCACACCAAAGGCAAGTTCATACCTTACAGGCACGCAAGATTAGTCATGCATGCCAATCTAGCAATAAAAATTGATGTTTCGATTTTAACTAACATCACGGGCAAGAAGCTAAGGAGTACAACAGTATGTATTACCCCAGCTATCATGATTCTGCTTCGCTGATGCGTGCAAATGCAACACCTAATTTTACCTCACTAAATTCTAAAGCAAAGTCGTGTAGTAGAAAAGAGTAAGGGTCTTTCTCGCAGAAGATTTGTGAACTTAATTAATTATCTACTTCTAATGGGGTTTGTCACAAATTATAAAAACTCAACAAAAACTAGCAAACTAAAATTAAATAAAGTAAAACAAGCAAACAATCACGAAAGAGATGAATCAGAGAAGTGAGATTGAAGGTTTATTAGCCACCACTAGACATGAATTACATATAATAAAAGCATTCTTTAACTTTCTACCCTCTTGATCACATTAGCTCAGAAAATACCAAACGTTGATAAGTCCCGCATCTCTCCATACTGAGTCATTAGACTAGACACGGTCATAACCCAATTCCCTATTTATTAAATAACCCAGGATATGATCTCTAGATTCAAAGTAATAAAAGCATTAAGTTGCGAAAGACCTACTGAATCAAGGCTAAACTCATATGGTTAGTTTAGTTATCTTGAGTGATTAACCCCCATGTATGCAGACATATACTTTATCACTAGTTATTTAGGTTAATAAAGCGATTCTGTACTAAGCAACCTAAATTGGCATTAATAGATTAATTCTAACAATTTAATTGCGCACTTAAACTATTGAGACAATCTATCTAAACCCTATTTACAGAGAAATAATCACATAACTAAGAGGGATCAAAAGATAAATAGATGCATATTTTATTAATTTCAAGACATGTCTAGGGTTTTGAAATGACACTCAATCACAAAAAATTAATTACTCATGGAGAAGAATAAAAACATAATCATATCAATGAATAACAAAATAACAACAACAGATAAGAAAAACTTAGGGAATCTTGGGTAGAACAATGGAGTTGATGATGATCTTCCCTAATTCTTATGTCCAAGCCTCTTTCAATCTCTCTTAATCTCTATATTATTGAGTATTTTTGGTCTCTATATTATCCATCCTCTCTAAAAAAATCCCCAAAATAATGCTAAAAGACTTCTATTTATATCCCACAAGGGTTAGGGTTTTGTTTTCCTTAATTCTATTTAGTTTAAAACTCTTAAGCCCTATTTACCTAGTTAAAAACAAAAGAAAGATTTCCAGCTATCGTGACTGTGCCCCGACTCTGTGCTACGACATAGTTGATTCTAGACTAAGTGTGTTGCAGCATAGTCCAATTCCTCTTCTAACCTTGCATCATTCTTCAGCACTCTAGAGATGGTGATTTTTAGCACGATCACGATGGAATCTGGAAAAGTGGTAAACATATGAAATGTAGCACTTTAAATCAGCTTTCCAATAGTTCAAGAATCATCTTGATACAACATCTACAACTCAATTTACTGTTGAATCACTGACGCATGTTAAAAATTGGAGCGTTTTTCAGGATTTTCCCTTCAACTTCAAATCGCCATAACTTCTTCAATTCAACTCCGATTCTCGATTTGTTTGTTTTCAGTCATCACAAATTCTCTTGCCAACATCATCTCTCATCCGAATATTATTTTTAAGCTTTATTCCGTAAAAACACAACAAAAATACCTATGATCCCAAAAAGTGCATTTATGAAATAATTAAGTTAATTAATGCAAATTAATCCTAATTTCCCCAAATACTCCCAATAAACCACTAAGTATAAGTGTATTTTCAAGCACTTATCATTCGTGCACAAGCATACAGGACTGATTAGGGTCTCAAACAATCGACCTTAGGGCTTATTTGCTCAAAATGAGAATAAATAGAGCCCGCATACAGAATCCTCCAGGAAATGTTGAGTTGGATCAGGTGCAGAGAATGCTCAATGATCTAAGTGCCTGGCAGAATACTTAAGTGAAGGGAATAGCAAGTTCTCAATTCTCAGAGGAGGTCCGTCAAGCGCCGCTTCCCTAGGGATTCCGAGTGCTAGACATTAAGTTTGATGGGAAAGGAGATCCCAAAGATCATCTGGATACTTTCAACGATCTGATGCGGCTATATCAGGTCTTGTTGAGTGTTGGAAATGCAGATTTATATAGTGATTTAGGGGTGAAACTGTAAGGAATTTAAGGTTTAATGCATGATTTATGATGTGAATTCTTGCATGTTTCGTTATCTTTCGGAATCACAGGTTGTGCGTTTTTTTTTTCAAGTTTTTAGGTGCAAAAGAATGGATTATTCTCGCTTGTGTTTGTGTTCGGACATCTTAGACTCACTTGAGTTCGGATAAATCAAGGCGAGAAGTAAAAGTGTGAAATTTTGACTTTGCGCCGCGGCTCAATTAAATTAAGCTGCAACATAAACACTCCGGGGCTCAATTCAAACAAGTCGGGGCATAATTAAAATGAGACACCGCACAAATAAATTGCGCTGTGGAGCAAATTGCGCAGAACGTATAAATGTCGCATTTCCAACCTTAATTTCAGCGACCAGTATTTACAAATCTTCCATTTGTCTAAAAACTATATAAAGACAGCTTTTAGAGGGTTTTAGGTTTTAGATACACATTTTAGGGAGAGAATACATTTGGGGCTTCTTGGAAAGGTGGAGTTTGGAGAGGAGAGGAGGTTCTTTTTCCTCTCCTCCTCCTTTGTTCTTCATGATTATGGTTTTATGTGTCGTTGTTTCTTTTCCTTTATGTTGCATTTTGTTTTCTAGGGATCTGATGTAATCTAATTGAAGGCTTGTGTTTTATTGTTAATCTATTTGTTTGATCCATTCTATCATGTTCTAGATTCAGTTATTACATTTAATTCAATCTTTAGTTGTTATTAGGGCCTGATCAACCTTGATGTTAGTTAATTGATTGTATCAGACAAGATTGTTTGTGGAATGACCGACTTGTAGCCCTGCTCAAGTATAGATTGGTTATTGTCTTTGAGATCGTCTTGTGCTTAATGAGTTTTTGTTACCAGACTCGGTTAGATACCACTAGCTAGTTTAGTTGATGGAAACAATAGGTTATTCCAAATGGCCGTGGTAATACCTTAGAAACGAGAGACGTCGTGCCTATCTTGATTAACTCTGTGAATGGATGACTTGTGTCTGTCCAAAATGGTTCCTTTGTTGTTCAGACTAGGCTATACGCCACTAGCTAGTTTGAATGATGAAAGTACTAGGTTGAACCCGATAATGTACGAACCCTAGAATGGAGTGGGGAGAACGATAGTTCAATGATGAACACATAGCCTAATAATTATGATAGAGTTAGAGCCTTAGGATTCTTTGTAGATAATTAGATTTAGATTTACTTTAATGTCGTTTGTATGTTTTCTTTATTTCAATTCTTGTTGTTTTGATTCATCAAGGCATAGTTACAAGGATCATGAGAGCATCTTCAGTCTCTGTGGGATCGACCCTTACTCGTGCATTATGTTGCGCTTGTGACTCGTGCACTTGCGAAGGATTAAACTTTGTATGTGTGTCAGGTCTTTGATTTGGCGAAGTGACATTGCTTCATGGTGACTTTAGTGAGGGATGCCAAGAAGTGGTACTCAAGGTGAAATCAATAATCGTGGCAACAATTTTCCTCACTGTATCATCAGCAGCTCCAACCAAGGAGACAGTTCGCTGTGCCTCTTTGCTATCTAAGCAACATCTGCCTAGAGGAGAAAGAATCTCTGACTCCTTATCTAACGAGGTTCAGGAACAGGCAATCCAAGGTCGCGGATGCACCAGAAGAATCAATCTGGATGTTATTGATCGTTGGAATAACGTTGTAGCCAAAGCTATGGAAAGATCTCTAAAGTGCAAATCATGTGAGTTTGGCCAAATTCTATCAAATGGTAGCAAAACATCAGCTATTTGAGAGTTCATTGGCAGCCTTAGCTAGTAGTTTCTCAAAAAAAAAAACCTCCGACCAGCAACAAGATCGATCAACAGATAAAAAGAGAGGCCAAGGAAAAAAGGTGTGCCTTGAAAGAGTATTTAATGAAGGCTTATGACTCGGTCAATCGGGAGTTTCTCTTACAAGTGCTAAAGAATTTTGGTTTCCTGACTGTTCTTGTCAATTGGATATCCAGAAACGGCCATATCGAAGCCTCTTGGTCACTGTGAGCTACTCACAAGGACCTTTGGTGACTTTCGACGGTGGTTTGCGGTAGCGGCAGGAGTGGGGGTGATTTCGTCATAAATTAAAGTTTTATATAAGCGTGGGTGTTTTGGCTAAATCTGAAATATTGGGGGTTAAAAAAATTATTCAAAAATTAATAATAAAAATAATATTATATTAATATTTTAAAAGGGACAATTTAGTAATTTAAATAACATACCCACCAATTTATTCTCCATAACCAAACATATTAATATAACATGCAGGGAGGATAAAATCTTGGTTGGGGTTGCCTCTTGGAGAAGTAGGTTTTTATCCTATGCAGGGAGGATTATTTTGATTAAGTCCATTCTTTGGAGTATGCAAATATTTTGGTCATCTCTCTTTACTCTTCCTTCCAAAATTCAAAAGGAAATTGATGCTAGTTTGAGAGCTTTTCTTTGGTCCGAAGTTGATATGAATAGACACAAAGTTAGAAAAGCTTAGGAGTACCCAAAAATGAGGGCGGGCTTAGGTTTATGAAATCTAAGGAATGGAACCTCGCGGCTTCTTTAAGACATATTTGGAACCTGTGCAATCATAGAAACCATACTTTATGGGTCTCTTGGGTCCGAATTCATCTTTTGAGAAATAGAAGCATTTGGGGCATAAGCATTCCCCAAAATTATACATGGTCATGGAGACATATCCTCAAAAGTAGGGAAATGGCTAGAAAGAATATCAAATGTAACATTGGCAATGGTAACACCACCTCTCTTTAGTTTCATAACTGGCACCCGAACGGCTCCCTTGTTTGCATCTATGGGGAAAGGATTATTTATGATGCAGGGATTGCTAAGGATGCTAAAGTGAGTTATGTGATTGATGGATGCAATTGGAAGTGGCCAACCTGATAACTCATGGTAAGAATGATTTATGGGGGACCTATAATAGACTCAATTCCCTGAATCATGAGCTTCAAAGAAAGATCGCTAAAGCGGCCTAGAATTGAATGTGAAGTGATAGGCTTCACTAAAGAAAAAGGCAACCTAGTACCTTGCCCTAGTCGTAATGCACTCGTAATCACGACGAGGATTGATAATAGTCGGGTACTCCCGATAATGGTTAATAATGGCAATGCGATCAGCATCATCTACTTAAAAGTCAAAGAAGCATTAAAAGTGTTTACCAAGATGGAGTTTGGGAGTATCTTGACTAGAGTTATTGAAGCTAGAGAAAACCTCCTAAGGGTCCAACATGCTCTTGCCTCTAATCCTCTTAAAGAGAACCTTATTCGTGAGGAAAAAGCCAAAGCTTTTAATTTTAAATCTTTAAGTCGAGCTTATGAGTCTTTAGCTAGGCAAAAATCTAGAGTGCAATGGCTTAGAGAGGGTGACTAGAATACAAGCTACTTCTTCAAGTGTGTGACTGGCCGAAAGAATAGAAATAGAATCACCAAGCTTAAGAGTGATAACGGCATGGTTTTTTAAGACCCTTTGAGCATTAAGGAAGAAATTGTTAGCCACTTTAAAAGAGTATTTGAGGAGCCGAGGGGTGTGAGGGACTACCAAGGTTTAAAGAAACTTATTGAACCTTGCATCACTAGTGATATGGCTAATAGGATGATTGCCAAAGTGATGGATGAGGAAATCAAGAACACTCTGTTTTCTTTGGGCAATAACAAAGCTCCTGGACCAGATGGTTTTGGTGCCTATTTCTTCAAGAAAGCTTGGGATGTGGTGGGCAAAGATGTGACTATGGCTATTAAAGACTTCTTCAAGGAGGGCAAACTTCTTAGGGAGGTAAATTGTACTTCAATTGCTCTTATTCCCAAGTGTCATAATGTTTTTTTGTGTAAGGACTACAGGCCCATTTCTTGCTGCAACATTATTTATAAATGTATCCCCAAAATCATTGCGAATAGAATTAAAAGTGCTTTACCTCTCTTCATTGACCCGACACAAGCAGCCTTTGTTGGTGATAGGAGAATAGGAGATAATATCCTGTTATGCCAAGAGCTGGTGCACAACTACAATCGAGCTTCGGCCAAGGAGAAAAGGTGTGCTTTGAAAGTTGATTTAATGAAGGCTTATGACTCGGTCAATTGGGAGTTTCTTTTACAAGTCCTTAAGAATTTTGGATTCCTGAGTGTACTTGTCAATTGGATATCCAAATGCATCACTACTCCTAGGTTCTCGATGGTCATCAATGGGGAGCTGGTGGGTTTCTTTGGGAGCTCTAAAGGGCTGAGACAAGGGGGATCCGTTGTCCCCTTACTTGTTTGATATTGCTATGGAGGTTCTCTTTAGGCTATTGAATAGAGTGGCAGCTAATCCGAACTTTAGCTTTCAATGGAGATGCAAGAAAATGGGGCTGACTCATCTTTGTTTCGTGGACGATCTCATGCTTTTTTGTAAAGCCGAAGGTACTTCTCTATCTCTCCTTAAGAATGCTTTAATTACCTTTGAAAGTTGGTCAGGATTGAGTGCTAATCCCAATAAGAGCAACATCTTCCTTTCTGGTGTGAATGACAATGAGAAGATGGAACTCTTATGTTTGATAGGTTATACCGAGGCTACTCTACCCATCAAATACTTAGGTGTACCCCTTATTACCTCTAAGTTAACCTTTGGGGATTGCCAACCTCTCTTGGATAAAATTTTGGCTCAGGTTACCTCTTGGAGAAGTAGGTTTTCATCCTATGCGGGGAGGATTATTTGGATTAAGTCGATTCTTTGGAGTATCCAGATTTATTGGTCGTCTCTCTTTATTCTTCCTTCCAAAATTATTGGTCATCTCTCTTTATTCTTCCTTCCAAAATTCAGAAGGAAATTGATGCTAGTTTGAGAGCTTTTCTTTGGTCCGGAGTTGATATGAATAGACACAAAGCAAAAATAGCTTAGGAGGAGGTATGTGTACCCAAAAATGAGGCCGGGCTTGGGTTTATGAAATGTAAGGAATGGAACCTCGCCGCTGCTTTAAGACATATTTGGAACCTGTGCAATCATAGAAACCATACTTTGTGGTCTCTTGGGTCCGAATTCATCTTTTAAGAAATAGAAGCATTTGGGACATAAGCATTCCCCAAAATTGTACATGGTCATGTAGACATATCCTAAAAAGTAGGGAAATGGCTAGAAAGAATATCAAATGTTGTATTGGCAATGGTAACACCACCTCTCTTTGGTTTGATAACTAGCACCCGAACGGCCCCCTTGTTTGCGTCTACGGGGAAAGGATTATTTATGATGCAGGGATTGTTAAGGATGCTAAGGTGAGTTCTATGATTGATGGATGCAATTGGAAGTGGCCAAGTGCCAATTCTTAGGCTCTTATTAGTATGAGGAATTCTGTGAATTTCACACCTTCCAATGTTGACGACAAGATATGTTGGATACCCTCACCTTCGGGGGATTTCTCTACCAAATCGGCTTGGGAGGCTATTAGAAGCAGAAGAGCAAAAGTTGAGTGGTGTGACTTGGTGTGGTTCTCAAAGGCTATCCTAAGATACTCTATGATCTTATGGATGGCTATTAAGGAGAGATTACCTACAAAGGAAAGGTTGATGAGGTATGGGGCTACTACTAACGCTCATTGTTGCCTTTGTAACTCATCTATTGAATCTCTTGACCACTTATTTTTTGCATGCCCTTTTTCTATGTCTATTTGGAGTAAGATCCTTATGCTTGCTGACCTTGGCTATGTGGTTAGACCCTGGCATGATTACATCCCCCATTTGGCAAGGAAATGGAAAGGTAAGAGCCTAAAATTCACTTTGGGTAGGCTTTGTTTAGGGGCTACGGTTTATTGGATTTGGAGGGAGCGAAATTCGTGAATTTTTAGGGGTGACTATAAGGATTCCTTCACCATAATTGATGTTATCAAAAGTGTTGTGAGAGACAAAGCTATGGAACTCAGGAATATCAAAGTATCCTATAGCAATGGGAAGTTGGCGAATGATTGGGGCCTCCCCAGATCTATTTTCAAAGATGTTCCTCAAGTTCCCAACACCGTTTGAAGACTGGATTACGGAGGGTTACGCAGAATGGTTTTTGCTTGGTTGTGTTTCTATCATTTGTAACGAGTTTGATATCGTGTTTTTCTTTTAATGATCCTAACCTAGGGAGGTGTCCTATGGTAGGTGGAATTGTTGTTGTTCTCTTTGCTTTCTTCTTGGTTTTTGTGGTTTAAGATTAACCCTAAGAGTGAATGGTCGTTTGTAGGCTTGTTTCCTTTGATTCCTATTTTGGGGCATGTCCCAAAATAGGCTGGTTGCCCTTTATCAGGCCTTTGTACATTCTTCTCTTTTTTTAATATAATATTTATAAAAAAAAAAAAAAAAAAAAGAGCTCGAATCATTCAAGAGCTACACAGTGCAACAAATCCCTAAAGAGTAAAACTTAGTGGCAGAAGCTTTAGCTCGCCTAGCTTCAGCAATGAGTAAAGAAGCTACGAGCTCAATCCTAGTTAAACTTTTGCAAAGCCCTAGCATCCTCACAAAAGAAGAAGCAGTAATAGTAACAGGGTAGCAGTATACTTGGATGAATCCAATAGCAACCTACTTGAAATATGGAAGATTAACCTGAAGACTGAAATGAAGCTAGAACCCTCTGTGCCAAGTCCGTTCGTTTCACCCTGATAATCGAGAAACTCAAGAAGAGAAGATACAACACCCTGCTGTTAGGATGTCACAAGTTTGCAAATATTCTGCGAGCCCCATCTCAAGAACTCACAACCCTGACTAGCCCCTAGCCATTTGTGATTTGGGGGATTGATTTGATAGGCCTGCTCCCTCAAGGATAATAGGGGATAAAGTTTGTAGTGCTCGCAGTTGACTACTTCACTAGGTAGGCAAAAGCTGAGCCTTTAGCAACAATAACGGTGGACAAACTTAAGGACTTTGTCCACAAGAACATCATATGTAGATTTGAAATCCCACATACAATCAACACCGAATGTGGGAAACAGTTTGACTGTGAGGATTTCATGTCATTTGGTGAAAAGCTCGACATAAAGAAAAGTTTTTCAGCTATTTATCGACTTAAAGCTAATGGTTAGGTCGAAGCAGTGAACTAAGTAATCAAGCACACAATGAAAAATAAGTTTGATTCCCCTAAAAGGACATGGACAAATGAGCTGCCAGATGTGTTATGGTCGTTTAGAACCACAGCTAGAAGATTGAAAGGAGAGACCTTTTTCTCACTCGCTTATGGATGTGAGGCAATAGCCCCAGTGGAAGTTGGAATTGGCTCGTTCGTTGGAAGTTTTTAATAAAGATATTAACGAAGAACTCTTGCGCTTGAAACTAGATCTAATTGAAGAATATCGAGTCAAATCTGAATTGAGACCTCGTATCAACAACGAGAAAAAAAAAATTTCAACTCAAAAGTAAGAAACCATGATTTTGAGGTAAGGGACCTCGTTCTTTAGGAAAATTTTGCCCGGATCAAGATATGCAAGATCGAGGGCACTTGGGGCCAAATGGGAAGGTCTATTCAGAATTTCAGAAAAGCTCATAGTAGGAACTTTTCACCTAGAACATTTAAATGACAAAGCAGTTTTGCGAGCATGGAATGCCAAGCATCTTCGAAGCTATTACCAATAATTAGCTCGGGTCTAGTTTTTTATTTCTTATTTTATGTTTTTTCATTATTACAATTTGTAAGGCCTTCTAGGGTCAATATTTCATCAATATAAAGCAAGTATTATTCTTCAAATTTGTGTTTGAAATTCTAATGAGGTCACAGTCAAAGTAAATATTACGTAAGGAACTCAAAGTCAGAAGCTCGTAAAGGTAGCCTAACTGTAGAGTGATGCCATAATTCAACTCAAAAAGGTGTACCCCATGACTGGACAAAGTAGTAACTTGGGAAATAACTGAGAAAAGCATGTCAAGGAAAAGTCAATTATGACTCAGTGACTAAGACTCTCGACGAGCAACTAACCTTAAGTCGATGTCGTCGCGAGAAAAGACTCTCATTGTTTTTCGAAAACCACTTAAGAAAGTGGACAACGCATAACTTAGAGAAAAATTTGATATTATTAGTTAGTTCGGTTAGACGGACTATAATGACTTCGTAGAAGATATACTTGTAAAAATTTCCATTTTATTAATTGTTCGATTCATATTAGAAAAAACAAAAGGGCAACAAAAGGCGAGCACAATCTATCCTAGTCTAACGCTGGAGTTGAGGGAGGTCCTCTGTTGGCTCATACAAAGAAATAAGATGTAGCTACAAGTCGCAAAAACGGAGTGTCAAGAGGTGTTAAAAAATAAAATGAAAATTAACTCACTATAGCTACACGACTTTGCACCAAATGACTCAAATAATTTGACCTGACACGATGATGAAAAGGAAGAAGGATAAGAAAAATTGTGGACAAAATATTACCACATATTCCACCTGCACAATCATATAAGGATTCTCCAGCTTTATTTTGATCAGCCCAAGCACAAAATTTTCATGTCCCATGCAATGTTCTGACAACCGTACCGGCCAATCGGACCGATTCGACCGGGAATCGACATCATCTCTGATCCGATGTCCTCTTGTAACTTGTATTCTTAATCAAACTGGATTGAGCCGCGGTTGGACCGTCAAAATAGTGTCGAATCATGGTCCAACCGTGACTCAATCCTATCTGATTTCGGCATTGTTCGAGGGAGATAACACCGCCATAAGACTTGACAGCATCTCCATGACAAAACCCATCTATTTTCAGCAGTCGCCATCCAGCCTTTCGTTGCTCGCTGTTCACAAATCGTTCACGCAACCGTCGACCTTATTTCTTGATTTCGAAAAATACCGATGCTGTTATAACTCCCTGAAGCCACCATAAGATTCGTCGACACCTCTACTTCAAAAACCCCATCATTCCAAACTTTGATTGGCCGTTGATCGCCGTCTACCATTGTTCATGAAACCGTCGACCTTTTTTCTTCTTGACCTTTTTTCTTCAAGGCATTTAAAACCTATTGCACTAGAAAGAGACCTATTTACTAAATAAGCAGCTGTGGTTAAAGCCACCCCCCAAAATGACTTAGGCAGACTAGCAGTGAGTAAAAGACACTTGACCTTCTCTAACAAGGTCCTATTCATCCTCTCAGCAACTCCATTTTGCTGGGGAGTCCTTCTAACTGTCATATGTCTTAAAATTCTCTGGTCTCTACAGTATGTATCAAACTTAGTGTTACAGAACTCCAAGCCATTATTTGTTCTTAGAGCTTTTACTTTTTTCTCTACTTGGTTTTCTACCAAAGTTTTCCAGCCCTTGAATTTACTTAGGGCCTCATCCTTAGATCTAAGAAGGTATACCCATACCTTCCTACTGTAATCATCCACAATGGATAGGAAATAATTATTCCCTCTATGTGATTTAACTCTCTCTGGACCCCATAGATCAGCATGTAAATATTCTAGACAATTTACAGCCAGGTGAGTTCCTTTTGGGAAACTCAGCCTGTGTTGTTTACCCGTGACACATGTTTCATAGAAACTAATATTTGACACATTATCATTGCCGAAGTACCCCTACTGTTTAAGGGAATTCATACCTCTTTGGCCTATATGGCCCATCCTTAGGTGCCACTTCTCTGCAAGAGAGATGTTAATGGATATAAAAGCAGAATTAACAGCTATTGGATAATACTGACCACACAAAATATACAAACCATGCCTCTTAACCCCTTCAAGTAAATATTTGATCATTCTTGCAAACAGAAATGCAGCCCTTTTTAGCCCTATAGCTATAGCCAGCTTCATCTAGAGTGCCCACTGAAATCAGGCAACGCTTAAGCTCAGGTATATATCTTACTCTTGCTAACATTATGAATTTACCACTATTTATTCTAATGGTGATATTTCCTAGACCTTGAACCCTACAGGTTCACCATTTATCGAATTTTGAAACCAACTTTTATTTGGACTCATATGGAAGGAACACCTTGAGTCTAACACCTACATTAGATATTTCAAAACTTGATACAGTGAGTGCTTCAGTGATTTCAATGCTATTACTAGAGGATGCTATGTTACTCTCGTCTCTGATTTAGGTTTATTATTATTAGCCTTTCGCTTCCTCTTATTCCTTAAACATTTCTTTTGCTAAATGTCCAACATCAGGTCTTCCCTTCATAAAACAGTTATTCCCATTTCTTTTTTGGATTTTCAACTCAAGTTCTCTAGATTTCAACCTAGCTATTACGAAATCAACACTGGGAACAGTTGTAGTGTACTGTAATGCGTTCTTTACCACTAAGTGATATAGACACTCCAGGCGAATTACCCTAGGAACCCATGAACTCAATGGAATAGGAAAAAGTTAGTTTGCTAGGAACGTGTTGAGGATGATTGAATTAGAACCCTAACGAAATTAACTCCTTAAAACCCTAATTTTGAGATGCCACAAAGGTTGATCACTCCCTTTGATAAGTTGAGATTCAAGCATTCAATCAAGAACACAAGAAGGCAAGCAAATAGCTTTTTGAAACTAAACTTCAATTTATAATAATATGTCCGCCAAAAATAACATGGGTGCCCCTTTTTATAATAGCAAACCCTAAAAAAAAAACCCTAGCTAATTGAAAAAACGGGTTGGGCTTTAGTAAAAATGAATTGGGCCTAAATAAACCTTAAATAAATAAAAGACTAAAGAATCTAATGATAATTAAAGCATAAAAAAAAGCCCAAGATTAAAAAAACGAAAATTAAGTCCTAAATTAATCCTCGCATCCAACTTGATCTTCCGAATCTACCCTTGCATAAAAACATAATAGATCATCCTTGGTGAAGCTTTGAAATCTTCGAATTTAGTCTTAGAGTCTTCTAGTACAACCTCTTTGTATTGCACTTCCATGATCATTAGACCGCTAATTCCTTGCAAAGGATCTTGGGAATATTTGGGAACATCAACTTGGTCTGCACCTCGATCTCCATTATTCCCCTCCTCTTCGAAAGGATTCGTCCTCAAATCACCTACATCAAACAGAGATAAATCAGCAACTTTTAAAAGTTGCACTAACATTACCATAGTCGCTTGGCAAATCTAGCTTGTAGGCATTATCATTGATCTGCTCCAAGACTTGAAAAGGTCCATCTCCTCTAGGCTGCAATTTTGATTTCCTTTGTGTGGGAAATCTCTCCTTACGCATGTGCACCCAAACCCAATCTCCAGGTTGGAAGACAACCTTCAAACGCCCTTTATTGGCGTGCTCAGCACATTGCTCATTTTTCCTTTCAATGTTGGCCCGAACTTTGGCATGTAAGTCTTTCACAAAATCTGCATTTTTCTTACCATCAAGATTAGCATGCTCATTTGGAGGCAAAGGTAAATATCCAAAGGTGTTAAAGGATTAATGCCATAAACAATTTCTCCCACTACCTTAAGTTCTTTTGAATGATAGCACGCAGCAAAGTAGTGAGTTTCCTATTAACTACTTCAGCTTGACCATCCGTTTGAGGATGTGCAATAGTAGAAAATAAAAGTTTGGTTCCTAATTTATTCCATAAAGTGCACCAAAAATGATTTAGGAACTTAACATCTCTGTCACTAAGAATTGTCTTAGGTAACCCATGCAAACGAACCATTTCTTTAAAGAACAAATCAGCAATACGTGTTGCGTTGTTGGTTTTAGAACAACAACTATGCTATCCTTACCACTTTGAGTCCTTGGTAATCCTAAAACAAAATCCATAGATATATCAATCCAAAGTTGATTAGGTACAGGTAAAGGGGTATACAAGTCATGCTGTCTAAGTTTAGAATTTGCTTGCCTACATGTAATGCACTTATCACAAACAGATTGCACATCATGCTTCATATGAGGCCAATAAAAATGCTAATATATCTAAAGTCTTTAGAACACCAAATTGACCCACCAAACCTCCCCCATGACTTTTCCTAACAAGCAACTCACGAATAGAACAAATAAGCACACATAATTTATCTTTCTTGAATAGAAATCCTTCATGCATATAAAAATCACCAAACGCATACTTATCACATGCATTTCATACTTGGCTGCAATTAGAATCATTGGCACACAAATCCTTAAGCAATTCAAAACCAAGTAATTTAGTTTGCAATGAAGTAAGTAATACGTACCTCCTAGACAATGCATCAGCCACAACGTTTTCCTTCCCGTGCTTGTATTTGATTACATAAGGAAGCGTTTCTATGAACTCCAACCACTTAGCATGTCTTTTATTAACCTTACCTTGGGTCCTCAAGAGCTTCAAGCTCTCATGATCGGAATGAATGATGAATTCCCTCGGCAACAAGTAATGCTGCCATGTTTGAAGAGTTCTTACTAATGCATAAAGCTCCTTGTCATACGCAGGATAATTCAACGCTGCCTCACTTAGCTTTTCACTAAAATAAGCAATTGGTTTGGAATCCTACATCAAAACAGCTCCTATTCAAATCTCGGATGCATCACATTCTATCTTAAAAGCTTTATCAAAGTTAGGCAAACACAACAAATGTGCATTAGTTAGCTTATCTTTCAAAGTTTTGAAAGTCCAGTCATGCTATTGAACCCACTTAAAAACAACATTCTTTTTAACAAATTTTTTTTTTTTTTTTTATAAAGTTTATAAAATTTCATTTTAAACCCTATAATTTATGTTTATTTCAAAATTTATAAGGTAAGTAAGTAATGTACAAAGGCATGATAAAGGGCGACCAGCCTATTTTGGGACATGCCTCGAAAATAGGAATCAAAAGAAACAAGCCTACAAATGGCCATTCACTCTTGGGGTTTATCTTAAAGCACATAGGGAGATAAATACCAAGAAGAAAGCAATGAGAGCACGAAAAATTCCACCTACCATAGGACATCTCCCTAGGTTAGGATCAATTAAAAAAAAAACACGAGATCAAACTCATTACAAATGGTAGAAACACAACCAAGCAAAAACCATTCTCTCCATAATCCAGTATTCAAATGGCGTCGGGAACTTGAGGAACGTCTTTGAAAATAGACCTAAGGAGGCCCCAATCATTCGCCAACTTCCTATTGCTACAGGATACTTTGACATTCCTAAGTTCCATAGCTTTGTCTCTCACAAGACTTTTGATAACATCAATTATGGTGAAGGAATCCTTATAGTCACCCCTAAAAATTCGCGAATTCTGCTCCCTCCAAATCTAATAAACCGTAGCCCCTAAACAAAGCCTACCCAAAGTGAATTTTAGGCTCTTACCTTTCCATTTCCTTGCCAAATGGGGGATGTAATCATGCCAGGGTCTAACCACATAGCCAAGGTCAACATTCATAGGGATCTTGCTCTAAATGCACATAGAAAAAGGGCATGCAAAAAATAAGTGGTCAAGAGATTCCATGGATGAGTTACAAAGGAAACAATAAGCGTTAATAGTAGCCCCATACCTTATCAACCTTCCTTTATAGGTAATCTCTCCTTAATAGCCATCCATAAGATCATAGAGTATCTTGGGATAGCCTTACAGAACCATACCAAGTCACACCACTCAACTTTTGCTCTTCTTCCTCTAATAGCCTCCCAAAGCCGATTTGGTAGAGAAATCCCCCGAAGGTGAAGGTATCCAACAAATCTTGTCATCAATATTAGAAGGTGTGAAATTCACAGAATTCCTCGTGCTTGTAAGAGCCCAAGAATTCGCACCTGGCCACTTCCAATTACATCCATCAATCACATAACTCACCTTAGCATCCTTAGCAATCCCTGCATCTACATGTGTCCATGAGAGGTGGTGTTATCATTGCCAATGTTACATTTGATATTCTTTCCAGCCATTTCCCTATTTTTTAGGATATGTGCCCATGACCATGTACAATTTTGGGGAATGTTTATGTTCTAAATGCTTCTATTTCTCAAAAGATGAATTCGGACCCAGGAGATCCACAAAGTATGGTTTCTATGATTGCACATGTTCCAAATATGTATTAAAGAAGCGGCGAGGTTCCAATCCTTACATTTCATAAACCCAAGCCCGCCCTCATTTTTGGGTGCACATACCTCCTCCGAAGCTATTCTAGCTTTGTGTCTATTCATATCAACTCCGGACCAAAGAAAAGCTCTCAACCTAGCATTAATTTCCTTCTTAATTTTGGAAGGAAGAATAAAGAGAGACGATCAATAAATTTGGGTACTCCAAAGAATGGACTTAATCAAAATGATCCTCCCCGCATATGATAAAAACCTACTTCTCCAAGAGGTAATCCGAGCCAAGATTTTATCCAAGAGAGGTCGACAATCCCCAAAGGTTAACTTATAGGTAATAAGGGGTACACCTAAGTATTTGATGGGAAGAGTAGCCTCGGCAAAACCTATCAAACTTAAGAGTTCCATCTTCTCATTGTCACTCACACCAGAAAGGAAGATATTGGTCTTATCAAGATTAGCACTCAATCCTGACCAACTTTCAAAGGTAATTAAGGCATTCTTAAGGAGAGATAGAGAAGTACCTTCGGCTCTACCAAAAAGCATGAGATCATCCATGAAACAAAGATGAGTCGACCCAATTTTCTTGTATCTCTAATGAAAACTAAAGTTCGGATTAGCTGCCACTTTATTCAAAAGCCTCAAGAGAACCTCCATAGTAATAACAAACAAGTAAGGGGATAAGGGATCCCCTTGTCTCAGCCTTCTAAAGCTCCCAAAGAAACCTACCAGCTTCCCATTGATGACCACCAAGAACCTAGGAGTAGTGACGCATTTGGATATCCAATTGACAAGTACACTTGGGAATCCAAAGTTGTTCAGGACTTGTAAGAGAAACTCCCAATTAACCGAGTCATGAGCCTTCATTAAATCAACTTTCAAGGCACACCTTTTCTCTTTGGCTGAAGCTCGATTGAAGTTGTGCACCAACTCTTGGCATAACAGGATATTATCTCCTATTCTCCTATCACTAACAAAGGCTACTTGTGTCGGGTCAATGAAGAGAGGTAAAGCACTCTTAATTCTATTCGCAATGATTTTGGTGATACATTTATAAGTAATGTTGCAGCAAGAAATAGGCCTATAGTCCTTACACAAAGAAGCATTATTACACTTGGGAATAAGAGCAATTGAAGTACAATTTACATCCCTAAGAAGTTTGCCCTCTTTGAAGAAGTCTTTAATAGCCATAGTCACATCTTTGCCCACCACATCCCAAGCTTTCTTGAAGAAATATGCACTAAAACCATCCGGTCAAGAAGCTTTGTCATTGCCCAAAGAAAACATAGTGTTCTTGATTTCCTCATCCATCACTTCGGCAATCATCCCATTAGCCATATCACTAGTGATGCAAAATTCAATAAGTTCAATCGCAAAAATGTCTATGAAAATTCATACATAATGGACTTGGTTGACAATAAGGTTAGTGAGAGAAAATGCTATCTCTTCTCTCTAGGATTAGTGAAACAGCCCACCTTCTATCCTTTTTCCCCCCCACCCACCACTCCTCACTCCACCTTCATCACCCATCCTCCACCTTTACCAGTAAACACCTCATTCTCATCAAACCAGCTATCCTTCATCTTTTTCGTTTTTTTTTTTTTTTTTTTTTTTTTTTTTTTTTTTTTTTTTTTTTTTTGGATAAGTAAGCTTTTATAGAAAGGGGAAAGAATGTACAAAAGGCCTAAAAGTCGGCCAACCAACCTTAGGACAAGCCCTAGTTAGGAGCAAAGGAATGATACTATCTAAGTCTACCCCTAATCTTTTCTTTTTCCCATTCCACTTGCCAAAGGAATGGAACCAAGTAGAGATTAAAGAATACAATGAATCCCACCTACCACAGGACATGCCCTAGGTTAGCTTCAAAAGTATCAGAGCACAAAACCCATATGCATAAGCATTATCAATAAGAATTCCATACACATGGACATTAACAAGGTAGGGCCCGTTAATGACACAAAGACAAAGCACTAGATCAACACCCCAAGACTTCCAATTGTCAAAGTAGCCTTTTCTAGCACAATCACCTGCCGGGATGTCATATAACCCAATCCCCTTACACGACAAAAAACCCATCACATAAATACAAACCATATAATTACTTCCCATGGGATGTTTTAAAAAAAGACATGGGGAGACCCCATTTCTCGGCAAGTCTTCCATTGAAGGTATTCTTTATGATCTTGCTAAGGCCCATATCCCTCTCCCTCACCACATTCTTGATGGAGTTGTAGAGCGTATGTGCATCCTTGCATTCCCCACCAAAAATCTGGCTATTCCTCTCTCTCCAAATAGAGTAAACGGTGGCTCCCAAACTTAACTTCCCTATAAAGTACTTCAGCTTTTTCTTCCTCCACCTACTAGCTATGTGCTCAACATAATCGTTCCAAAGCCGGGTGACATACCCAAGAGAAGAGAGCTCAAGGATTCGGTTCCAAATCCTTTGGGTGAAAGGACAAGCAAAAAAGAGATGATCGATCGTTTCTTGCCCATGATTACAAAAACAGCATGCATTGCTAGAGGCTATTCCATACCTCATCAATTTGTCCCTGGTCTGAAGCCGATCCTTACATGCCATCCACATGATCATGGAGTGTCGTGGAATGGCTGTTGGGAACCATACAAGGTGATGCCATTCCACTTGGTGTTGGTGCACACGAGTAACTTCCCAAGCCGATTTTATAGAGAACTTACCGATGCATTAGGCTTCCAAACAGCCACGTCCTCGCCCTCCTTTGGATCAAAGTCGATAGAATCCTTCATGTCCATCAAAGCCCAAGAATTAGCCGTTGGCCATTGCCACCTTGTCCTATCCGAAATCTCACACACCTTAACAAGATGTTGTAGCCTCGAATCATACACATTGCGGCTGCCATATCTATCTTTGAGAGGGCCTTTTGGGTGCCAATTATCATGCCAAACATAAGTTGCTTGACCATTTCCGATGATGACTTTGATGTGCTCTCTAGCTTCCATTCTAAGCTTCAAAATGCTCCTCCAAGCCTAAGAAGCATCCGAAGGTATAGGAATCTCCCAAAAGCTCTTCCTTGCCAAGTAGGTTGCTTTGATCCACTCAACCCATCCGAAGCCGCTACGTACTTGATTAAGATTCCAAACATGTCTTATCATGGCTTCCTTATTCCAATCTTCAGCTCTCACAATCCCCAATTCACTTTTTTCAACAGGGACACAAACCTCTTCCTATGCAACTTTGGCCTTTGAGGTTTTCATGTCACTCCCAGCCCATAGGAAAGCCCTTAACTTAGCATCAATTTCATTGAGTACCTTTGAAGGGAGCATGAAAATAGATGACCAATAAACTAGAATGCTAAAAAGAATGGCCTTAATGAGAATTACCCGACCAGCATAGGAGAGGAATTTGCTTCGCCAAGATTGAAGAAGAGCCAAGATTTTGTCTACCAAAGGTTTGCAATCAGCAAGGGAAAACTTTTTGGTTATGAGAGGGACACCCAAATACTTCAGTGGTAGCTTTCCTTCTTGATACCCAAGGATCGATAAAAGAGCTTGTTTGCTCTCCTCACTCACCCCGGAGAAGAAAATGTTGCTTTTTGAGGGGTTTGCTTCTAACCCTGCCCAAAAGGTGAAACGATCCAATGCTCTTTTGACAATGCCAAGAGTGTTTTCATCCGCATGGCAAAAGATCATTAAATCAACTGTAAAACAAAGATGGGTTAGGTTTAACTCTTTGCACCTCCAATGGTGCTTAAAAGAAGGTTCCTCTATTGCTCTATTTAGAAGTCTTGATAGCACCTCCATGGCAATCACAAAGAGATATGGAGAGATAGGGTCTCCCTACCTAAGCCCTCTAGAACCGCTAAGGAATCCGATTAATTCCCCATTAACGGCTACAGAGTATTTAGGAGTTTTGATGCACTCATCTACCCATCCAATAAAATTCAAAGGAAACCTGAGAAGCTCTAGAGCTTTAATAACGAAATCCCATCTTACATAATCATAAGCTTTCATAAGGTCTACCTTCATTGCACATCTAGGCCCTTTGGCCGACTTCTTGTCATAGTGGTGGAGAAGTTCTTGGCTCAAAATGATATTATCCATAATTTTCCTCCCCTCCATGAAGGCACCTTGGGCTTTGCTGATGAACTGAGGCAAAACTCTTTTAACTCTATTGGCCATAATCTTGGAGGTGCATTTGTAGATGGTGTTAAAACATGAGATCGGCCGAAACTCACTACAAGATGAGGGATTTTCATTCTTTGGGACTAAAGCAATAATGGCACAATTCACCTCTCTAAGAATCTTCCCAGACTTGAAGAAATTTTGGATCGCTTTAAAAACATCATGACCTACAATATCCTAAGCTTTTTTAAAGAAAAACGCTCCATATCCATCTGGCCCCGGTGCTTTGTCTTTACTCATTCCAAACATGGTCTCTTGAATCTCTTCTTTGGAAACCTCACTAATCATGGAATTCGCCTCCTCGTCCAAAATAACAGGGCTGATAAGTTCCTCCATGCCCTCATAGGAAACACCCTGACACTTATCTTCAAAAAGATTTGAGTAGAAAGACACAAACTCCTCTTTGATTCTATCTTGATCACTAGTAACCGAGTCTTCCCCAATTTCCAAGTTCACAATCTTATTTCTATTCCTCCATCCAGCAATTGATTTAAAGAAGTAAGAAGTGTTAGCATCCCCCTCCCGTAACCATTTAACCCTAGACTTTTGCTTGGCTAGTGATTCTTTGGCTTTTGAAAGCTTGACCATCTTTTCCACCTTACCTTTCTCCTCTTGCAAAAGAGCATCATCAACCGGATCCACAACAAGCCTTTCTTGGACTTGGGCTAGATCATCTCTTGCAAATTTCACTCTTTCCAAAATGCTCCAGAACTCCTTTCTATTTAGTCTCTTAAGCTCAACCTTCAACGCCTTTAGCTTAGAGACTAGCCTATACATGGGGTTACCCTCCACCTCCACACTCCACACTCTCTCCACCATAGGTAAAAAGTCCCCATGCTCTGCCCAAAAGTTGAAAAATTTGAAAGGGGATTTCTTACCTTGAAAGTTCAGCCCACTATCAACCGCCATTAGACAATGGTCCGATATGCCTGGAGTAAGGAAGGATGCAAAAGAGTTGGGAAACCTGCTGCTCTAATGCTCATTACACATCACCCATCAAGTTTGCACCAAATCCTCCTATTGAGCTCTCCTCAGTTATTCCAAGTGAAGAATGACCCAATGGTATTAAGATCATCAATATCAGCTTCCTTACACGTCATTAAACTCTTCACATTGCGAATTCCATTGATTAGAACCTCCCTTCTTTTCCCCCGCAAATCTAACCGCATTAAAGTCGCCCATAATAACCCATGGCTCGCGATGGCTAACATTGGCATGGTGGATAAGCTCCTTCCATAGCTCCTTCCTTTCCCCCACACTATTCATCCCATAGACAATAGAATAAAAGAGCATGGAATTATCTTTCAAAATTCTAACCTTACAAAGAATTGCTTGAGCTGAAGTTTGGATAACCTACACATGCAAAATATCTCCATCCCAACCCACCCAAATTCTCCCCCTTTCACAAAAACAATAGTTCTCAACCATAGCCCAATTGCGGAAAACCATTTTCCTAACAACATCCATATTATTCTCCCTAACCCTAGTCTCCAAAACAGCACTTAAACTTAAATTATTGCTACTAATAAGATTCCTTACCTCTTTTTGTTTAATGGGGGAATTAAGCCCCCTAACATTCCACGTAGCAACTTTAACCATGGCTATGAGGTAGCTTCGGTGGAGTTCTCGCCTTCTTCACTAGTTTCTTCCGTTTATTCTTAGAAAGTCCAATCTTTCCTTTTCATCCACGCGTACCATGTTCCCAAACGGTTGATAAATTGGAGAGCTAGTTCCCATGTCACTGTCCTCAAATGTATTCAAGAAAACAGCATTGGCAGTTGGAGTTCTCTCCTCTCTATCCTCATTGGCATTCACAGCTTCCTTCTCCAAAACCGTTCTACCCAACTCTATTTCAGTTTCCAGCCCTTCCTCAATACCATTCCCACTCTTCCTCTCCTCCCCATCGACAACATCTCTCTTTTCCTCACCCTCTTCGGATAGCACCACAAATTGGTTCACACTTTTACAAGGTTTAGGGGCCTTACCTTCCTTCTTTCCCTCAACCCTTTGCTGACTTACTTCTCGAGGGACAGTTATATTCTTCTTGCTAGCAACTTGTCTCCATTCTTGCACATGAGGGGAAGTCGGCTTTTTGGGTAACAACGGTCCTGTTTCCTTAGGAGCCCAATGACAGTTTCTTTACACATGTCTGAACGTTTTACACCAAGCACAGGTAAATGGCTTCCATGCATACTCCACCTTAACTAGTGGAATCTCACCACTCGGCATCTCTAGCTCAAATTCCTCCTTAAACTTTGTCGAAGAATCCATCTCAACCCACACTTTAGCAAACTCAAGCCTTTCACCCGACTCGGTAATATTGTCCATATAAAGGGGGTGCCTATTACACTTGCTATATGACTTAAGCCCTTGGAGGTCTATAACTCAAGTGGGATACCGTAGAATTTCGCCCATATGGCTACCCTAGTAATCCCATTCATGCCCAACAAAAAATTCGGAGTCCATAACTTAAAACAAAAAGGCTGCCCTCCTATGAACCATGGACCACCCTCTAGCACATCCATTTTAGTAACTCATCTGGGAAATTGAGCAAATAGCCCCCATGCCCATATGAAGTGACCCCCATAGCTCCAAAACGACTCCAATTTCTATCAACATAGCTCTTTACTTGGTAAAACGGCAATAACCAACCAGACTTTCACCACTCCAAAACACACCCACTCCAAACAACAACCTCTCACCACTCAATCAGCAAAAAAAAAACTGACCAGAAAAGTTCAGAAGGAAAAAAAAAAAAAACGAAAAAGATGGAGGATGGCTGGTTAGATGAGAATGAGGTGTTTACTGGTAAAGGTGGAGGATGGGTGATGAAGGTTGTTTACCTTCACTTCTCCACAGTCATTTAGCCATTGTAGTAATAACACCAAAATTCTTCAAAGCTATGGTAAACGGATTCTGGTGTGCTAAATCAGTTTGTTAAATCATCGTTATTTGACCAAAAAATAATATTAACACAAAAAGATTATACAATTACTTCACCGAATCTGCAAACTGAATTTAGAATTATTTTAGTTTAGTTGCAATGTCTATAACCATCTTCGAAAATCTTGTTGAGAGAGAATTGAACATTGTAGGCATATGCTGAGAGTAGAAACAATTAGTACTAAGAAATGCTGAAGATTTTTCCTCTCTTGTGTCATTTTTTTTTTCCGTTTTTCTTCTGAACTGTTCTGGTCAGTTTTGTTGCTAATTGAGTGGTGAGAGGTTGTTGTTTTGAGTGGGTGTGTTTTGGAGTGGTGAAAGTCTGGTTGGTTTAGGTGCGAATTTGTGGTGTAGGTTGGTGTTGGCAGTGTTGTTGGTCGTAGTTGGGCTTGCTTGGCCTGAGTTTCAGCCTGCTGAGCTGAAGCCTTTTGGTTTTGTTTGGGAGAGTTGGACGTCCTTGCTTGTTATTGTTGCTAGGGTGTTGCTTTGGGGCTGGTTATGCTTGTCACAGAAGCTTGTAGTTGTGCTGCCGGAGTTTGGTTATTCTTATTGTTCGGAGATTGTAGCTATGCTGCCGGAGTTTGGTTCATCTTGTTGGCTGGAGCTTTTCTGGTGTGGTTGGTCTTGGTTTCCTTTTCAAGAATGTGAGTGTGGTTGTTTGTTTGAATTCTTTCCCCTTTTATCTTTGGCTAAGATTCTCCTTTTTCTCCTATTGGCTTGGTGGATTTTGCTTTATCTATTTCCTTTGGACTGGTTAATAGCAAGTTCCATAAGTGATTTTCATTTCCACCTCACCTCTTCCTATTGGTTATTGTGATTGTCTTTATCCCTCATCTAACAAATCCCCACATCTTCCTCCTTACACTTGTCATGCCACCTCATTGCCTTGTCATCCCTCATCCCTCCACGTGTGCCACATCACCCTAGGTGCTACGCCACCCAAGGTGCTACGTCATCAGGTGAGAAAATTTTTTTTTCATTTTTTTCCTGCTACCTCTCTTCCTTGCCTCCCATGGGGGCTTTTGAACGTGGGAGAAGCTTTGGTTTGAGTGAGCAGCATCCAAACATTGAGGAAAAGAAAATTGAAAGTGTTAGGAATAGTGCTTTGGTACCTACTAGAGTCTTGAAAGGGGCCACCATTTCTAATAGAGAGTTTGTCCAAGTCCGGTTGGTGAAACCTATTAATGGAGGGAATTCTGAATTTGAAGAAGGAGAAATTATTTGGGTTGATAGAGGAGCTATTTGTGCTGAATCCAAGAGTGCTTTGGAGGGTACCGTGTTTCTTCTAGGGTAGGTGAAAATGGGCAGGACACAATCTGCCATGGTGTGGATAAGAGTCGTGAGGTTGTAGGGCCACATATTGCTATAGAAAAATTAGGCCGGAATGATGTGCCATTGACTAAAGGTGAGGGAGATTTTATGAAAATGTGGCAGCAAAGGTCAATGAGATTTCTAAGGATTACCTCCCTCTCCCAAGCAAAGTGGTGGATGGAGTGAATAGAATTGAGAAGCCAAATGGTTGTGGTGATCAAAAACAGGTGAAAGGGGAGGAAAAAGGAGCTTGGACAAGTGTTCTTGTCTCAAAGAGGTCTGATATTTCCCTTGAATATGTCAAACCAAATATGAGCAAGGAAGGTGGTAAGTTTAGAAATTCAATCCCTACTGAAATTTTGGCTTTAGGAATAGACAAATGGAGTAATTGTCTAGTCGGGTTTTTCCTTAGGAAGAAATTGCCATTTTACCAAGTAAAGAGCTATGTTGATAGAAATTTGAGTCGTTTTGGAGTTGTGGGGATCACTTCATATGGGCATGGGGGCTATTTGCTCAAGTTCCTAGATGAGGTTACTAAAATGGATGTGCTAGAGGGTGGTCCATGGTTCATATGAGGGCAGCCTTTCTTTTTTAAGTTATGGACTCCGAATTTGTCGTTGGGCATGAATGGGATTTCTAGGTTACCCATATAGGCGAAATTCTACGGTATCCCACTTGAGTTATGGACCCCCAAGGCTTAAGTCATATAGCAAGTGTAATAGGCACCCCTCTTTATATGGACAATATTACCAAGTCGGGCGAAAGGCTTGAGTTTTCTAAAGTGTGCGTTGAGATGGATTCTTCGACAAAGTTTAAAGAGGAATTTGAGCTAGAGATGCCGAGTGGTGAGATTGCATTAGTTAAGGTGGAGTATGCATGGAAGCCATTTACCTGTGCTTAGTGCATAACGTTCGGGCATGTGCAAAGAAACTGTCATTGGGCTCCTAAGGAAACCAGAATGTTGTTACCCAAAAAGCCGACTTCTCCTCATGTGCAAGAATGGAGACAAGTTACTAGCAAGAAGAATATAATTGTCCCTCAAGCAGTAAGTCAGCAAAAGGTTGAGGGAAAGAAGGAATGTAAGGCCCCTAAACCTTGTAAATGTGTGAACCAATTTGTGGTGCTATCCGAAGAGGGTGAGGAAAAGAGAGATGTTACCGATGGGGAGGAGAGGAAGAGCGGGAATGGTATTGAGGAAGGGCTGGAAAGTGAAACAGAGTTAGGTAGAATGGTTTTGGGAGAGGAAGCTACGAATGCCAATAAGGATAGAGAGGAGAGAACTCCAACTACCAATGCTATTTTCTTGAATATATTTGAGGACAGTGACATGGGAACTAGCTCTCCAATTTTTCAGCCGTTTGGGAACCTAGTACGCATGGATGAAAAGGAAAGATTGGAGAAGAAAAAAGGAAGCCTTTGTAAGAATAAACGAAGGAAACTAGTGAAGAAGGCGAGAACTCCACCGAAGCTACCTCATAGCCATGGTTAAAGTTGCCGCGTGGAATGTTAGGGGGCTTAATTCCCCCATTAAACAAAAAGAGGTAAGGAATCTTATTAGTAGCAATAATTTAAGTTTAAGTGCTGTTTTGGAGACTAGGGTTAGGGAGAATAATATGGATGTTGTTAGGAAAATGGTGTTCCACAATTGGGCTATGGTTGAGAACTATTGTTTTTGTGAAAGGGGGAGAATTTGGGTAGGTTGGGATAGAGATATTTTGCATGTGTAGGTTATCCAAACTTCTGCTCTAGCAATTCTTTGTAAGGTTAGAATTTTGAAAGATAATTCCATGCTCTTTTTTTCTATTGTCTATGGGATGAATAGTGTGGGGGAAAGGAAGGAGCTATGGAAGGAGCTTATCCACCAAGTCAATGTTAGCCATCGTGAACCATGGGTTATTATGGGCGACTTTAATGTGGTTAGATTTGCAAGGGAAAAGAAAGGAGGTTCTAATCAATGGAATTCGCAATATGAAGAGTTTAATGACATGTGTAAGGAAGCTGATATTGATGATCTTAATGCCATTGGGTCATTCTTCACTTGGAATAACAGAGGAGAGCTCAATATGAGCATTTGGTGCAAACTTGATTGGGTGATGTGTAATGAGCATTAGAGCAGCAGGTTTCCCAACTCTTTTGCGTCCTTCCTTACTCCAGGCATATCAGACCATTGTCTTATAGTGGTTGATAGTGGACTGAACTTTCAAGGTAAGAAATCCCCTTTCAAGTTTTTCAACTTTTGGGCAGAGCATGAGGACTTTTTACCTATGGTGGAGAGAGTGTGGAGTGTGGAGGTGGAGGGTAACCCCATGTACAGGCTAGTCTCTAAGCTAAAGGCGTTGAAGGTTAAGCTTAAGAGACTAAATAGAAAGGAGTTCTAGAGCATTTTGGAAAGAGTGAAATTTGCAAGAGATGATCTAGCCCAAGTCCAAGAAAGGCTTGTTGTGGATCTGGTTGATGATGCTCTTTTGCAAGAGGAGAAAGGTAAGGTGGAAAAGATGGTCAAGCTTTCAAAAGCCAAAGAATCACTAGCTAGGCAAAAGTCTAGGGTTAAATGGTTACGGGAGGGATGCTAATACTTCTTACTTCTTTAAATCGATTGTTGGAGGGAGGAATAGAAATAAGATTGTGAACTTGGAAATTGGGGAAGACTCGGTTACTAGTGATCAAGATAGAATCAAAGAGGAGTTTGTATCTTTCTACTCAAATCTTTTTGAAGATAAGTGTCAGGGTGTTTCCTATGAGGGCATGGAGGAACTTATCAGCCCTGTTATTTTGGAGGAGGCGGTGAATTCCATGATTAGTGAGGTTTCCAAAGAAGAGATTCAAGAGACCATGATTGGATTGAGTAAAGACAAAGCCCCGGGACCAGATGGATATAGAGCTTTTTTCTTTAAAAAAGCTTGGGATATTGTAGGTCATGATGTTTTTAAAGCGATCCAAAATTTCTTCAAGTCTGGGAAGATGCTTAGAGAGGTGAATTGTGCCATTATTGCTTTAGTCCCAAAGAATGAAAATCCCTCATCTTGTAGTGAGTTTCGGCCGATCTCATTTTTTAACACCATCTACAAATGCATCTCCAAGATTATGGCCAATAGAGTTAAAAGAGTTTTGCCTCAGTTCGTCAGCAAAGCCCAAGGTGCCTTCATGGGGAGGAGGAAAATTATGGATAATATCATTTTG
Organism: Pistacia vera; assembly: GCF_008641045.1. Classification (NCBI taxonomy): domain Eukaryota; kingdom Viridiplantae; phylum Streptophyta; class Magnoliopsida; order Sapindales; family Anacardiaceae; genus Pistacia; species Pistacia vera. The sequence continues at coordinate 272,989 of NW_022196579.1, read as the reverse complement.
AGCCAAGAACTTCTCCACCACTATGACAGGAAGTCGGCCAAAGGGGCTAGATGTGCAATGAAGGTAGACCTTATGAAAGCTTATGATTATGTGAGATGGGATTTCGTTATTATAGCTCTAGAGCATCTCGGGTTTCCTTTGAATTTTATTGGATGGGTAGAGGAGTGCATCAAAACTCCTAAATACGCTGTAGCCGTTAATGGGGAATTAACCGGATTCTTTAACGGTTCTAGAGGGCTTAGGCAGGGAGACCCTATCTCTCCCTATCTCTTTGTTATTGCCATGGAGGTGCTATCAAGACTTCTAAATAGAGCAATAGAGGAACCTTCTTTTAAGCACCATTGGAGGTGCAAAGAGTTAAACCTAACCCATCTTTGTTTTGCAGATGATTTAATGATCTTTTACCACGCGGATGAAAACACTCTTGGCATTGTCAAAAGAGCATTGGATCGTTTCACCTTTTGGGCGGGGTTAGAAGCAAACCCCTCAAAAAGCAACATTTTCTTCTCCAGGGTGAGTGAGGAGAGCAAACAAGCTCTTTTATCGATCCTTGGGTATCAAGAAGGAAAGCTGCCAATGAAGTATTTGATGTCCCTCTCATAACCAAAAAGCTTTCCCTTGCTGATTGTAAACCTTTGGTAGACAAAATCTTGGCTCGCATTCAATCTTAGCGAAGCAAATTCCTCTCCTATGTTGGTCAGGTAATTCTCATTAAGGCCATTCTTTTTAGCATTCAAGTTTATTGGTCATCTATTTTCATGCTCCCTTCAAAGATACTCAATGAAATTGATGCTAAGTTAAGGGCTTTCCTATGGTCTGGGAGTGACATGAAAACCTCAAAGGCCAAAGTTGCATGGGAAGAGGTTTGTGTCCCTGTTGAAGAAGGTGGGTTGGGGATTGTGAAAGCTCAAGATTGGAATAAGGCAGCCATGATGAGACATGTTTGGAATCTTAATCAAGTACGTAGCGGTTTCGGATGGGCTGAGTGGATCAAAGCAACCTATTTGGCAAGGAAGACCTTTTGGGAGATGCCTATATCTTCGGATGCTTCTCGGGCTTGAAGGAGCATTTTGAAGCTTAGAATGGAAGCTAGAGAGCACATCAAAGTCATCATCAGAAATGGTGAAGCAACTTATGTTTGGCATGATAATTGGCACCCAAGAGGCCCTCTCAAGGATAGATATGGCAGCCGCATTGTGTATGATTCGGGGCTACAACATCTTGCTAAGGTGTGTGAGATTTGGGATGGGACAAGGTGCGATGGCCAACGACTAATTCTTGGGCTTTGATGGACATAAAGGATTCTATCGACTTTGATCCAAAGGAGGGCGAGGACGTGGTTGTTTGGAAGCCTAATGCATCCGGTAAGTTCTCCATAAAATCGGCGTGGGAGGTTACTCATGTACGCCAACACCAAGTGGAGTGGCATCACCTTGTATGGTTCCCAACAACTATTCCACGACACTCCATGATCACATGGATGGCATGTAAGGATTGGCTTTAGACCAGGGAAAAACTGATGAGGTATGGAATAGCCTCTGGCAATGCGTGTTGTTTTTGTAATCATGGGCAAGAAACGATCAATCATCTCTTTTTTGCTTGTCTTTTCACCCAAAGGATTTGGAACCGAATCCTTGAGCTCTCTTCTCTTGGGTATGTCACCCGACCTTAGAACGATTATGTTGAGCACATAGCTAGTAGGTAGAGGAAGAAAAAGCTAAAGTACTCTATAGGGAAGCTAAGTTTGGGAGCCACCGTTTACTCTATTTGGAGAGAGAGGAATAGCCGAATTTTTGGTGGAGAATGCAAGGATGCACATATGCTCCACAACTTCATCAAGAATGTGGTGAGGGAGAAGGGCTATGGACCTTAGCAAGATCATAAAGAATACCTACAATAGAAGACTTGCCGAGAAATCGGGTGTCCCCATGTCTATTTTTAAAACATCCCATGAGAGGTAATTATATGGTTTGTTTTTATGTGATGAGTTTTTTGTCGTGTAAGGGGATTGGGTTATATGACATCCCGACGGGTGATTGTGCTAGAAAAGGCTACTTTGACAATTGGAAGTCTTGCGGTGTTGATCTAGTGCTTTGTCTTTGTGTCATTAATAGGCCCTACCTTGTTAATGTCCATGTTTATGGAATTCTTATTGATAATGCTTATGCATATGGGTTTTGTGCTCTGATACTTTTGAACCTAACCTAGGGCATGTCCTATGGTAGGTGGGATTCATTGTATTGTTTAATTTCTACTTGGTTCCATTCCTTTGACAAGCAGAATGGGAAAAAGAGAAAATTAGGGGTAGACTTAGATAGTATCATTCCTTTGCTCCTAACCTAGGGCTTGTCCTGAGGTAGGCTGGCCAGCTTTTAGGCCTTTTGTGCATTCTTCCCCCTTTCTATAAAGGCTTACTTATCCAAAAAAAAGGTTCAATAAGTTCTTGTAAACCTCGATAGGCTCTCACACCCCTAGTCCTCAAATACTCTTTTGAAGTGGCTGACAATTTCCTCCTTAATGCTCAAAGGGTCTTCAAAAACCATGTCGTTATCACTCTTAAGCTTGGTGATTCTATTTCTATTCTTTCGGCCATTCACACACTTGAAGAAGTAGCTTGTGTTCTGGTCACCCTCTCTAAGCCATTGCACTCTAGATTTTTGCCTTTGTAACTCATCTATGGAATCTCTTGACCACTTATTTTTTGCATGCCCTTTTTCTAAGTCTATTTGGAGTAAGATCCTTATGCTTGTTGACCTTGGCTATGTGGTTAGACCCTGGCATGATTACATCCCCCATTTGGCAAGGAAATGGTAAGGGCCTAAAATTCACTTTGGGTAGGCTTTGTTTAAGGGCTACGGTTTATTGGATTTGGAGGGAGCGGAATTCGCGAATTTTTAGGGGTGACAATAAGGATTCCTTCACCATAATTGATGTTATCAAAAGTGTTGTGAGAGACAAAGCTATGGAACTTAGGAATGTCAAAGTATCCTATAGCAATAGGAAGTTGGCGAATGATTGGGGCCTTCCTAGATCTATTTTCAAAGATGTTCCTCAAGTTCCCGACACCGTTTGAAGACTGGATTACGGAGGGTTACGCAGAATGGTTTTTGCTTGGTTGTTTTTCTATCATTTGTAACGAGTTTGATATCGTGTTTTTCTTTTAATGATTCTAACCTAGGGAGGTGTCCTATGGTAGGTGGAATTGTTGTTGTTCTCTTTGCTTTCTTCTTGGTTTTTCTGGTTTAAGATTAACCTCAAGAGTGAATGGCCATTTGCAGGCTTGTTTCCTTTGATTCCTATTTTTGGGCCTAAGTACAAGCGAATTGGTCCTAATTAAACCTTATATAAATAAAATACTAAATAATCTAATGATAATTAAAACATAAAAAAAAAAAAAAGGCCCAAGATTAAATAAACGAAAATTAATTTCTACATTAATCCTTTCATCAAACTTGATATTCCAAATCTACCCCTTGCATAAAAAGATAATAGGCTATCCTTGGTGAAGCTTTGAAATCTTTGTATTTAATCTTACAGTCTTCTAGTACATCCTCTTTATATTGCACTTCCATGATCAAGCCTTGCAAAGCCTCTTTCTTCCTCTTTGTATTTGCCCTAGTCATTGGACCACCAATTCCTTGCAAAGGATCTTGAGAATATTTGGGAATACCAACTTGGTCAGCACCTCGATCTCCATTACTGCATAATAATGATTTTCTAGAGTTAGAACAGAAAAAGAAATCTATGAGACAAACAAAGATTACATTCAATGAAAAAAAATAAAAAATATGTTATTATCATAACACTCTTTCTATATATAGTTGTGTAATTAATGTGATAATGAAATTCAAATTTTAATTTCGAAAAATCATAAATGGATGATGAATTTTAATGAGTTAAAAGAATGATAATGATGAATAAAGGAAAAAGTTCATTAGTTCACCGAAAATTCCAGCATGAGGGATCAAATACAAAGCCGTTAAAGTGGAGAAGCAGTTCAAGTCCAAGAGGTTCAGATTTGGATGAACATGTGAAACGTTTCCTTATGTAATCAAATACAAGCATGGGAAGGAAAACGTTGTGGCTGATGCATTGTCTAGGAGGTACGTATTACTTACTTCATTGCAAACTAAATTACTTGGTTTTGAATTGCTTAAAGATTTGTATGCCAATGATTCTGATTTCAGCCAAGTGTGGAATGCATGTGATAAGTGTGCGTTTGGTTACTTTATAGGCATGAAGGATTTCTATTCAAGAAAGACAAATTATGTGTGCCTATTTGTTTTGTTCGAGAGTTGCTTGTTAGCGAAAGTCATGGGGGAGGTTTGATGGGTCACTTTGGTGTTCTAAAGACTTTAAATATATTACATGAGCATTTTTATTGGCCTAATATGAAGCATGATGTGCAATTTGTTTGTGATAAGTGCATTACATGTAGGCAAGCAAAATCTAAAGTTAGACCGCATGGCTTGTATGCCCCTTTACCTATACCAAATTAATCCTGGATTGATATATCTATGGATTTTGTTTTAGGATTACCAAGAACTTAAAGTGGTAAGGATAGCATATTTGTTGTTGCTGATAGCTTTAGTAAAATGGCTCATTTTATTGCATGTTCTAAAACAAACGGCACATATAATTACTTACTTAACCACAAAAAAAACAAAAAAAAAAGTGGTTCGTTTGCAACCGCCTAAGACAATTTTTAGTGATAGAGATGTTAAGTTCCTAAGTCATTTTTGGCGTACTTTATGGAATAAATTATGAACCAAACTATTATTTTCTACTGTTGCACATCCTCAAACGGATGGTCAAACTAAAGTAGTTAATAGGACACTCACTACTTTGTTGCGTCCTATCATTCAAAAGAACTTAAGGCAGTGGGAGAAGTGTTTCCCAAACAAAGGAAATCAAAATTGCAACCTAGAGGAGATGGGCCTTTTCAAGTCTTGGAGCGGATCAATGATAATGCCTACAAGCTAGATTTACCAAGCGACTATGGTAATGTTAGTGCAACTTTTAATGTTGCTGATTTATCTTTGTTTGATATAGGAGATTTGAGGACGAATCATTTCGAAGAAGAGGGGAATAATGGAGATTGAGGTGCTGACCAAGTTGATGTTCCCAAATATTCTCAAGATCCTTTGTAAGGAATTGGCGGTCCAATGACTAGGGCAAAGGCAAAGAGGATGAAAGAGGCTTTACAAGGCTTGATCATGGAAGTGCAGTACAAAAAGGTTGTACTAGTAGACTGTAAGACTAAATTCGAAGATTTCAAAGCTTCACCAAGGATAGCCTATTATTTTTTTATGCAAGGGGTAGATTCGGAAGATCAGGTTGGATGTAAGGATTAATTTAGGAATTAATTTTCGTTTATTTAATCTTGGGCTTTTTTTATGTTTAATTATCATTAGATTCTTTAGTCTTTTATTTTTTTAAGGTTTAATTAGGCCCAATTCGCTTGTACTTAGGCCCAACCCGTTTTTCAATTAGCTAGGGTTTTCTTTTAAGGTTTGTTGCTTATAAAAAGAAGCAGCCATGTTATTTTTTTAGGGACAGATTATTATCAATTGAAGTTTATTTCAGAAAGCTATTTGCTTTGCCTTCTTATGTTCTTGATTGAATGCTTGAATCTCGACTTATCAAAGGGAGTGATCAACCTATGTGGTGTCTCAAGATTAGGGTTTTAAGGACTTAGTTTCCTTAGGGTTCTAATTCGATCATCCTCAACATGTTCCTAGCAAAACAACTTGTTCCTATTCCATCATACACTGTCCCAAAGCTTTAACAAATTACTAAATACCTTAACCAAGCATTTCAATAAAAGTCCCACCTTTCCAACATGCTAAAGTCCAAGTGCAAGACTCCACATTTGGATACTAAAACGAAAGATGACAAAAATAGGATAAGAAAATATCATGACATACATTTGCAAAATACAACAGCAGCAAAAAAAATGACAAAGGATTAATAAGGTGTGATTTTTTTCAGATAAGAAGACATCCTATTCTTGTACCATTACAATGGCAAGAATGATATGAATGCGAACACTTAAATTCCAAAGTAGAAATTCTAAGAAAGCAGCCGAGGGTGCAAAAATTGAAAATGTGAAGAATTAAAAAACCCATGGCACACTTTTTTTCCCACGATATTGAAGTTGAAGCAATGGCAATTTTAAACCAGTCTAGCTTTTTCAGGCAACTCTCAGTATTATCCTTACTACAAGATTCAATAGAAAGCTTCAAATGAGTTATCTCATTGCTTAGATGCCTACAGGAGAAATAACAAGAAGATGTTGTCTACATAATCAACAAAGAAAAACTAAAAAAAGAGTCCAATAACAAAAAAAAAAAAAAGACATTAAACCTAGCTTTCTTTTCCCACCATATTGAAGTTGGAGCAATCGCACTTTTAAACAAATCTAGCTTTTTTAGTTAACTTTCACCATTATCCTTACTACAATATTCAGTAAAAAACTTCAAGTGAGCTATCTCATAGCCTAGATGCCTACAGGAGAAACAACAAGATGATATTGTCAATATTCTACTCTCACTTAAAGAGGTGCATCATCAGTTCTAGATTTAATACCACCTTGACATTGTGCTATATATCTACATCACCTATTTCATGAAAGCTATAACAAACATGATCTTCAATAGATGCAGCAAAAATCTCAACTAGATATCGTATGACATTCTACTAGGGGTTAGCATGAATGTTTGAGCCCTTTAAGCTTTCCTCTAAAAACATAAGGTCGCCTTGGATCAAGGGAAAATTACAAAATGAAGAAACCAAAAATCAATATTGGGATGCTGAATCCACATTGACTTGGACCAAAAGGGTATCAGTCCTGGGAAATTTTTTTTGTTAAAATTAAAAATCCTTGTCAAAGCTAGGCAAAGAAAAAAAAAACAGACAGAGTGAAATGAGCAAGTTTCTCCACCACAGAATAATAATGAACACCTCAATATCTCTAGGACTACAATTTCCACCTCTTGTGGCCAAGTTATGGTTCTTGGAAATAACTAAAATTTCATGTATGTACAACTTGGTTGTGCAATACCGAACCTAACGACGAATGTATGTGTACATACTTGAAATTTAGTTGAATTAAAAGTTCCCGTTCTATAAATTTTTATAATAAATTTCGAACTCAAGAAGAAAAAAGCCACAGAGAGGGAAGAGATTATAGAAACAAATTAAAAAGTGACCAGGACTTTCTAGCAAAAACTGTCAACTTCATTAGGAGAGAAGAGTGCTTAAGATTCATAAGTTCCTCCTCTCTCTTTCTTTACATTCTTCTTTTTTCCTTTTTTCAATCCCTTTAAATTTGTACCTGGCCACTCTTACTATTATCGTTACCACAATATTCAGTAAAAAACTTCAAATGAGTTCTCTCATTGCCTAGATGCCTTTATGAAGCAATATATAATAAATAAAGGAAGTTGAAGAACAAAATTATGAATTCTAGCAAAAACTGAAATCCCAAAGAAGAAAAATCTAAGAAAGCAAGCCAAGGGCACAGAAATGAAAATGGAACAACTAAAACCCCATAGTACAAAGTTTTTCCAGCCACATTGCAGTTAGGACCTTAAAGCTATTGACTTTTTCAAGCAAATTCCCACTATTATCCTTACCACAATATACAGTAAAAAACTTCAAATGAGTTCCCGTATTGCCCAGATGCCTTTATGAAGTGCTATATATAACAACTAAAGCAAGTTGAAGAACAAAATTATGAATTCTTGCAAAAACATAAATTCCAAAGTAGAAAATCTAGGAAAGCAAGCTGAGGGTACAGAAATTGAAAATGGAACAATTAAAAACCCATAGTAAAATTTTGTGCTATCATATTTGATGCAAACCAAGGAGTTGAATTTGCACAAGACCCTTTGTCACTTCCTAGTGGCCCAATTACAAGACTTAGAGCCCAACGTTTCAAGGAAGCACTAAATGGGCTAATCCAAGAGAATTGGGCTGATTCTAAAAAGACCAAGATGGGCTCAAATAATAATCAACGCCTAGTCCATGTCATCAAAGCAATTGAAGAGGCTAATTAGCATGCAAATTCATAACCAGCATGGTTTGACCATTAAAGGGTGTGAATTTGTTGAGTTTCAAGGATATTAAATAGGAGAATGACTTGGTCCTGGCTGGGCATGTTAAAATACATTGAATCTAGTCATTTAGCTATTTTTGGCTGTCTTTAGAAGTCCAAGAGTCCTAAAAAAACGCAGGGACTTGTTTAGGTTAATTTTTGTATTGTTTTTAAAGCTGTAATTATGACTTTGCCGATTCTTGGAGGGTTGTTCCAAGTATATAGATGGGTATTATGAATTTTAAAGGAGATTTGGTTATTTAGAAAATTATCATCTTGTGAGGTCTTGTGTTCCTCTTAGTTTTTAAAAAGAATTCTTGAACTTATCAAGTTAATCTTGTGGCGTTCAAACAACCAAACTTATCACCTTGAATTCTTGAGAGAATTCTTAGGTTTTCTTGGTGTGGTGTTTCAATCCTTCGTAGTCTTGATTTTTGTCTTGTTAGGTGACGGGTCAAGACTCAACAAATCTTGTCTTCACGATCTTGGGGTTTCAATCCATCATTGCTATCGGGTTTCATCACAATTGTTGGTGAAGTTCGTATCAATATTGCAATAGGACTTTAAAGATGTTGGCTTTTTCAAGCAACTCCCACTATTCTGCCTAGATGCCTACGCGAGGAATAACAAGAAGATATTGTCATGTAACGCCCCACTTGAGGTATGTAGTTAAATTATTGTTGCATTGATTGAATGTTTATTGATTTGTTCTCATTTGAGCTTGCATGTTGTTATTTTTGGTTGGTTGGCCCTTAGTTGAATTTTGTTAAAAGTTATTTTGAGAAAAATGTGAAGAAAATCCCTTAAACTTTCATTAGGGGTAAAATGGTTTTTTCACTCAAAATTAGTTGAAAACTTGGGGAGTGAAAAGAGATAGAATTTCATGGAGAATGTAATAAAAATGAGGGCATTATTGTATGATCGTAAGGGACGTAGAGAAATTTCTAAGAAAGAGCAAGGGCAAAATGGGAAACTATATATATATTATTATGTAATAAGAGTTCAAGGTAGAAACCCTAGCCACCTTATCCCTCCATTCATGCCATCTCTTTTAATTCTCTCCAAATTTCTTCACTAGTTTTCGAAGAAAATTCATAGATTTTGGGTATTTTTGAGTGGATTTTAATCCTAAGCATCCAAAGGTAAGATCCTTGCATCAAGAAGTGAGATTAAATTTAAAGTTTTGAATTCTTATGGTTTTAATGCTTAGGGTTTAAGAGGAAAGAGATTATATCAAGGAGAGATTATAGTGTTGGAGCTGCTCAAATTCAAGGTAGTAAATCCAACCCAAGTTTGATTTAGAAATCAAGGGTGTATAGATTTTACATATGTGTATTGTTTATGATTTTGAGAATGTTGATGAAATTGATGAATTATTGAGAGTTTGATGATTATTAATAGTAAAATTTAGCCATGAGAAGTGTTTTTGTTGTATGATGATTCATTGAAGTTTGGTTGAAGTTAGAAAGAGTTGAGTGAAATTTTGGGGATGTATTGTTTTGGCAGGTTTAGTAGTTATTTGCTACAGTTTTACTCCAAATATTGGTGACTTGAGAAATAGATAGAATGGTACCAAATTCGGATTGATTAGCATGCAAAATGTTTATGAAATGCCTAAGAACTGCCCTATCACATCTGTGACTTTGTAAGTGATTTTTGGGTATCTTTGAGATTGAACTGGTTGAGCCCAAACATAAAAGTTTTAGCCCTATCTCTAAGCTTTAAACGAGACAAACATCGTAGCAATCTGATGTATAACTCAAGTTATCTTTCTTGAGTGTGACCTGCACAGAATCTGTCTTTTTTTTTTTATATAAGTAAGTAATCATATTAAAAACAAGAAGAATGTGCAAAGGCCTAATAAAACGACCAACCTATTTGACATGCCCCGAAAATGAAACAAAAGAAACAAGCCTACAAAAAGCCATCCGCTCTAGGGGTTTATCTAAAATCATAAAGGGAGATAAACACCAAGAAGAAAGAAAAAGAAACACCAAAAATCCCACCTACCATAGGACACTCCCTAGGTTAGGATCATTAAAAGAAAAACGAAATCAAACTCTTTACCAATGAGACAAAACAACCAAGCAAAAACCCTTCTGCGTACCCTCTGTAATCCAATCTTCAAACAGTGTTGGGAACTTGAGGAACGTCTTTGAAAATAGATCTAGGGAGGCCCCAACATTCGCCAACTTCCTATTGCTGTAGGATGCTGTGACATTCCTAAGGTCCATACTTTATCTCTCACAACACTTTTGATAGCATCGATTGGTGAAGAATCCTTATGGTCACCCCTAAAACTTCACGAATTCGTTCCCTCCAAATCCAATAAACCGTAGCCCTTAAACAAAGCCACCCAAAGTGAATTTAGATCTTACCTTTCCATTTTCTTGCCAAATGAGGATGCAATCATGCCAGGTCTAACCACATAGCCAAGGTCAACAAGCATAAGATCTTGCTCCAAATAGACTTAGAAAAAGGGCATGCAAAAAATAAGTGGTCAAGAGATTCCATGGATGAGTTACAAAAGCAACAATGAGCATTAGTAGCAGCCCCATACCTCATCAACCTGTCCTTTGTAGGTAATCTCTCCTTTATAGCCATCCATAAGATCATAGAGTATCTTGGAATAGCCTTTGAGAACCACACCAAGTCACACCACTCAACTTTTGCTCTCCTTCCTCTAATTGCCTCCCAAGCCGATTTGGTAGAGAAATCCCCCGAAGGTGAGGGTATCCAACAAATCTTGTCATCAACATTAGAAGGAGTGAAATTCACAGAATTCCCCATGTTAATAAGAGCCCAAGAATTGGCAGTTGGCCACTTCCAGTTGCATCCATCAACCACAGAACTCACTTTAGCATCCTTACCAATCCCCGCATCATAAATAATCCTTTCCCCATAGGTGCAAACAAGGGGGCCGTTCGGGTGCCAGTTATCAAACCAAAGAGAGGTGGTGTTACCATTGCCAATGTTATATTTGATATTCTTTCTAGCCCTTTCCCTATTTTTGAGGATATGTCTCCATGACCATGTACAATTTTGGGGAATGCATATGTCCCAAATGCTTCTATTTCTCAAAAGATAAATTCGGACCCAAGAGACCCATAAAGTATGGTTTCTGTGATTGCACAGGTTCCAAATATGTCTTAAAGAAGCTGCGAGGTTCCATTCCTTAGATTTCATAAACCCAAGCCCACCCTCATTTTTGGGTACACATACCTCCTCCCAAGCTATTCTAGCTTTGTGTCTATTCATATCAACTCCGGACCAAAGAAAAGCTCTCAAACTAGCATCAATTTCCTTATGAATTTTGGAAGGAAGAGTAAAGAGGGACGACCAATAAATTTGCACACTCCAAAGAATGGATTTAATCAAAATAATCCTCCCTGCATAGGATAGAAACCTACTTCTCCAAGAGGCAACCCGAGCCAACGCATAATGACTGTCTTTGATGTAACATTGCATTTGCGCTTTTCATGAGTGCATTAATGAACATGAATAATCCATATGCATTAATTATGCATTAGAGAAAGAGTAGAGAGCTTTGAGTGTGAGCTTTATTAAGAGAAAAGAGAGAAAAAGATAATAGAGTAGGTTGTGTGATGGGGAACCCGTGAGTAATGGGTAGAGTATTCCTGCATGTACGCCACATTGAGAGAGCGGCATAAGTATGAGAGAGAGAAGTGGTGTAGCCCGTGAGAGTGCATGCGGATGAGGGCTATACTCGGGAGTACCCGAGAGAGAGACTATATACTCACATGGCCAAGGGTTCCGAATCTATGCATAACCAAGTCCGATCGGCTAGAACGAGTAGAAGTCACGGAGAGCGGGAGCGAGTCTCGGCCGTGCCTCTGGTAAGATGAGACCGTGACTTACAAAAGAGAGTTAGTAGAAAAAAGTTATGAGAAAGAGAAAATAGAGAGAAGTATAAGAGAGAGAGTAAATGAGAATTGTAAGGAAAGAATTAGAGAGAGTTACGGGGATAGATGAGTAGAGGATTTACTTACTGAGCATTGTTTTTGTGCTCACCTCGTTGTTTCCTATGTTTTGGCAGGATCTAGGTGAGGACACAGTCAGATGGACGTCGGCACGCGAGGAGGAATGGCTACACTGTTTACATAGTTTTTGATAGTTTTTGTTTATGATACTAATTTTGTATAAAGAATGTATATGTTTAATAAAAGAAAAATTTGGGCCCAACTATTTATGTTAGTATACATGTATTTTATTATGTATATTTTTATGAGTATTTGAGTAGGAAATAGTTATTACATGTCAATATTATGCCCTCACTTAAAGAGGTACATCACCATTTCTAGATTTAAGACCCATAGCCAATTTCATTAAAGCTATAACAAACATTTCAATCGATACAGCAAAAATCTCAACTTAATATTACACTCTACTAGAGTTGACAAGAAAGATCTAAATAGTAAATTAGGCAAAATTAGACAAATAATACAAATTCAAAATATAAAGGCTCCGTTTGGTTCACAATTTGTGTTTTTGGGAAAAGTTTTTTGAAAAAAGTTAAAAAAAAAGTTGAATTGGGCGGGTATTACGATGTAGGATTTACAAATTTAAAATACCCCCTATGTTTGTTTTTTTACAAAACACCCCTTATAATAAAACATTAAAAGTTAACAAAAACACCCTCAATCTACCCTCAAATACGGACAGCCGGCCACCACCACTGGAGGGTGGCCGGAGTTGCCGTAACAAAAACATTAAAAATATTTAGGGGTATTTAATTAAATTAACAAATTTAGGGGGTTTAAAAAATGTTGAATAAAGTTGAATAATATTGTGAGTTTTTGGGTATTTTACTGTTTAACTTTTTTGGGAATACTAAAAGTAGTATTCCCAAAATCCAACCAAACGAAGCCAAACTATTTACTATTTCCAACATTTCCACCACCATGACATTGTTGTATATTTCCATTCCCTATTTCATGAAAGCTACAACAAAGATTCAATGGATTTTAAATTAACAAAATATCTAAAAATTGAATCCTCAACAAGAACCAAACTCGAATCACAAAGAAACTATATAAAAAACTTTTCCTTTTAACAAATAGAGCATTTTTCCCAAAAAGCAAAACAGAGATTTGAAATAAAATAAATACAAGTACCAAACATAGCATTTCATTGCTTTAATAATAAGAGTTCCAATCATTAAAAGTAGCTTTGAGCATTTTAAGCTTTGACACTGGACAGCCATAGTTCAAGTGAGAACTCCAAAATGAAGAAACCAAAGATCAAAATCGAGGTGTTGAATCCACGTTGACCGAGACCTAAAAGGTAGCAGTCATAATAAAGAAAAATAGCTGGCAGTAACAAGAAAGACATGGGCCTGAAATAATAGAAATCTGGAAGTATGAGATATAGCAATTCATTGATTTTTCAAACCTAACCAATATGATTAAAGTTCCAAACAATTAGGAAAGCTTCAAGTCCTTTGCACTTCGTAAAAGAAAACATCGGAAAGCAATGGATTGAGTGATAACTTCAAAATGAAGACACCAAATATACCAGTGGTGCTGAATTCATTTTGACGTAGACCGAAAAGGTAACAATCCTAAGAATGAAAAACTATAGGCGGTAAAATGCAAAACATGGAATTGAAATAATAGAAAATTTTGAAAAACGAAATAAAGAAGACTCATAGCTGTCTAAACTCACCAAAGTTACCCAATTTTCAATCATTAAGGAAAGCTTTGAGCCCTTTAAGCTTTCTTCTAAAAACAAACATAGACCGCCATGGATAGAGTGAGAATACTAAAATGAAGAAATCAAAGATCAAATTTGGGGTGCTGAATCCACATTGACTCATACTTAAAAGATAGCAGTCACACCTTCCAATGTTGACGACAAGATTTGTTTGATACCTTCACCTTCGGGGATTTCTCCACCAAATCGGCTTGGGAGGCTATTAGAGAAAGAAGAGCAAAAGTTGAGTGGTGGGACTTGGTGTGGTTCTCGAAGGCCATCCCAAGATACTCTATGATCTTATGGATGGCTATGAAGGAGAGATTACCTAAAAAGGAAAGGTTGATGAGGTATGGAGCTACTACTAATGCTCATTGTTGCCTTTGTAACTCATTTATGGAATCTCTTGACCACTTATTTTTTTACATGCGCTTTTTCTAAGTCTATTTGCAGCAAGATCCTTATGCTTGTTGACCTTGGCTATGTGGTTAGACCCTGGCATGATTGCATCCCTCATTTGGCAAGAAAATGGAAAGGTAAGAGTCTAAAATTCACTTTGGGTAGGCTTTGTTTAAGGGCTACGGTTTATTGGATTTGGAGGGAGTGGAATTCGCGAATTTTTAGGGGTGACTATAAGGATTCCTTCACCATAATTGATGCTATAAAAGTGTTGTGAGAGACAAAGCTATGGAACTTAGAAATGTCAAAGCATCTTACAGCAATAGGAAGTTGGCGAATGATTGGGGTCTCCCTATATCTGTTTTCAAAGACGTTCCTCAAGTTCCTGACACCGTTTGAAGACTGGATTACGAAGGGTTACGCAGAATGGTTTTTGCTTGGTTGTATTTGTATCATTTGTAAAGAGTTTGATCTCGTGTTTTTCTTTTAATGATCTTAGCCTAGGGATGTGTCCTATGGTAGGTGGAATTTTTGGTGTTCTCTTTGCTTTCTTCATGGTGTTTATCTCCCTATGTGGTTTCAGATAAACCCCAAGAGCGGTTGACCGTTTGTAGGCTTGTTTTTTTTTATTCCTATTTTCGGGGCATGTCCTGGAATTGGCTGGTAACCTTTTATTAGGCCTTTGAACATTCTTTTTTTTTTTTTTTTTAATATTATTACTTTCTTAACCAAAAAAAAAAAAAAAAAATTATAACAAGAGAAGAATGTACAAAGGCCTGATAAAGGGCGGCCAGCCTATTTTGGGACATGCCCCAAAATAGGAATCAAAGGAAACAAGCCTACAAACGGCCATTCACTCTTGGGGTTAATCTTGAACCACAAAAATCAAGAAGAAAGCAAAGAGAACAACAACAATTCCACCTACCATAGGACACCTCCCTAGGTTAGGATCATTAAAAGAAAAACACGATATCAAACTCGTTACAAATGATAGAAACACAACCAAGCAAAAACCATTCTACGTAACCCTCCGTAATCCAGTCTTCAAACGGTGTCGGGAAATTGAGGAACATCTTTGAAAATAGATCTAGGGAGGCCCCAATCATTCGCCAACTTCCTATTGCTATAGGATACTTTGACATTCCTAAGTTCTATAGCTTTGTCTCTCACAACACTTTTGATAACATCAATTATGGTGAAGGAATCCTTATAGTCACCCCTAAAAATTCGCGAATTCCATTCCCTCCAAATCCAATAAACCGTAGCCCCTAAACAAAGCCTACCCAAAGTGAATTTTAGGCTCTTACCTTTCCATTTCCTTGCCAAATGGGGGATGTAATCATGCCAGGGTCTAACCACATAGCCAAGGTCAGCAAGCATAAGGATCTTACTCCAAATAGACCTAGAAAAAGGGCATGCAAAAAATAAGTGGTCAAGAGATTCCATGGATGAGTTACAAAAGCAACAATGAGCATTAGTAGTAGCCCTATACCTCATCAACCTGTCCTTTTTAGGTAATCTCTCCTTTATAGCCATCCATAAGATCATAGAGTATCTTGGAATAGCCTTTGAGAACCACACCAAGTCACACCACTCAACTTTTGCCCTTGTTCCTCTAATAGCCTCCCAAGCCGATTTGGTAGAGAAATCCCCCGAAGGTGAGGGTATCCAACAAATCTTGTCGTCAACATTGGAAGGTGTGAAATTCACAGAATTCTTTATATTAATAAGAGCCCAAGAATTGGCACTTGGCCACTTCCAATTGCATCCATCAATCACAAAACTCACCTTAGCATCTTTAGCAATCCCTGCATCATAAATAATCCTTTCCCCATAGACACAAACAAGGGGGCCGCTCGAGTGCCAGTTATCAAACCAAAGAGAGGTGGTATTACCATTGCCAATGCGACATTTGATATTCTGTCTAGCCATTTCCCTACTTTTTAGGATATGTCTCCATGACCATGTACAATTTTGGGGAATGCTTATGTCCCAAAAGCTTCTATTTCTCAAAAGATGAATTCGGACCCAAGAGACCCACAAAGTATGGTTTCTATGATTGGACAGGTTCCAAATGTGTCTTAAAAAACTGGCGAGGTTCCATTCCTTACATTTCATAAACCCAAGCCCACCCTCATTTTTGGGTACACATACCTCCTCCCAAGCTATTCTAGCTTTGTGTCTATTCATATCAACTCCGACCAAAGAAAAGCTCTCAACCTAGCATCAATTTCCTTCTAAACTTTGGAAGGAAGAATAAAGAGAGACGACCAATAAATCTGGAAACCCCAAATAATCGACTTAATCAAAATAATCCTCCCCGCATAGGATAAAAACCTACTTCTGCAAGAGGTAACCCGAGCCAAGATTTTATCCAAGAGAGGTTGGCAATCCCCAAAGGTTAACTTAGAGGTAATAAGGGGTACACATAAGTATTTGATGGGTAGAGTAGCCTCGGCAAAACCTATCAAAATTAAGAGTTCCATCTTCTCATTGTCATTCACACCAGAAAGGAAGATATTGCTCTTATCGGGATTAGCACTCAATCCTGACCAACTTTCAAAGGTAATTAAAGCATTCTTAAGGAGAGATAGAGAAGTACCTTTGGCTTTAAAAAAAAGCATGAGATCGTCCACGAAACAAAGATGGGTCAGCCCCATTTTCTTGCATCTCCAATGAAAACTAAAGTTTGGTTTTGCTGCCACTCTATTCAAGAGCCTAGAGAGAACCTCCATAACAATAACAAACAAGTAAAGGGATAACAAATCCCCTTGTCTCAGCCCTCTAGAGCTCCCAAAGAAAGCCACCAGCTCCCCATTGATGACCACCGAGAACCAAGGAGTAGTGATGCATTTGGATATCCAATTGACAAGTACACTCGGGAATCCAAAATTCTTAAGGACTTCTAAGAGAAACTCCCAATTAACCGAGTCATAAGCCTTCATTAAATCAACTTTCAGAGCACACCCTTTCTGTCTTTGGCCGAAGCTCAATCGTAGTTGTGCACTAGCTCTAGGCATAACCGGATATTATCTCTTATTCTCCTATCACCAACAAAGGCTGCTTGTGCCGGGTCAATGAAGAGAGGTAAACCACTCTTATTTCAATTCGCAATGATTTTGGTGATACATTTTTTTTTTTTTTTTTTTGGATAAGTAAGCTTTTACAGAAAAGGGAAAGAATGTACAAAAGGCCTAAAAGTCGGCCAACCTACCTCAGGACAAGCCCTAGGTTAGGAGCAAAGGAATGATATTATCTAAGTCTACCCCTAATCTTCTCTTTTTCCCATTCCGCTTGTCAAAGGAATGGAACCAAGTAGAGATTAAAGAATACAATGAATCCCACCTACCACAGGACATGCCCTGGGTTAGGTTCAAAAGTATTAGAGCACAAAACCCATATGCATAAGCATTATCAATAAGAATTCCATAAACATGGACATTAACAAGGTAGGGCCCGTTAATGACACAAAGACAAAGCACTAGATCAACACCCTAAGACTTCCAATTGTCAAAGTACCCTTTTCTAGCACAATCACTCGCCGGGATGTCATATAACCCAATCCCCTTACACGACAAAAAACCCATCACATAAATACAAACCATATAATTACCTCTCATGGGATGTTTTAAAAATAGACATGGGGAGACCCCATTTCTCGGCAAGTCTTCTATTGTAGGTATTCTTTATGATCTTGCTAAGGTCCATAGCCCTCTCCCTCACCACATTCTTGATGGAGTTATAGAGCGTAGGTGCATCCTTGCATTCTCCACAAAAAAATCGGCTATTCCTCTCTCTCCAAATAGAGTAAACGGTAGCTCCCAAACTTAGCTTCCCTACTTTAGCTTTTTCTTCCTCCACCTACTAGCTATGTGCTATACATAATCGTTCCAAGGCCGGGTGACATACCCAAGAGAAGAGAGCTCAAGGATTCAGTTCCAAATCCTTTAGGTGAAAGGACAAGCAAAAAACAGATGATCGATCGTTTCTTGCCCATGATTACAAAAACAACACACATTGCTAGAGGTTATTCCATACCTTATCAGTTTGTCCCTGGTCTGAAGCCGATCCTTACATGCCATCCACGTGATCATGGAGCGTCGTGGAATGGCTGTTGGGAACCATACAAGGTGATGCCACTCCACTTGGCATTGGTGCACACGAGTAACCTCCTAAGCCGATTTTATAAAGAACTTACCAGATGCATTAGGCTTCCAAACAACCATGTCCTCGCCCTCCTTTAGATCAAAGTCGATAGAATCCTTCATGTCCATCAAAGCCCAAGAATTAGCTGTTGGCCATCGCCACCTTGTCCCATCCCAAATCTCACACACCTTAGCAAGATGTTGTAGCCCCAAATCATACACAATGCGGCTGCCATATCTATCCTTGAGAGGGCCTCTTGGGCGCCAATTATCATGCCAAACATAAGTTGCTTGACCATTCCCGATGATGACTTTGATGTGCGCTCTAGCTTCCATTCTAAGCTTCAAAATGCTCCTCCAAGCCCAAGAAGCATCCAAAGGTATAGGAATCTCCCAAAAGCTCTTCCTTACCAACTAGGTTGCTTTGATCCACTCAACCCATCCGGAGTCACTACATATTTGATTAAGGTTCCAAACAGGTCTCATCATGACTGCTTTATTCCAATCTTTAGCTCTCACAATCCCCAGCCCACCTTCTTCAACAGGGACACAAACCTCTTCCCAAGCAACTTTGGCCTTTGAGGTTTTCATGTCACTCCCAGACCATAGGAAAGCCCTTAACTTAGCATCAATTTCATTGAGTATATTTGAAGGGAGCACGAAAATAGATGACCAATAAACTTGAATACTAAAAAGAATGACCTTAATGAGAATTACCCGACCAGCATATGAGAGGAATTTGCTTCGCCAAGATTGAATGCAAGCCAAGATTTTGTCCACCAAAGGTTTGCAATCAGTAAGGGAAAGCTTTTTGGTTATGAAATGGACACCCAAATACTTCATTGGTAGCTTTCCTTCTTGATACCCAAGGTGATACATTTATAAATAATGTTGCAGCAAGAAATGGGCCTATAGTCCTTACACAAAGAAGCATTATCACACTTGGGAATAAGCGCAATTGAAGTACAATTTACCTCCCTAAGAAGCTTGCCCTCTTTGAAGAAGTCTTTAATAGCCATAGTCACATCTTTACCCACCACATCCCAAGCTTTCTTGAAGAAATAGGCACCAAAACTATCTGGTCCAAGAGCTTTGTTATTGCCCAAAGAAAACAGAGTGTTCTTGATTTCCTCATCCATCACTTCGGCAATCATCCTATTAGCCATATCACTAGTGATGCAAGGTTCAATAAGTTCCTGTAAACCTCAGTAGTCCCTGGCACCCCTCGGCTCCTCAATTGCTCTTTTAAAGTAGCTGACAATTTCCTCCTTAATGCTCAAAGGGTCTTCAAAAACCATGTCGTTATCACTCTTAAGCTTGGTGATTCTATTTCTATTCTTTCAGCCATTCACACACTTGAAGAAGTAGCTTGTGTTCTGGTCACCGTCTCTAAGCCATTGCACTCTAGATTTTTGCCTAGCTAAAAACTCCTCAGCTCGACTTAAAGATTTAAAATTAAAAGCTTTGGCTTTTTCCTCAAGAATAAGGTTCTCTTCAAGCGGATTAGAGGCAAGAGCATGCTGGACCCTTAGGAGGTTTTCTCTAGCTGAGATATTCCCAAACTCTATCTTGTTAAACACTTTTAATGCTTCTTTGACTCTCTTCAGTTTAGTAACCAATTGATACATAGGGGTACCCCTAACTTCTTCTTCCCAAGCCTTGCTAACAATGCTAAGGAAATTATCATGCTGAGCCCAAAAGTTGAAGGACTGAAATGGGATTTTCCTAGGTGAAGACATAACCCCACACTTAACAATACAAGGAGAATGGTCCGAAATGCTTGGGGGAAGGAAATTGGCTATGGAATTACCAAACACACTGCCCCACTTTTCATTCACAAGAGCTCGATCAATCTTAGTAGTAATCTTATATTCCCCTTCTCTTATATTACTCCAAGTGAAAAAGTTACCCATAAATCGAAGGTCCTCAAGCCTAGTCTCATTACACATATTATTCAAGTCCGAAACATAATTTGTCCACCTATAAGAACCACCAATTTTTTCACGTCCGAATCTCATCGCATTGAAATCACCCATAATCACCTATGGTATTTCTTCAAAATCTTGAGCTTTACCCATCAAGTCTCTCCATAATTCTTTCCTTTCCAATGGACCATTAGAGCCATAGACAAATGAGCAAACAAAGAAGTAATAAGAGTCCAGAATAACAACCTTACCATGAATGGCTTGAGCCGTAGATTGTATGACTTCGAACCTCACCAAACTAGGATTTCAAGCAACCCAAATTCTACCATTAAGGCAGCACACATAGTTATGGATAACATCCCATCCCCCAAATGTCAAGGACTTAGTAACCTCAAAATTTGGTTCACGAACTCTAGTTTCCAAAATACCACAAATTGCAATTTTATTGGAAGAGATTAGATGTCTAACCTCTTTTTGTTTCAAAGGGGAATTAAGACCCCTTACATTCCACGAAGCAAGCTTAATCATGGGACGGCTGGGCGCTAGGAACTTCCCTCGCCTTCTTGGCTAATCTCCTCCTTTGGCTTTTAGAAAGACTTATGTTCCCCTCCTTAAGACCTTCCTTTTCATCTACTCGAATCAAATTTCCGAATCTCACAATAGCTAGTGAAGTAGACCCCATTTCACACCCCTCATTGTTTTCCACCAAGGGAACCCTAGGTGGGGTTACTTCTCTACCGTTGTCACCAGCACTCAGAGCATTCAACCTTTTGCTTACTTCCAATCTCCTCTCTTCTATGTTAGGAATACTTACCCCATATTCATTCCCCTTAACACACTTACCCCAATCATCACGCGCACCTCGATTATTGCCCCTGTTAAGATCAGCCCCCCTAGGAACATTTACCCCACTCATTTCATCCTTATCTTTTCCAAACCTATCTTCGACATTCTCACTACCCTCTTCGCCATCTAGTTCCCAATTATCCAGCCTATTGCCTGAACTAAGAACCACAAATTGATTAGTGGAGGGTTTTGTTTTACTAACCATGACTCTCGACTTATTAATAGGCTGCTCTTTTTTGCGGCTAGAGCTCTTGCCCACATTCTCCGCTTGCACAACTACGTCCTTTAACACATTCTCCTTCCTCTTAGTCACCATTCGCCATACTTGAGTAAGTGACATTCCTTCAAATTAAGCCCGAAAGTTCTACACAAAGAAAAGGCCCTCGATTTCCAAGAATACTCCACCCCTATGTTTACACAATCACCATTCAGGAGGCCTAGTTCCACTGAATTCGGGAATGAAGAAGCTGTGTCAATCTCAACACAAACTCTTGCATACTCCAATCTATCCCCCGTATCCATGATATTATCCATGTAGAGAGGTTTCCCAATAGCGCTCGCAACATAGCTCAACCCTTTAGCAGTCCAAAACTCTAATGGAACTCCATTAAATTTGACCCAAATGGACACACTACTAATGCCTTCACTTGCCATTTTTAAATTCGGACGCCATTTTTTGAAGAAAAGGGGTTGCCCCTCAATATGCCAAAGGCCCCCTTCCAAGGCCTCATCCTTGGAGCTCTCATTATCAAATTTCAGAATAAAGCCGCCAACCCTATTTGAGACAACACCAACTTGGCCGAAGCACTTCCAATTCCTATCAATAAAACCCTTCACAATAGAGAATGGCAACCTTCTACCGAGGAAGAAACCAATAAGACAATTTCCCTATTTGTCCCTCCCTAAATCAGCAACCTCTTTAGGAGGTATAACCCTTATCCTCCTCCAATCATTAAGGATTTTCGGTGCAAAATATTCCATTGGAGCACTGGATTTCGAAACAAAAAGTTTTCTCCAAGATGCAATACCAACAGGCCTTAATTCCCCATCCACCTTTTCCCCCATAGTCCCACCTCCACTCACCGCTTTCTCGCCATGCATCATAATTGGAGGCACCTTTGAATCAACCAGCTCATTCCCATCACACATTTCCACACCAACCTTATCAATCTCTTTTCCACCCACAACTTGCTGCTTCTTAAAAACCCAACCAGAACTCGTTGCCTCACTTGTATTAAAAGAATTCACAAGAAAAGGATCGTTGGGAGGCAAAGTATGGCTTTGGGAAGGTTTGGGAAGTGGAGGGAAAAATTGTTTTTTGGTGATGTGGCAGGGCTGGTGATGTGGCAGGCTGACGTGGCATCTTGGGCAACGTGGCAAGATGAGTCAATATGAGATTGATGAGGTGGAGGGGAGAGATGGATGATTGGTTGGTGAGTTGTCATAATTTGAAGTCAAAGAGATAAGAGATAAGGAAATCAAAGGGGAACCAATGAAAAACAAGTGACATGGCAAAAAACTTATGGAACAGCCTATTAACCGGTCCAAAGAGATGTGGATAAGAAAAAAATCTCAAAAATCTAAATGAGCCAATGAGAGAGAAGGTACCAATGGATAGCAATTGGATGGATTCAAGCTATCTCGCTCAATTAGTGAACAACAACCAAAAATGGCAGACAACTCCAGCCAAAATAGCAAAGCTCCAGCCAAAGAAGCACCCACACTTCGGTGACCAGCAAGAATCTGACAGCAAGAAAATTTTTTGGTAGTAAAAAGAAAAGGATAAGTAAACAAGTCTCCTTGTGTAAGTAAAAAGAAAAGGATAAGTAAATGGCCAACACATGAAGCCTTGACCTCCCTAATAGAAATGGTTGCACCTCCGAGGAGGCTCTAATATTAACCTTAGTGGATCAAGAATAGGAATTCACTAGGCAACCAAATAATTCAAAGATTTTATACTCAATCATCCAATACATTCTAATATCAAGCATTGAAGATATTCTTCATGGATAAAAACCTATATATCAAGCTAACATACCCTTTAAGCTTTCGTAGCAACTAAATATACAAAAAATAGTTCAACAACTGTATGCCATAGTGATAACAAAATGTTCACCATTATACTATGTAGTAACAAATAGGGTTATTAACGAAGCTGATTTTAATCAAAGTAATTCTTCATGGATAAAAACCTATATATCAAGCTGACATACCCTTTAAGCTTTCGTAGCAACTAAATATACAAAAAATAGTTCAACAACTGCATGCCATAGTGATAACAAAATGTTCACCATTATACTATGTAGTAACAAATAGGGTTATTAACGAAGCTGATTTCAATCAAAGTAATGAATGAGCAAACTCAACAATGAACTTATACAAATTAATAAGCAATCAACTCAGAGAAGAATTAAAACATGATAAAGCTGAATGAAAAACTGACACAGAGAGATTTACAGTGGTTCGGCTAAGGCAGCCTACATCCACTCTTCAAGGCACACATTAGGGTATTTCATTCATCATAAGAACAAGATTACAGAGAAATTAAAGACAAACAACTACAGGAAGGAACACGCTCGATAAACCTCACACTCCTCATTCTCACACATATTTGTCAAGATTTATACACAAATAGACTCCGTTGATCAATCACCAACTATACAACAAAATTTGATAACCGTTTGATGAATAATGCACTAGAATCTTCCTCCATAATCGAGACCTAGGGTTGAAACAATTAAGAGAGAAGTGAGCTGTGAAGGGGCAAGGTTGTTATAGTGAAATAAGGATCAAGCGTCACGATAGGGCACTTAAGCTAAAAACCAAAATGACATCGCATAGGCTAGTAGAAACAATTCTTCAAAAAAAGTTTTGCCTTCTTTTGACTCCAATGTGGCAATTTGCTAGCCATGTCATCATAATTCTCCACCTTGGCTTATGAATTGACACCCTAAGTGGCCTTGGCAAAACTGGACTATTCTTAAAGTTGGAGTAGGCTCATACAGAGCCTATGCTTGTTTGCAGTTACTGGTTTGGTGAGCATGTTTGCAGGATTAGGTGTTCCTTTTATCTTCTCAATCTTGACTTCTCCCTTTTCAACCATATCTCTGATAAAGTGGAGCCTGACATCGATGTGCTTAGTCCTCTCATGGAAGACATAGTTTTTGGACCAATAGATCATACTCTGACTATCAGTGTTGATCACCACAGTCTTCTATTCCAGCTCCAGTTCATTCACAAAACCCTTGAGCCATATAGCCTCCTTTGTTGCTTCTGTCAGAGCTACATACTCAGATTATGTTGAGGAGAGTGTAACAATATGCTAAAGTTTCGATTTCGAGCTAATCACATTCCCCCATTACGTAAAAAAAAGCTTGAAGTGGACTTTTTTTTTTTTTTTTTTTTTTGGGGTAAATAAGCTTTTATAGAAAGGGAAAAGAATGTACAAAAGGCTTAAAAGTCGGCCAACCTACATCAGGATAAGCCTTGGTTCAAGAGCAAAGGAATGATACTATCTAAGTCTACCCCTAATCTTCTCTTTTTCCCATTCCTCTTGTCGAAGGAATGGAACCAAGCAAAGATTAAAGAATACAATGGATCCCACCTACCACAGGACATGCCCTGGGTTAGGTTCAAAAGTATCAGAGTACAAAACCCATATGCATAAGCATTAACAAGAAGAATTCCATAAACATGGACATTAAAAGGGTAAGGCCCGTTAATGACACAAAGAAAAAGCACTAGATCAACACCCCAAGTCTTTCAATTGCCAAAGTAACCTATTCTTGCACAATCACCCACCGGGATGTCATATAACCAAATCCCCTTACACGAAGTGGACTTTCTTTTGTCAATGTCCCCTGCATAATCAGCATCAACAAACCTTCTAATGCAGTAGTCATCTTCTTTGTTCTTACTGAATACAATGCCCACTGATTTGGATCTCTATAAGTATCTTAGAATCTATTTGAGAGCAGACCAGTGTAGTTTTCCTGGATTGCTCATGAACGTGCTTACTAAGCTCACAAAATATGCTTACTAAGCTCACAAAATATGCTAGATCTGGCATGGTGCAAACCATTAAGTACTTCAAGCTGCCCAGGGCTTTTGCATATGGAATAGTGGACATTTCCTTTTGCTCTTCTTCTGTTTATGGGCACTGATCGTTATAATTTGATGTGTTACCCTAGGGGAGTTTGGACAGCCTTAGCATTCTGCATGTTCAACTTCTGTACCATCTTTTATGCATAGTCTTCTTGAACCAACTTCGAACTTCCCTGCACTCTACCTCTTACAATGGTAATACCAAGGATTTTTTTAGCCTAACCCGACTCCTTCATTTTAAACTTGGTATTAAGGTTTTCTTCAATCGAGTAAGCTTAGTTTTGTCATGACAGCTAACCAATATGTCATCCACATAAAGCAACAAGTAAATATGAGTCAAATCATAGTTTCTTTTAAAATAAAACCAACTATCAAACTGACATCTATTAAAGCCAATTTCAATCATAAAAGAATCAAATTTCTTGTACAACTGTCGTGGTGATTGTTTTAGACCATAAAGTGATTTTTCTTAGAAGACACACTTTACCTGCTGGTCCTGAATATCCCTCTGGTTGTCATCAGAATATTCTCTTCCAAGTCACCATGTAAAAATGTTGTTTTTACATCCAGTCGCTCTAGTTCCAGATTGAACTTTATAGCCAGAGAAATCAGAATTCTGATTGATGCATGCTTTACAACTGGGGAGAATATTTTATTATAATCTGTGCCCTCCACTTGTGTGAATCTTTTTGCAACCAGCCTAGCCTTATACCTAGGTGATTCTTTTGAAGTTAGGCATGTTTTCCTTTTGAAGATCCATTTGCACTTAACCACCCTGCAGTCTTTTGGTTTGTCAACTAAGATCCAGGTATTGTTTTTCATTAAGGAACTAAATTCCTCCTCGATTGCGTTCTTCCATTCTGATTTTTCAGGTCCTAATATAGCTTCCTGAAAGGTTTTAGGCTCATCATTCATCTCTTCTTCTACCTGAAGAGCATAAGCTACTAGATCTACATATCCTAGTGTATTGGGAGGTTTATTGACTCTTCTGGTTCTATCCTAGATAACTGATAGTTTGTCAAATTTGACTCCTGTTCCCCTTGCTCAGTAGGTTCATTTGTATCATGGTTTTCAAGATTCTCCACAATCTCTGCTGCTCCACCTTGATGGTTAGAAACTACATCCTGAATTTCCAACTCTAGGTGATCTAATCCTAAGGCAATGTCAATTGGTTTTCCAGGTTCATTTTCCAATCTAGGAAGGACCTCTTCCCTAAAAACCACATCTCTACTGATTATACATTTCTTAGTTTCTAGATTCCAGAACTTATAACCTTTTACTCCCTCTGGATATCCAAGAAACAGGCACTTAATGGCTCTAGGTTTCAATTTATCTTCCTTTACATGGACATAAGATAGAAACCCAAAAACTCTTAAGTTTTCCAGTTTTATAGGGTGTCCAGTCCATTTTTGTAAAAGACCTTCAAATCTATGGCAGATGAGGGGGTTCTATTGATCAAATACACCATAGTACGTGTAGCTTCTACCTAGAATTTTACAAGAAGTTTAGAGTTTGACAAGATGCTTCTAACTTTGTCTAAGATTGTCCTATTCATTCTTTCACAGAGGTCATTCTATTGTGGGGTATTTTTGACAGTTTTGTGCCTAACAATTCCATGGTTTTTGCAGAAACCATTGAATTCATCATTCACAAACTCACAACCATTATCTGTCCTAAGCCTTTTAAGTTTCTTCCTAGATTGAGTTTCAACCATTGTTTTACATTCTTTAAACCTAAGAAATGCCTCATCTTTGGTCTTGGGGAAGTATATCTAGACATGCCTAGAATAGTCTTCAACAAAGCTGATGAAGTACCTGCAGCCCCTTAGTGAGTTATGTCTAGCCGGTCCCCATACATCTGAGTGAACATACTCAAGTGGTGAGGTTGAGTAATGTTTACCAGATTCAAATTTGACACTGCACATTTTGCTATGGTGTTCACAAAAGGTTAAACTTCCAATCTTGTCCCCTCCTAACAAATTATGCTTGCTCAACTCATCTAACCCTCTTTTACTAACATGTATCAACCTTTGATGCCACAATAAGGTATTGTCTTATGTTACTGGAGACCCAATAGCAGCTATGTCATACTCTGTCCTACCCTTTAACACATAGAGGTCATTTCTCTTTTCACCTTTCATCACTACTAGTGATCTTTTCATCACACTAAGGCTTCCATTTGAGCCCTTGTAACTCAGTCCTATTGAGTCTAAAGTGCCTAGTGATAATAGATTCCTTTTGAGGTCAAGAATATATCGCACATCTGTGAGGGTTTTGGTTAGGCCATTGTCAATGCTTAGTTTAACAGTGCTTATACCCTTAGTGCAACATACTGCACTATTCCTATCATAACTTTCCTACCACTAGAGTTTGAAAAGAACTAAACCACTCCCTATTAGGTGTCATGTGATAGGTACATCCTGTGTCTAAGATCCATTCCTCACTATTTCTGCCTTCAAAGATGACTAACACGTCTGAAATTTCATAACCCTCAGACACAACACCAGCATTGCCTCCCTCTTCCTCCTTTTCATACTTCTTACCGTTTCTCTCAAGACTATCTCTCCTAAGATGACCTCCCTTGTGACAGAAGAAGCATTTCCATTTCCCAGTTTTGGACTTGGATCTATTCCTATTGTCCCCCTTTTTTCTAATTCCTCTTCTCTAATCTACCCCTTACCATGAGACCTTCCCCATCACAGCCTAATTTCATTCTTTTCTCACTATTCTTAGTTATAATGGCTTCTACAACTTCTTCTAATTTTAGAGTTTGCCTACCATATTTTATGGTTTCTACAAAATTAGAGTATGGTTTTGGTAGGGAATTTAGACGAATTATAGCCTGGTCTTCATCATCAATATCTATTGATATGCTTTCTAAATCCTGTATAATTTTCAGAAATTCATCCTTATTGTCTTTTAAAGTTTTTTGCTCATCCATTTTAAATTCAAACAATCTTTGTTTTAAAAATAGTCTATTAGGGATAGCTTTAGATTGATACAGAGTGTCTAACTTGTTCTAGATCTCAGCAACAGCTTTCTCCTTCTTCACTTCTCTAAGGACTTTGTCACCTAGTCCTAAGATCAAAGGACTTTTAGCTTTGTTGAGAACATCCTGCTTCTCAACTTCAGTCATGGTGTCAGGCAATCTAGATTCCCCTTTCAATGCTAATGCTAGTCATTCTTTAATCAGCACAGCTTCCATTTTCATCTTTTAGAGTCCAAAATCATTGTTCCCATAAACTTTTCAAGTTCAAATGTAATAGACATGTTTTTTGTACAAAATTTGTAACGACAAAAACAAAGAAATCAAAGATAACCCTTATTAGGTCTTAAACTAAGCTCTGATACCAATTTGTAGTAACAAATAGGGTTATTAACGAAGCTGATTTCAATCAAAGTAATGAATGAGCAAACTCAACAATCAACTTATACAAATTAATAAGCAATCAACTTAGAGATGAATTAAAACAGGATAAAGCTTAATGAAATTGACACAGAGAGATTTATAGTGGTTCGGCTAAGGCAGTCTACATCCACTCTTCAAGGCACACATTAGGGTATTTCATTCATCATAAGAACAATATTACAAAGAAATTAAAGACAAGCAACTACAGGAAGGAACACACTCGATAAACCTCACACTCCTCCTTCTCACACATATCGGTCTGGATTTATACATAGATAGACTCTGTTGATCAATCACCAACTGTATAGCAAGATTTAATAACCGTTTAATTAATAATGCACTAGAATCTTCTTCCATAACATGTTTGGTATCTTAATCAATTACGTAGTGGCTTCGGATGGGTTGAGTGGATCAAAACAACCTACTTGGTAAGGAAGAGCTTTTGGGAGATTCCTATACCTTCAGATGCTTCTTGGGCTTTGAGGAACATCTTGAAGCTTAGAAGAGAAGCTAGAGAGCACATCAAAGCCATCATTGGAAATGGTCAAGCAACTTATGTTTGACATGATAATTGGCACCTAAGAGACCCTCTCAAGGATAGAAATGGCAGCCGCATTGTGTATGATTCGGAGCTACATCATCTTGCTAAGGTGTATGAGATTTGGGATGGGACAAGGTGGAGATGGCCAACGGCTAATTCGTGGGCTTTGATAGACATGAAAGATTCTATCCACTTTGATCCAAATGAGGGCGAGGACGTAGTCGTTTGGAAGCCTAATGCATCCGATAAGTTCTCTATAAAATCGGCTTGGGAGGTTACTCGTGTGCACCAACACCAAGTGCAGTGGCATCACCTTGTATGGTTCCCAAAAGCCATTCCACGACACTCCATGATCACGTGGATGGCATGTAAGGATCAACATCAAACCAGGGACAAACTAATGAGGTATGGAATAGCTTCTAGCAATGTGTGGTGTTTTTGTAATCATAGGCAAGAAATGATAGATCATCTCTTTTTTGCTAGTCCTTTCACCCAAAGGATTTGGAACCGAATCCTTGAGCTCTTTTCTCTTGGGTATGTCACCCGACCTTGAAACGATTATGTTGAGCACATAGCTAGTAGGTGGAGGAAAAATAAGCTAAAGTACTCTATAGGGAAGCTAAGTTTGGGAGCCACCGTTTACTCTATTTGGAGAGAAAGGAATAGCCAAATTTTTGGTGGGGAATGCAAGGATGCACATACTCTCTACAACTCCATCAAGAATGTAGTGAGGGAGAGAGCTATCGACCTTAGAAAGATCATAAAGAATACCTACAATAGAAGACTTGCCGAGAAATGGGGTCTCCTTAACTCTATTTTTAAAGCATCCCATAGGAGCTAATTATATGGTTTGTTGTAATGTGATGGGTTTTTTTGTTGTGTAAGGGGATTTGGTTATATGACATCCCGGCCGGTGATTGTGCTAGAAGAGGCTACTTTGGCAATTGGAAGACTTAGGGTGTTGATCTAGTGCTTTGTCTTTGTGTCATTAACGGGCCCTACCTTGTTAATGTCCATGTTTATGGAATTCTTCTTGTTAATGCTTATGCATATGGGTTTTGTATTCTAATACTTTTGAACCTAACCGAGGGCATGTCCTGTGGTAGGTGGGATTCATTGTATTCTTTAATCTCTGCTTGGTTCCATTCCTTTGACAAGAGGAATGGGAAAAAGAGAAGATTAGGGATAGACTTAGATAGTATCATTCCTTTGCTCCTAACCCATGGCTTGTCCTGAGGTAGGTTGGCCGACTTTTAGGCCTTTGGTACATTCTTCCCCTTTCTATAAAAGCTTACTTACCCCCACAACCACCCCCAGCCCCACCCCNACAGCTCTTTAATTAACAGATGCTTAGAAAGAAATAGCAGTTTAAGTGATATTGGATATAAAGATGTATATATGCTCCTCTTTGTTCTGTAACATACACTACAGTAATTGACACATTTATCGGCACATGTTATACAAAACAATGTAGTTATACAAAACAATGTAGTTATACAAAACGCCTTGCCGAAACCTTGTCTACAATGAAAAATAAAACTTTCAAACAACATTTTTCGCACACAAAAAAGAGTTAGATATTCAATCTACTCATCAAATGTACCTATCCTTCTCAAGTTTTGACTTCAATTCATCAATCTTAGACCTGAAATTAAAGCATTACATATCCCTTCTGGATAATCAGCATGAAGCATGACTGAGGAGCCACTTATCTATGCAAGGTAAGCACTAAGCAAAACATGTGATGGCAACGAGGCAAACTTCTAACAATCTCTCCAAGCTGAAAATTCTGCACAAACAAAATGAAATCGTTTCAATTGGATAGTGCATTCACAACAGATTATAATCCTAATAATCAACTTGAAATTAAGGGCCAAACCTGAAGGCAAACTAATAATCAACTTGTTGGCTAGAATCGGTTACAATGAATGTCAAAATGGTCATCATCATAAAATCAGTAAGTTTGGATCTAATGTGCTCTAATAGATCAAATAAAAATGAACCGTTAGTTAAATTAACAACCCCAATTACAACAAAATTTAACCCATCTATCTAAATTGTTATAATAATAGGACCCTGATGAACCAAAGTAGGCTCTCAAATAAACCTTAAGCATGTCAATAATTCTGAATCATAAATTGGACGTCCAATAAGTCACCAGTTCATTTGTTTTCTCGAAAGCCTAGCTATTGTTCAAGGCATTTTATTTGATCAAATAAAGTTGAAACAACTGAGATCACACCCTTAACATTAAAACAAACAAAGCAACGATCCAGAAAAATAACAATTGAAGAACTAAAAAACATTACAACAATTTTTAAATAAAAAACTCAACTTGAACAGTAAAACTAGAAAGTCTAGAAGATAAGAAAAGTTATGACTGAACAAAACAAGATCTACATGAAGGAGAATATGGAAATAAAAAACTGAAAGGTGCAAGATTCACATTAAAACACAAAAACAACAACAATAATCAATGAATATAAACTTAGAAAATAACAGTTGCACAGCTGCTAAATTGAGATGTAGAATTCAAAAACACAAAGATTCAAAGATTCAAACAGGAAATGGTGGAAACAAAAACTTAAAAAGGTACTCAATTTGCACAATGAGATGTCAGTATAGAACATAAACGATCAGACACAAATTCTTGTCTACCATTCAGAGCTGAAAGAGTGAAGAGAGAATCGTTTTTGCTACTGGGGTGGGGTAAAAATTATATTTGATATTTCTGCTTTTATATTATTTACAACTTCTCTCTCAGAGCAAAAATCTTAATAAGAAGTTTTTTTACCTGTAAGTTTATCATTCAACAAAGCATAGGTTAAAAAATTGAAATTGAGTTTTGAAAAATTGTAGGGTTCAAATTATTTAGAGTTCGAATTTTAGGGTTTGAAATTCTGGGGGAAAAGGATTTGATATTGGGTTATGTTAATAGTGAAATTTTGGGTTTGAAAAATTTTGAAATTCGAAATTTAAGGTTTTGAAATCTTAAAAAAAAAAAAAAGAATGGATACTGAATGATGCAGTAGATTGTCACCTCATCTGGCACGTAAGAGCATCTCAATATAATCTTATTTTGAAGAGCATTCTTATATAAAAAGAATCTTTATTAATTTTTAAATATAAAGAACACAATTTATTAAATCCAATAGACTCTTAAATTTAATAAAAATACTCTATTTTTAAGAAATAAACTTAATGGGGAGAGAATAATAAATAAAATGCATAGGAATTTGTAGTTTTTAATTAAAATTAGGATACACGAGTGAAATTTGACTCTTTAAATGTGGAGAGTCAAACTCACTCTTAATTTATATTTTAAAGATAAAAAGTTTATTGAACATTATTTTTATAGATAGACTTTTTATAATAAAAGTTTGAAAATATATAAAAGCCCTTTAAAGATGCTCTAAGGTATATTATAATTATACTCTCTTATGTTTCTCTGGGCCGGGCCTTAAAGCTTGGGCCTAGTCCGCCACTGCTGAGCCCGACAGCAAATGGTTGCCAGGTTTGGCGCTGCTCCCTGTTCATAAAATATATAGTAATGGTTTACGGTTTTTTTTTTCAATCTTTTTACAATATTATTAAAACACAATTACAAATGACGGGTCTTAACTTCTTAGGTTTTTTAAATTTTTTACGAAAAATAATTATTTTAAACACACCCAATGATTGTATTTTAACGAAATAATAGGTAAGGTTCATGAAATTGATTCATCTTTTAGAAAACATATATATATATATATACCGAGTAATGAGATCATCAGAGTCACGGTTGCAAATTTGCCAAACTGATGAAGAAAAATCTATGAAGATCAAATTGAGGTCAGACATCCCAAATGGCCTTGAAAACATGTAAGTTCACCAAGAACGTCCGCAACTCTTTCCATGAGGAAGTAATGGTGTGATCAATCTTGGATAATTAAACTACCAAATATCACCACAAATACAGCTACCGTTTGAAAATATATGGTATCTGTAAAATCTCTCACAATGATGTCCCTCTCCCACCACTTACTAATATACTTAAAAGACTCATGACAGTCCCTACAAATCCTCAAATTCTGCAATCCTCAGCCCCCATGGTGGTGATCCACTCATCAACCCAAATGCCAGAGCCAGTTCTCACTATGATACCAAAGCCTCTTTTTCTTTTCTTCAACATTGTGCAACGTCTCATTCCAAATTGGCATATATCCTAACTTCTCACACTCTTCCATCACTCCTAGCTTCGCATAAATCTCTTTAACTCTCTCATGGCTTCTATCACCCGCCAAGAACACATGAACTTTCCTTTCACTTCAATCCCACTCCTACCCTTCCTTCTCACTCTCGGCCTTTCATTGTCTTCCTCACTTCTGCGACTCATCCCACGCCTGCACTCGATAACACATTAGCTGCCATTAGATAAGCCGAGTCATCAAAGGGTCTATTTGTAATAACCTCTGTGCCATTTTCAAGCCATGTCAGCTGCTCCATGTGCAGCACAACAAGATAACAATGCCTTCCACATACTACATCAGGTTCAAATGGCATTGCCATTGCAATCCTCTCTGCATCCTCCAATCTTCAGCTCTTCCACTGCAATATAAGCAGGTGTAGTGTTCTAACGCCGGTTCTAAACCATACTCAACTCTCATTCTCCCATCCATTTCTCACTCTCAAAATCCAAACCGCATAAACTAAAAGCCGTTAAAACCGCCAAAAAAACTATATTCATCCGGACAAAACCTCTGTCTCAATAAATGAAAAAAGCTCAAGTACTGAATTTTTATCTCCTTGTTGTGCATAACCAGCCATCATAGCATTCCACGCAATGATATTAATTCACCAAATTCTCATTAAAAACCCTCTTGCTTCAAACACAAGCCCAGCTTTTCCGTATCCATCAATCAAAGTGGTTCCCACAACAAATCCTTGTCTAAACCCGCAACAACAGCATGGCCATGAAACACCCTGCACTGCTGCATCGCCGCCAGCTCAGCCACCGCACGCAAAGCCCAGACACGCTGTGTACAGTGGACTGCACATCACATCTCTCATATCAACAAACACCGATAAAGAATCCAAACAACGGCGTCTGTGCAAAAACACACGATCATGCCGTGTAAAAGAATCCTCTCTGTCTTGAATTTCGTCGAACAACCTGTTTGGCATGTTCGGTGAGCAAAAGCGAGAGTAGAATTTAACGAGAGCTGAGCCGCAGAAGGGCTGTTTTGGAGGGAGATTTCAGAGAAAGAGGTGGGAGGGATGGGCGGAGGAGAAAGCGTGAGGAGAGAGAGGCGCAGGTTTTGAAGAGGGAGGCTAAGGTGCGCTGGCTGGGAAGAGTGGAATGGCGGAGCATGGAGAGGAGAGAAGCGAGGAGAGAGGAGAGTTGGAGTGGAAGAGATCAAGGCCGTCCATGAGAGATGTTGGGTGATGGGATTTGGTGGAAGAGACGGCGGGAGTAAGAGAGAGATTGAGTTTGATTTGAGTAGAGAGTGGTGAGGCTGTGAAAGGTGGAACGGTCTATGTGGGGGGATTTAGAACTCTTGGTGGGAGGGTTTCTGGATCGTGTTGGGTTGTAATGCCTTTGTTCCTTGTGAGTCTAAGAGCTGGTTCATGTTCGAGAGACGATTAAGAGGTCCCTGCTATGCCCTTAAAAAAGCAATTGTTGATTCACTGCGCCAGCGAGCTATTTTCAAGTTATCTGTGCCGCTCAAAGCCCACTCGATTTGCTATCTCCCTGTAAAATTCACTATCATGTCAGTCCACGTTGCCCATGTATCCTATGTATATAATACAGAAATGGGTGGGAAGAAAAACACTCAATTAGTCCCAAGTATAATTTTTTTGTAATTGAAAAATTGCAGATGTCGAACCATAGTAAAAGACTCTTTCTCATTATGGTAAGAGCCTCCACTCATTGCCCAGATATTGCTCCCCCAATCAAACCACAATTATTGACTAAATAGGACAAAAATCAATGGGATAAAATACGTAAAAGAAATTTTGCTTCACAAAACCCCACTTATCACAAGGTTTTTAAATCCTAAAATTATATCAATTACAAACTAGATTCAGAAATTATAGCCAATGCAAATTATTTGCCCAGATCTGGGTAGTCTTCTCAGGACTGTCCGTATAACTCTTTATCATCAAACAAAGAAAAACCCATATCTTGAACTTATGAAACCGGGAACTACAAGCTTAAAAAGGAGAAATGAACCTTTGAGAGAACCCACTTAAAAAAAGAAGCTAATAATCTTCAAAACTCCCTCTGTCTCTCTTCAAACAAATTATAGCTTAAACTTCGAAAGAATGCAAAAACGAGTTCACCAGCTGCCGTCGAGTGTCGAGACCGGAAGACGATGCTTAACCAGTTGAGCGCTGGAATCGGAAAATGTAGTTAGGGATTAGCCGATTGCTACTGGGGTTGTCTTGTGTAGCTGTGTGTTGCGTGGGCAAAAAGTGGGTTTATAGATGAAGGACAACTCCAATTATTTAAATACATCAAGGGTAGTTGGGTAGTTTACTGGATTCGAAGCAATTTTGTAATTATTCAAATACATCGAGGGTAGTTAGGTAGTTTACTGGATTCAAAGCAATTTTGTCTTTAACCGCAAGTTATTTAAACAAAGTTTAAATCAATCCTCTAACATATATATAAAACAAAATTGGTTTGTTAGAATTTTGTGGGTGGTGGAGTACAATGCGTATGTTGATACGAGATTTACACCAACCCGAATGATTCGATTGACCTTGGTGAAATCAGAACATGTGTGTGTGATTAAAAATAACCAACAATTGAATGTAAAAAGTGTGTAATAATGTAAAGAACACAAATGATTGTTAAAGTGGTTCGGCAGGTTTGAATTTTGAGCTTACGTCCACTGTTTTTCTTATTAAATGAGAGTTACAAATGATGAATCTTTTCCTAGAACAATTGCCCAACCCGTTGTGATGGGTTTATATAGCACCCATTTACATGATAGAGTTGAGGTAAGATTCAAATACGTAGGATTAGGAAGTTGCATGATCTTCGACTACCTTAGTTGGAATCTAAGTCAATTTGAATATCTTCCTTCCAAATTGAGCCAAACTAAATATCTTCTCTCCTAATAAGGAATTATCCTCTCTAGATTTCTCGCACAACAATAGCCCCCCAGTTTTTGGAGGGCGAGTTCGGATTTCAAAAACTATGGCTCCGTTTGGTTGCCAATTGGGAATACTACTTTTAGTATTCCCAAAAAAGTTAAACAGTAAAATACCAAAAAACTCACAATATTATTCAACTTTATTCAACATTTTTTAAACCCCCTAAATTTGTTAATTCAATTAAATACCCCTAAATATTTTTAATGTTTTTGTTACAGCAACTCCGGCCACCCTCCAGCGGTAGTGGCCGGCTGTCCGTATTTGACATTGGGTTGTGGGTGTTTTTGTTAACTTTTAAGATTTTATTATAGGGGGTGTTTTGTAAAGAAACAAATATAGGGGGTATTTTATTAATTTGTAAATCCTACATCGTAATACCCACCCAATTCAACTTTTTTTTTACTTTTTTCAAAAAACTTTTCCCAAAAACACCCAATTGTGAACCAAACGGAGCCTATGAGCTTCAGAAATAATGAACCTAGAATTGACGAGCTCTACAATGATGAGCTCTTAAAACGAGCTCTTAAATGGCGAGCTCTAAATGGCAAGCTCTGAAATGACGAGCTATAAAATGGCAAGTTCTGAAATGAAGAGCTATAAAATAGTGAGCTCTGAAATGACAAGCTATAAAATGGCGAGCTCTAAAATGACGAGTTGTAAAATGACGAGCTTTCAAAACGAGCTCTAAAATGATGAGCTCTCAAAATGAGCTCTAAAATGATGAGCTCTCAAAATGAACTCTAAAATGATGAGCTCTTAAATGACGACCTCTCAAAACGAGCTCTAAAATGACAAGCTCTGAAACAACAAGCGTTGTACTTTCGTTAACGAGTTCAGAATATACCTTAGTATTTTAATGATAACTTGAGCTGTAGAGCTTGGATTTGGATGATTCTTAAACCACTGGAAAGCTTACTTGAAGGGCTATTTTACCGTATTAAGACTGTATCATGCTTGAGTTTGTTCTCTCATTAACGAGTTAAAGCGAGTTCGCTCTCTCATTAACGAGTTATGACGAGTTCATGCTTTCATTAGCAAGTTATGGTGAGTTCGCACTCTCATTGATGAGTTATGGTGAGTTTGCACTCTCATTAACGAGTTAGGGTGAGTTCGCAGTCTCATTAACGAGTTATGGCGAGTTCACGCTCGCATTTACGAGTTATGGTGAGTTTGGAATATGCTTTAGTAATTTGACAATAACATGAGCTGTAGACCTCAGATTTGGACGATTCTTAGACCATTGGAAAGGTTACTCAAAGGGATACAACTTTTATGTTTAACATTTTTCCATATTTAGGCCGTATCATGCTTGAGTTTGCGCTCTCATTAACAAGTTATGGCGAGTTTGCGCTTTCATTAACGAGTTATGGCGAATTCATGCTCTCATTAGCGAGTTTGAACTCTCATTGATGAGTTATGGTGATTTTACACTCTCATTAAAGAGTTATCGCAAGTTCACATTCTCAGTAATGAGTTATGGCGAGTTCACGCACTCATTTATGAGCTATGGTGAGTTTGGAACATGCTTTAGTAATTTGACAATAAGTCGAGCTGAAAACCTCGGATTTGAACAATTCTTGAACCGTTGGATAGTTTTCTCAAAGATATACAACTCTTATGTTTACCACTTTGCCAGACTCATACTTTTTCATGCTCAATACTCTCTATCTGCTAGCAGCTTTGATTCTAGAGTTGGATTTGGTGACATGGGTTGTAGCCATGGCTAGTTTTTTGCGGTTGGAAGATGGAAAAGAAACTGTTGGAAAACAAAGAGAGCTTAGAGTGTTCAAGCCCCTTCTTCTAGTGCCAAAATTTTGATGCGACATTTACACAAACCTGAGTGATCTAATTGACCTTGGTGGAATCGAAACCGATGTGTGCGTGATTAAAGATAATCAGCAATTGAATGTAAAAAATGCGTAATGATGTAAAGAACACAAAGGATTTTTAAAGTGTTTTGCCAAGTTTGAATCTTGAGTTTACGTCCACTATTTGAGAATCACAAATGATGGATCTTTTCCTAGAACAATTGCCCAGTCCCTAGAAAACAAGTTGTGATGGGTTTATATAGCACCCATTTGCATGATAGAGTTAAGGTAAGATTCAAATATATAGGATTAGGAAGTTGCATGATCTTCGACTATCTTAGTTGGAATCTAAGTCAATCTGAATATCTTCCTTTCAAATTGAGTCAATCTAAATATCTTCTCTCCTAATAGGGAATTATACTCTTCAGATTTCTTGCACAACAGCGTAAAAGGGCTTTCTAATTTTTTGTTTCATTTTTTCGAAGATTATTGGTGGTAGGTCGTGGATTTTGTGTTTGATTTAAGTTTCTTCTTCAATTTCTTCTTTTGTTTTCTCCTAGAGCAAAAAATGTGTGAGCTTAATCTAATTTCGAGAACACTCGAGTTCGAGTTCGATTTTTAGGTATTGAGTTTGAGCTCAAACAAGAAACTTCAAGCTCGTAAAGCTCGAGCTCGAACTTGAGCTTGGTACAGTAGCAATCGAGTCAAGCTTGAATAGACAAGTTCTCTGCTCGGCTCCGCTTGTATACAACCCTAACTCCAAAGCCTCACTTGTGAAGAACCGTCGGGGCAGAATGCAAATATCACTCCTCACCACTCCTAAATTTTGAAGCAGCACCCAATTGTTGGACAACCTCCACCATTTTCTATGTTTAAACCTATTATGCCTTAATCAATAAACTAAACAATCACACACAAAAACACCAACAGATCAAGAACAACATAACATCAAGATTTATCGTGGTTCACTTATTCAAGATTTGGATAAGCTACATCCATGTTGAGCTCTAGAAATGGGAGAGCTCACTGCACTACTGTTACGATCAAGATTCAACAAGTATAGGTACACCCGATCAAACTCTATACAGTTTACATGAAATCTCTCAGCAACTTAACCCTAGAGAATCTCACTAGGAATCCCTAGAACGAGAGCAAGAATACCCTCCCAGAATGACTAACCTAATCACTCAAATAATCCTCAAGTTACGAAGATTTCCCAAACTAGAACAAACCATAACAAAGAGAGCAATTTCTATCAACAGAGACAAAAGATGGAGAACACACAAATCTGAAATTTCATGTGCTTTTATATCATAGACTAAAATGATGAATTATTGTCATTGGATCAACGTTGGATCAACGACTGGGATCCAACACAGCTGAGCTCAAAACGACAGTGTATCATTATTCCCAAAGTGACATGTTTCAGTCTTCACTTCAACAATCTCCACCTTGAAGACTTGAAACCCTTATAGTGCAACTTGCTCATAACCATATCCCTCATAGCTCTTTGCCACTTCAGATCACTCCATTGACAG
Source organism: Pistacia vera (assembly GCF_008641045.1). NCBI lineage: Eukaryota > Viridiplantae > Streptophyta > Magnoliopsida > Sapindales > Anacardiaceae > Pistacia > Pistacia vera. The sequence continues at coordinate 233,322 of NW_022196579.1, read as the reverse complement.
CAACTTCAAGCAGTGCTTGAACTTAGCTGGAGTGATTATTTTTGTGCCCATATCTGTTGGATTTTTCTCAGTGGCAATTTTCTTCAAATTGACTACCCCTTGAGCAACCAAATCTCTTACAAAATGGAAACGAACATCCACATGCTTGTCCTCAGCGGCAATTTTCTTCAAATCGACTACTCCTTGAGCAACCAAATCTCTCACAAAATGGAAACGAACATCCACATGCTTGGTCCTCTCATGATATACTGGACTTTTACTTAGGTGAATCGCACTCTGGCTGTTTGAGTAAATGGTGACCTTCCCATTCGACAAGTTTGCCTCTGACATCATTCTCTGAAGCCAAACAACCTTCTTGAATACATCTGCAATAGCTAGGTACTTTGCTTCAGTCAATGAGAGTGCTACAATAGGCTATAACTATGCTTTCCAACTTATGCAGTTTCCCCCAAGGGTAAAATAGTAGGCAGTCGTAGATTTTCTGGTGTCTTTATCACCTGAATCTACGAAGCCAACAAGATCAAGAGTAGCAGTTCTTTTATAGTATTCTAATCCGACACATAAAGAGCTATTAATGTATCTTAGAACCCATTTCAAGGCAATCCAATGCTCACTATTGGACATGAATTTGCTAAGCATAGAGATGGCAAATGACAGATCTGGCCTAGTGCGTATCATAACATACATTATAGAACCAATTGCATTTGCATATGGGACGGTGTCCATCTTTCTCATTTCAGATTCAATTTTAGGACAATAAGTTTTACTCAACACAAAATGGTTGGCTAAGGGCATAGAGACCAGTTTTGACTCAGTCATCCCAAACTTAGTCACCAATTTTTCTAGGTATGGTTGATGGCTAATCTTTAACTAACAGTTCCTTCTATCTCTAGTTATAACCATGCCTAGGATTTTCTTAGCATTTCCTAAGTATTTCATGTCAAGCACAGAACTGGGTTTCTTCTTTAATTCATGTATTTTAGGCTTGGATCTACTAATTAGTAGCATATCACACAACATACAGGAAGAGGTAATAGGCAGATCCTCATTTAAATAAAAAAGAATGCTACATATCTGCTTCTCCTAAACCCTAAGCCCACAATAAAGGTATCAAATCTCTTGTACCATTGCCTAGGGGACTATTCAAGGCCATAAATGTTTATGTAATAGGCATACATGATTTGACACCCTATAATCAACAAAACCTACAGTCTAGCACATATATTTCCTCTTCTAAGTTGCCATGTGGAATGAGTGGTTACATCTAACTGTTCTAATTCTAAATTGTGGTAGGCAACATGGAAATCATTAGTATGATAGTCTTATACTTCACTACTAGGGAAAAGACTTCATTGAAATCATTCCCTCTCTTTAGGTATAGCCCTTGGCTATAGCCTAGCTTTATACCTAAGGGGATCAATGACCAAATGCCATCTTTCAGTTTGAATTACCACTTACATTGAATCAATTTTTGGTCTTTTGGTTTGGAAACCAAGGCTAGGTTTTGTTTACCTCGAATGAGCGCATTCTTTCATTGCTGCTCTCCACTTGTCTCTTTCCTTGGACTTCATGGCCTTTTCATATGTGTTAGGATTGACCTTTGAACTTCTATACCTGCAAGAAGTAGCAAATATTAGATCTGTATATGAATATCGGGCTAGTGGCCTTATTTCTCTCCTGGTTATGTCTCTTGCAAGTTGGTAACTGCTATGGATCATTAGGTTGGGGTTCTATGGTTCTTCTATAGCTTCTTCTTCGGTTGGTTAACGCTAATTTGTTCTATTTTAGCTTCTGGTGTGGCTTTAAGTCTGGTGGAAGGATGTGGTGTTGTGCCATAGGCTTTACCTCAATTTGTGTTATCAGATTGTTTAGGTGATATTTCAGAGCTATAAGGGGTCCTTCATCACTGGCAGATGCTTACAAGGGAATAAATTTATTAAACACCACATCTCGGCTTCTATGATTTTTACCCTTGGTGTCTCTTATCCTGAGTCTATACCCTTTAGTGCCTTATTGGTACCTAGGAATACGCATTTGGTGGACCTAGGCTATAGTCCCCTACCCTCCCTCCCCCCCACCCCCAAACAGTGTGTGCATAGGAAGCACATGTAACATCTGCTGAAAACTAGTACAATGCATAATATAAACAATATAAAATGGGCCCCAAAAATTTCTTTTCATTATAATTCATATGTCTTTACACAAAGAGTACTGTTTACAAAAATGATTTTAAAAAGACAAAACAGGGAAACAGTAGCTATTTCTCTTCGCTTGCCGACGCCCCTCCGACTGCATCATCACCAGATCCTGCATCCACAAAGGAAAATAACAGGGTGAGGTACAAAATAATGCTCAGTAAGTAAAACCCTATACTGTCTGTCCCCGTATGTATAACTCTTAATTCTTTCCTTATACTGTTTCTGATTCTATCTCTGTTTCTACTAAACATCATGGCCCTATCTTACGGAGGTACGGCCAGATGGCGTTCACACAGCACCATCTCACTCTTCTGACTAGCGGGTGAATTCACACAGTACCAACCCGTTCTTAGTGACTACCGAGTGGGGGTCACAAAGCACCTACTCGGTTTCCTAACTATCGGGTGGAGATCACCTAGCACCTACCGTTTCTCATGACTCTTGGGTAACGATCACCAAGCATTACCTGTCTCTAGTCATTGTCGAGTGATGATCACAAAGCATCAACCCGCTTTACTAATGTTGGATGATGGTCACAAAGCATCAACCTCTACTAAATGTTGGATGATGGTCACAAAGCTCAACCCACTTATCTAACAACTAACCGGTAGTGGTCACAAAGCATCTACCCATTTCTACTAACTCATCGGGTGACGATCACAAAGCATCGACCCATCTCTAAGGGCTATCGGGTAGTGATCACAAAGCATCCCCCATCTATTCTACTCTTCTATTCACTCTATTCTAGCATTTTTCAATGCTCTCTACCCTTAGAGTAGTGTACCCCACCAGCTCTCTACTTATAGGGTAATTGCATACACAATTTTCTTACATTTCTTAGGTCCACTTTCCAGTACAACTATGCCTATGGATGGTTCACTTCACCAATGACTTATGAGATGCAACATGCAATGTTGCAAGAATTAAGGTTCACTACTCCCACTCAAACCTCTATAGGCATTTCATCAAACAACTCATGCACTATAAAACTTATTATAGCAATGATTCTAAAACTTTTTCTAACCATCCAAAATGGGGAAAAACCCCTTCACATGACCACAAAACCTGTCAAAGAAAGCACTTCCAAAAAGGGATCCATAGCACCCCCAATTTCATCTCAAACTACCTTTCCAACCCAACAACTCATTTCTCATTTTTGCAAGTATTAACATTCACAAAGCATAGAAATCCCCATTTAACCTCCATACAGGCATACACATACGTACATCATTCTATCAAAACCCTAATCAAGAAAATTCTTAAATCTCAATGGGTTGGGGTTTTATACCTTGTTATGGAGAGATCCACCAACTCTTCTTTCACTTGGTTGCTTGACTTTTCTCTACTCTAACCAAAGAAAAAAAACCCTAAACTTCAATATAACTTAAAACTCACAAATCACACAACTAAGAAGGAATCCTTACCTTAGGAAGCCTTAGGTTGTTTTACCCCCAATTCACTTCAAAAACCCCTTGGAAATCCTTGGTCAACAGAAAAGAGAAGTGAGAGGAGTAAAGATGGAGATTGTGGTTTTTGGAGAGAAAATGAGGGTTTGCTAACTCTTAATTCCTTTTAATGAAATTTATACCAAAGCATTCCCATTTTGCCCTATCCTTCTTTAGGAATTCATCTATATCCTTTGATTCATTACAAACACCCCCATAACAAACACATTCTCCATGAAAAATCCTTACAATTAACTCCCCACTTTTCTGCTAATTAGGGGTAGAATGGTCAATTTGCCCTAGGGAGAAAAATATCTAAAACTCAACAAACATTTAAACAGTCTGTCGCCGCGGCGGCGAAAAACTCCTGTCGCCGCGGCGAAACTGTCCAGAGAGTTTCCCCGTGGTTTCAACACATCTTCGCCGCGGCGAAGATTCTTCTTCGCCCCGGCGAAGCTTGGTACACTAAACTTCTTCTATTTTCAACCAATTTCAGGGCAAACATTCAACACAACACTCAACCAAACAATATTACCAAAACCAACTCAAATAAGAGCGAAAGAAGAAACAACAACTACGTACCTCAAGTGGGGCGTTACAGCACACCCAAATACTCTTAGTGGTTTAAATCAAGCTTCCTTCTAGACCAGACTTCTTTAGGGCATTTACCATTTATGGCAATTGATGGGCTTCTATTAACTAAGTAAGTTGTTGTGGCTAAAGCTTCCCCAAAAAATGGGTTTGGCAATCCGGAGGTGAATAATAGGCATCTAACCTTTTCCAATAAAGTCATATTCATTCTCTTAGCCACCCTATTTTGCTGTGTGGTTCTAGTAACAGTCATATGCCTTAGGATACCTTGTTCTCTACAGAATCTGTCAAACTCAGTATTACAAAATTCAAGCCTATTGTCAGTTCTTAAGTCCTTCACCCTCTTATCTAACTGATTCTCTACTAATAGTTTCCATTCTCTAAACTCAGCTAGGGCTTGGTCTTTTGTTTTTAGGAGATAAACCCAAACTTTCCTATTATAATCATTAACTATATGGATAGGAAATAACTGTTTCCACCATAGGACCTTATTCGTTCAGGTCCCTAAAGATCAGAGTGAAGGTATTCAAGGTTGTTTGTTGCTAACTGAGTTCCCTTTGAGAAACTTGGCCTGTGTTGTTTCCCTAACACATGATTTTCACAAAATTCTAAGGTTGAGACAGTATCCCTACCAAACATTCCTTGGCTATTGAGAATGTTCATACCTTTCTGATTCATATGTCCCATTCTAAGATTCCATTTTTTAGTCACATATAGATTAGTAGAAAACAGTACAATATTGAAACATTCAGGATAGATAACTCCACATAGAATATAAAGGCCATTTCTCTTTTCTACTTTAAAGACAAGATTCTAGTTTCTATACACATTCAAGTAACCATTACTAGCCCTATAGGAACATCCAGCCTCATCTAGGGACCCTAAAGAGATGAAGTTCCTCTTTAGATTTGGGATATACCTAACCTTGGTCAATTTTATCAGTTTTCCATCACTTGATTTTAGAGTAACATTACCTATCCCCTTAACTCTATAGACTTGATTGTTTCCCATGAAGACAGTCTCATTTTCATGTGTTTCAAATTCCTGAAACCAACTCTTATTTGGGTTCATGTGAAAGGAGCAGCTTGAGTCTAAAACCCACTCCTTAGCATTGTCAGATATTGACATTGTAAGGACCTCAGGCTCTTCCAATTGGTTCTTAATAGAGGCTAGGTTACTCTTAGTGTTTCCCTATTTTTTTTCTTTATCCATTCAAAATAGTTTTTCTTTAAGTGACTAGTTTTATTATAGAAGAAACATTTTCTTGTTTTTGTTTTTGGTTTGTTATTACCCTTCCCCTTCTTCTTGTTGCTAGACCCCTGATGATACTAGTTACCCTTTACCATTTGGCTGGATTTAGGCCTACTTCTTACAAAAAATTTGCTACTTGACCTCTTTTCGACTTTTAGTTCTAGTTCCCTAGCTTTAAGACCTGCTATTACTAAGTCCAAGCTTGGTACAGTCCCAGAGTACTGTAGGACATTCTTTACAACTAGGTATTCATTAGTTGAGGAATTCAGTAAGATCATTGCTAAACTAGTGTCCCCTAGTTCCTGGTCAATCCCTTTCAGAATTAAGGTCATCTTTAACAATTCGTCTAAGTTATCCTCAATAGACCTAACACTATCCATTTTATAAGAAAATAAAACACCCTTCAAGAAAGCAAGATTTGGTGTTGATTATAATGCATACAAGGTTTGGAGTTTATCCCATAGAGCTAGAGGAGTTTCTAGCCCATCTACCTTCTACAGTACACTGTCTAACAGATTCATTTTTTTCAATCTATTCAATTGCTTAAATTGATTAATTGATACACTAAATTTGTTGATGAATGTGTATTGGTTCGTTTTCGTGTTTTAACGCGTGAGCAGTTCTAGAATTATGATTTGCACAGTAGCATCGAGCTTTGTAAAACCTAAAAAACCAGCATACACCGCGGTGAAATAAAACTTCGCCATAGTGTGATCATGGGGTAAGCGACTAGAACATGCAAATAGGTTGAAGTGAAAAAAAACTTCACTACGGTGTCACGACGTTGTGCAATCGCAAAATTGTATGATTTGAGTCGCGGTGTATTAAAACTTTGTCACAGTGTAAAAGCATCGTAAGATCATGTATTGCGCAATTTGAGCCATGGCGTGATAGCGCTTCAGATTTTAAATTGTGTGGTCTTCGCCGCGGCGTAATAAAACTATGCCACGGTGTGAAGGCGTCATTAAAATGTGAGTTGTTGGATTTCTGCATCAACATAATAAAACTTTGCCATGGCACATATTAGTTTCCTTCGCCTCATTGCAGCACAATAAAACTATGTCACGACGCGAATGCTACTATATGTCTTATTTCATGTTGTAACATGACGGGACTTAAGTGCAACATTTTAAAAGTGTTGGACCAATAATAAGTCTTCAAATTGAAGAGGATATTTTGTAACTCCACCCACCCAATTCAAACTTGATTTTTTTGAATGTATGCAATAATTCTTGTTTGAAAAATTGCATGGTGCCCGGTACATGAGCCTTAGACCTATGGTGAATGTTTTAATTTAATTTTGGGTATGCATGGTTGTAAATTATTTTTAAATAGGGCATGCATGCTCTACCTTTCTCTTCCCTTCTTGATGTACATTCTCTTCTCATTTATTCCTCTTGAATGTAGCTCAAGGTTTCTAAATTTATTGATGTAAAATTAGTATAGTTTTAATTTCACTATAAATTTAGTGTGATGTAATTTGTAATGCACTTGAAGATGCAGCAAGGACGAAGTGATCATACTTAAAGACTGAAGATATCATTACAGGATCCCTAGGTGACCTACCGATTCCTCAAGGCTAAAGGAAATTGGTTTTAGTTAGGCCATGTGCCGGCACGTTTCCTTAAATGCTTAGTATGCATTTTAAGGGTGTATGTTATGACTATAACATGCTAATAAAGATAAAATTGGTGAGACGTAAAATGAAAACCCTCAAATAAAGTATATTAAGTCAATTATATGCCTTCCATCACCATGGGTTTAATCAAACCACTATTCATCGAAACCTTGTTCACTAAAGCGAATGGCACACTTCTACTAGTGGGAGGTTAAATTTCATTGGAGTTTTCCTTAATGGTGATTGGTTGACTTAAATGATATGTTTTGCTTGTTCACCAAAGCGAAGGTTGATAAGGATATCATAGAAATAGTAGAGAAGTACACTTGTTGTGTGTATGTGGCGACATATAGTGTCCACTCTATTGATATTGAGAATCACACTTGAGGGCAATGGCTTCAGTCATTGTATTGTGTGATTAGTTTGTTAGCTTACTTCACATTTGAGGTTGGTAGTTTGAGCTATCAACTGGTAAATTAAGTTTGTTGGCCTACCTAATCAACTCATTTTGATTGCTCACCAAAGCAAAAGTTCAAAATGGGCTAGGTGGAATCTCAATCCACTAGGAAAGCTAACGAGCTTTCTTGAGTTAATAGTGAGGGCAATTGGCTTGAGGAAAATAGTCGAAGTGATTATTTAATAAAAGACCTTGTTAAATAATAATAAACATTATAAGTTATTTGTCAACTTATGAATCTAGAGTGGTAACTCCTAATTCTAGTATGAACACCTCACCTTGTCTTAGCACAATTGTTTTGTTTAATTTCTAGTATGACCACCTCGTGTTAAAGTGACCACCTTCTCTTATGTTGGTTATGTTAGAGTAGATGCCGTAGAGCCAATCAATTATTGTAGAATTGACTCTTTATAATAATGTTCATTAATCAATAAAAGGCATTTTATTCTATATCGCGTAAATCATTATTATTGCAATATGTATTAATATATGTCCTTAGAATGGTAGAACCGTGATGAGGGTATCAAGTGTTTCAAATCTTGATAGTGAGAACCCTATGAGCACATATGGTGGCCATTATAGAAATGTCCGTAGCCCTAGTATTATTCTGAAGTGAGGGCACAAATAATACGGTAAGGATATCATAGTGTTGAGCGACCCTGTCGAAAGGCAATGACTGATCTCACTTGTCAAGGTTGTTTGGTGGCAACCTGGTGCAACACATGAGTGCTTGTTGTAGCCGAATACACAACAGCAAGTTCACTAGACTGACCCACCAGAGGATTCCATAAGGATGGTAACCCCAGTGTCTATGAAACAAATCCTCTAACGAATGGTGGTACATGTGATCCTTAGACTTGAGATCACCAGAGTGACTTGTGCACTGATTGGTGTAGTTTGACACTAGCCTAACGTTGTTCTTTTCAGAGCTGTCAATACGGTGGTGATTGGCTGCATCGAAGAGTGTATCAAGACTATGGTGGATAGACAGAGGATTCATCACTCTCGGGTATGGGAGAAGTTATCTCACGGCGTAATTCAGTATATGGCAATGACACTAAAACTGTGGCCACAGTAGGATTGAGTTGTTGCTCTATCCAGTTTATAATACAGGTCATTGGTCCAGAAACTGAATACATAATATCGAGAGTAACCAAATGTTGATACTATTTATATGCCTTCGTCTCGTCGAGATAACGTATGATGAAAGGATCGAATTGTACGGTAACCATATCGTTGACAAGGAGCTACTTTGCTGAATCTGAATCTATTGGGTGGCCATGATGCCTTGCTAGGGGCCAATCTTGGTCTGTGCATTAGTGAGATGATTAATTGGTGTTAATTGCGATACTATACACTATCGGTACGATGAGGAGCCTATAGGTCACACACATAAAAGATAATTTAAGACTCAGGAAGTAAGAAGGGTGTTTTCGTCTTTTTAGGTGAAATGGTATTTTGATAATTTCACAGTGCAATTAAATTTGCTGAGGTCGTAGCCTTTATTTAATTTGTTAGAAAAAGTAAATAAGTGATATTACATTTAAATATGTGTTAGCATATATTTAAATGAATTATCATTATTGTTAAATGTTAATATATATATATATATATATTAATTGATTTTAATTAAAGATAATGATGAATTAAAATAAATATCTAATTAGGAATCTTTGGAAACATGGGGTGCTTGTTAGGAAACGACCAAGTTGCATAGCGAAAAAACAAAAATTTTTACAACAATGGATCATTCCTTAGAACCCAAAATCAAGGCATAGAAATTATAGTTTATATCTAACAAGAATCTGCAGAAAAGTAAAACTAGAGTTTTAGATCCATACCCACATTGGAGGCTCCTCCAATCTTGTCTCTGAACGTGTTTGCTACCGATCCAAGTGTAGGATCGAACCCACGAAGTCCACACAAAGACAATCACAAGGAACCAATGAGGGATTTGCTAGATCCTCCTTAGCCTTAAGAAATCAAGAAGAAAAACAAAAAGGTGTTTGATTTTGGCACAAACCAAAACCTGGCATGGGAGAGTGTTTGTTTTTGTGTTGTGTGTTTTTCTTTTTCAATCAATAGCCAATCTCATATTAAAATCACACACACCCCTTTCTTATATAGGCAAATTAAGTTGCCCTATTCCCATATGGAATAGGCTTGGGCTCCAACCCAAACACCCCATGTTACCAAACACTCCCAATTAGATATTTTATTTATTTCATCATTATCTCAATTAAAATCAATTAATATTTAATTAACATTTAACAATAATGATGATTTTATTTTATATGTGAGAACACATATTTAAACGTAATTTCACTTATTTAATTTTTCTAACAAATTAAATAAAGGCTACGACCTCAGCAAATTTAATTGCACTATGAAATACCAAAATACACTTTCGCCTAAAAAGACGAAAACGCCATTTTTTCTTTCTGGCTCTTAAATTATCTTCTATGTGTATGACCCATAAGCTCCTCATCATACCGGTAGTGTATAGTATCGTGATTAACACCAATTAATCATCTCACTAATACACAGACCAAGATTGGCCCCAAGCAAGGCATCATGGCCACCCGATAGATTCAGATTTAGCAAAGTAGCTACCTGTCAACAATATGGTTACTGTGCAATTCAATCCTTTCATCATTCGTTATCTCGACGAGATGAAGGCATAGAAATAGTGTCAACCTTCAATTACTCTCGATATTATGTATTTAGTATCTGGACCAATGACCCGTATCATAAACTGGATAGAGTAACAACTCAATCCCACTATGGCCACAGTTTTAGTGTCATTGCCATATACTGAATTGGGCCATGAGATAACTTCTCCCGTACCCGGGAGTGATGAATCCTCTGTCGATCCACCATAGTCTTGATACACTCTTCAATGCAGCCAATCACCACCGTATTGACAGCTCTGAAAAAAATTGCGTTAGGCTAGTGTCAAACTACACCAATCGATGCACAAGGCGCTCCGGTGATCTCAAGTCTAAGGATCACATGCACCACCATTCGTTAGAGGATTTGTTCCATAGACACTGGGGTTACCATCTATATGGAATCCTCTGGTCGGTCAGTCCAGTGAACTTGCTACGGTGTAATCGCCCACAGCAAGCACCTATGTGTTGCACAAGGTTGTCACCAAACAACCTTGACAAGTGAGATCTGTCATTGCCTTTCAACAGGGTAGTTCAACACTATAATAGCCTTACCATATTATCTGTGCCCTTACTTCAGAATAATACTAGGGCTACGGATGTTTCTAGAATGGCCACTATATGTGCTCATAGGGTTCTCACTATCAAGATTTGAAACGCTTGATACCCTCGTCACGGTTTCACCATTCTAAGGACATATATCAATACATATTGCAATAATAATGGTTTACGCGATATAGAATAAAATGCTTTTTATTATTGATTAATGAACATTATTACAAAGAGTCAATTCTACAATAATTGATTGGCTCTAGGCATCTACTCTAACAGTGTTTGGGTTGGAGCCCAAGCCTATTCCATATGGGAATAGGACAATTAAAAACATCACTATAAAAGAAAAAAAAGTTTTTTTGTAAAGTGAATTGAATTTTCATTATTTCATTCATTGTAAAAGGAAAAGCTACAGCCCATTTTCCTCTCTCCCACGCCAGATTGGTTTTGCCTAAAATCAAACAATCTTCATTTCTTCTTGAATCTTAAAGCTAAAGAGGATCCAGCAAATCCCGCTTTAGTTCTTTGTGATTGTCTTCATGTGGACTACGTCGGTTTGGTCCTACACTTGGGTCGGTAGCAAAAACGTTCAAAGACAAATTTGGAGGAGCCTCCAAACATGCGTATGTTTTTCTAAACTCGTGATTAATTTTTCTGCAGATTTCTACTGTAATATAAACTGTAAAATTATACCTTTGATCTTGGCTCTTTGGAACGATCCTTGTATTATGATTTTTATTTTCTGCTGCGTATATGGATCGTTTCCTAACAAGTTATCTGTTATATCGAGTGAGCACCTTTGAGTCAGAGTGATCACAATGTATCTGGCTGATATATTTGGGTAACACGTGTTATGCTTCTAAAATGGATGAGCTGTTTTATTCTCTTATGAGATATTTGTGTGGTTCGTAACACTTGTCAAATTCATATTCAATGTGCTGGAAAGTTTTATTCCCTTTGATAGGTGGCATCTTGGTAATAGAATAAACTTTTATAAAGTTGAATTCAATAAAGTTATTCCTTGCCACTTGTCCTTGCATTGGCTTTTTACTTATATAAACTCTCCTCCAATGTATTTTTTCTTAAGCCTGATATCTCTCTGAAAAGTACATTGAAAATTCTATGAATTTTTCCTTTGTTTTTGTCAAGTTTCTATGCTTAGTTAAAGCTTTAAAATACCTTCATTCAAAGTACCTAGAAAGCGTCCTTGCTCTCTACGTGTTGTTCGTAGCTGATATGTGAAACGTGTTGAGCTTCTTCCACCCAAATGTGTTTCTGTACCTTGAGAGAAACTCAAGACTGACCGAGTTGGTTGGGTGCTTTTGTAAGCTCACTATGGTTGTACATTGTTTAACCAAAGGGTAAAGATTGAAGCATTGCAAAATAGGGGTGTTTTGGCAACTGAGGCTTAATCTTTGACTTTGTAATTGAACTATAAAATAAACCTAGTGGATTAGCTTCATTCTAGACTTGGTCCCATAGATGTAGGCATTTTGTCGAACCATGTAAAATTATGGTGTTGTTTTACTTTGGTTTATTTTTATTGCCTTATGTTTATGTTTAAAGAACTCTTAAAATCAACATAGTAATAATTTCCGCTTAAGTTTTAATTCACTTGGTAATATTAAAACTTTTAAATTAGTATTAGAGCAAGTTCTGGAAAGTTATTTCAGTTGATCCTTGCTTGTTGACTGTGTTTTTACTATGGTTTTGATCTATTTTGTTATGGTTTATTTTTCACGTTTTTCTGCATTTTTTTTGCTACAGACCTTGTGTGACCACCTTGGGGTTGTGTGATCACCCCATGTTGGATTTTTTATTGTGACCACCTCTATGTGTGCACTGTCACCGTTGTCTTTAGTTTTTGTAGGTGACCATCGAAGTCCAATGTAATCACACTAACTGTTTGTTCATCATGAGTTCTTTTGGTGAAGGAGGGTCTACCACTAGACCACGTTGGTTAGAGGGAACCAACTATACATTTTGGAGGCCTAGGATGTAACGTCCACATGGAGGTATGTAATTTAATTTATGCTCTTATACCTTTAGTTGATTTTTGCTAAAGTTATTTTGAGAAAATATGAAGAAAATGCCTTAAACTTGCATTAAGGGTAAAATGGTCTTTTCATTCAAAATTAGTTGAAAAAGTTGGGAGTGAAAAGAGAGAGAATTTCATGGAGAATGCAATAAAAATGAGGGCATGACTAAGGGACATAGATGGAATTTTAAAGAAAGTGTAAAGGCAAGATGGGAAACTAATATATAATTTTATGTTATATCAAGGATTGAAGAGTGAGACCCTACCCACTCTTCAATCCATTTTCACGCCACCTTCTCCTCCAAATCCTCTCAATTTATTCACTTCTTTTTCAAAAGAAATTCATATATTTTAGGTATTTTTGAGTGGATTTTCAATCCCAAGCAACTTTAGGTTAGATCCTTGCACTAAGAAATGATTTTTCATTTTTAAAGTGTTGAATTTTGATGGTTTGTGCTCATAGGATTTAAGAAGAAGAGAGTTTGATCAAAGAAGATTCTTAAAGGGGTTGGATTGCTCATATCAAAGGTAAGTAAATCCCACCCAAGTTATGATTTGAGAAATCAAGTGTGTATAGATTTTACATATATGTATTTGCTTATGATTTTGAGAATTGTTGATGAAACTGATGAATTGTTGATGAGTTTGATAATTATTGATGAATAGAATTTAGCCATGAGAAGTGGTTTTGGTTGTATGATGATTAATTGAAGTTTGGTTGAAGTTGGAAAGAGTTGAGTAGAATTTTTGGGAGTGTGTTGTTTTGGACAGGTTTAGTAATTGTTTAAGGGAGTTTTACTCCAAATATTGGTGGCTTGAGAAAGAGATAGCATTGTAGTCAAATTAGAGTTTGATTATGCATGCAATATGTTTGATGAAATGTCCAAGAGAAGTGTATGCATGAGTTTTACTCATTTATGAATTGATATGAGTTTTTAGATGGTAGAGAGAAACCTATTTTTATGCTACATGGCATCCTTGCATTTAAACATTTGTATTTAGAAAGAGTTATAAGCATGAAATCATCTACATGCATACATCTTCATAAGAGCATGAAAAAGCACTAAAATATGTTAAAGAGAAAATAGAAAGAAATAAGAATATCAAAGATATTCAAATCTGAAATTTTAGTTAAAGAAGTGTAAAAAGATAAAAAGAAGAGAAGGTTGTTGTGATGGGGAGCCCGTGAGTGACATAGTCCAACATGCACGCCGCCTTTAGTGAGCGGCCTCAGAATTCAGAAAGAAGAATTGTACAGTCCGTTAGAAGTGCGTGTGGATGAAGACTATATCTAGAATTAGAGTATTCACTCACACGACCAAGGCTCCAAATCCATGCCTTAACCGAGTCTGATCAGTAAGAAAAGAAAGAATAGAATGAAAGAAAGAATAGAAAGAAAGAATAGAAAAGAGAGAGAGAATAGAAAAGAAAGAAAGAATAGAAAGAAAGAAAAGAAATAAAGGAATAAAGAAAAAGAAACATAAAACAGAATAAGAAAAAATAGAAAAGAAAATGCACAATCTATGCATTTGTGCATTTGCATCATGACTATGCATAATATCATGCTCATTATCGTGAGTAGTGAAAAATTAGAAAATTGAGAGAAAAACAGTGAGCAAAACAGAGAAAGAATGAGAAAGAATAGAGAAAGAACAGAGAGAAAAACAGAGAAAGAATAGAGAATACTCAGGAAATGAGTTGTAAGGAAAGAAAATTTAGGATTTAAACAACGGAGAGAGAAGGGTAGCATAGCGGGTTTACTTACTGAGCAATTAGTGCTCACTCTGTTGTTTTCAATGTTAGGTAATAGGTGAGTTGCGGTCACTCGGAACGTCACACAGTGGAAGGGTTGGGCTACACTGTCAAGTTGCTATTTTGAGTATATTTTGTAAATATTTGTATATAAAGAAAAATTAAATATGGGCCCATACTTTATTACTCGTTTATATGTGTATTTTCTTATATATATTTTTAATGAGTTTTATTGATTATTTTACGAGTATACTAGCTAGAAAGAAAGTATTACATAGGATGCATGCCTTTTGAAAATCTATTGATGAGAGGGCTTGGCATGCTTCTATGGTTGGTTGGCAAGAACCTAAAACTGATGAAGTGAGTGGGAGTTAAGGAAAGCCCTTTAATAAATGGACCAAGGAAGAGTTAGAAGCGTCTAATTTTAATTCTAAAGCACTTTATGTCATTTTTAATGTTGTTAGTATAGGACAAATGAAAAACATTGCAAATTGTGAAACAGCTATAGATGCACAGGATAGACTCCAAACTAAAAATCATGGAACTGATATTTTTAAAAAGAACAGACTAAGAAGATTAATCATGGAGTATGAAATTCTTATTATGCATGATAATGAAACCATTACTAATTTTCATGGCAGATTGTGTGATATTACTAATGAGAGTTTTGCTTTAGGTAAAATCTTTTCTGAAACTGAACTTGTTAGGAAGGTTTTGTGCTCCTTGCCTCAAAGATTTATGTCCAAAGCAACATTTATTGAAAAATGATGCAGCCTTGATGAAATCCAACTTGATGAACTGAATGGATCTCTGTAGACCTACGAGCTTAGCCTGAATCAATGGGAAAATAAATCAGGTAAAGGGCTTGTGTTAACGCATGAGGTAACTTCTGATTCTTTGGTTATTTGTGATACTAGTGATAATGAAGATGATGAACTTGCTTTAATCAAAGAAAACTTTTTGAAATTCCTAAAAAAGAACATGAGAAAACCGAATATGGCCAAAAAGGGAAAACAACCCTTTGTCAAAATATTTTCTGACCAATCTATCACAAGAGGATTCTCGAAAAGATTTCCAAGAGAAACTAAAAAGAAAAATAAAGGAATCAGATGTTTTGAGTGTGAAGGCTATAGCCATATTCAATCTGAGTGTGCGAACACTCTAAAGAAAAAAGGAAAAGCCATGGCTGCCACCTTGAGTGAGAGTGACGACTTTGAGAGTGAGGGTGATGACACACAAGAGAATGAACAATTTCTAGCCTTTGCAGCTAACCAAGAGGACAATGATAGTGTGTCCTTAGATGACCTAGTGATGACTATAAAGAGCAACATGAGGCTTATGAAAAAATGTATGAGGCCTGGTTAAAAGGCATCAAGAGAATTAAAATTCTTGAATCTGAAAAAACTCACTTGTTAGAAGATAAGAAAATTTTGAATGACAAAATGAAAGTCTTGTTGTCTAATTTGTCTAATAAGGAAATTTTATTGAATCAAGCTTTAAATGAACTAACTAAGGCAAAGGCCATTGTTGAAACGTTAAATGCAAGTTCATACAAGCTTGATGAAGTTCTTGGACAAAGGAAGATCTTTGGTAATAAAACAGGATTGGGTTTCTCTCCTGGTGCTAGCACCTCCAAATCTAGAGTGACCACCTTTGTGAAAGCCACTAAATTAGCTCAGAAAATTGTTGCTTTCCCTCATGATCAGACCTTGATGGTAAAAAGATTCATTCCTATGTATCATTTTTGCCAAAAGAAAGGGCATATAAAACCAAATTGTTTTAAACTCATTTCGTATTTGAAAAGATGCATTGGAAATAATGATTTTAATTTAGTAAGGTCACCACCTCAGTCTTTTGGGTCACCACAACAAAACAATTTTTTTCAAAAACTGTAAAATGTGGAAACCTAAGCTTAGTGCTAACTGTCTTGTTGCCCATACTTCATTGCTTGCTTTTCAAAATGACTTGTGGTACTTTGACAGTGGATGTTCAAGACATATGACTAGTAACAAAGCCTTATTAATTAATCTTGAACTTGTAAAAGGAGGTCATGTTACCTATGGTGATGGGAAAAAGGGTAAGATCCTTGGAAAAGGTTATATTGTTTTTCCTGGTTTCCTAATGTTAAATGATGTGTTTTGTGTTGAAGGTCTAAAGGCAAATCTTATTAGCATTAGTCAAATTTTTGACAAAGATTCCGTTGTTCAATTCTCAAAAAATAAGTGTCAAGTTTTGAATGCTAATGATTCCTCTTTGCTTGAGGGAAAGAGATCAAATGATAATTGCTATCTTTTGTCCAAAAATGTTTCTTATTTTAGCACCAAATCAGATTGTGTTGACCTTTAGCATAAGAAACTTGGACATATGATGTTCTTAAAGGATTGTCAAAACTTGTGCTTCCCAAAGGTAAAGTTTGTGGGCCTTGTTAATAAGGTAAGCAAACTAATAGCTCTCACAAACATGTATTTCATTTGACTACCTCATGTGTTTTAGAACTTCTTCATATGGATCTCATGGGTCAATGCAAACTAAAAGTTTAGGTGGAAAGAGATATGTCTATGTTTGTGTTGATGATTTTTCTAGATTTTCATGGGTTGATTTTTTAAGAGAAAAATATGATGCATTTGAAGCTTTTAAGTGTCTTGTGAAAAGGTTGCAGGTAGAGCAAAATTGTTGTGTTAAGAAGGTGATGAGGATAAGAAGTGATCATGGGAAGGAGTTTGAAAATTCTAATTTTTCTAACTTCTGTGCATGCAGGGCATTTGGCATGAATTTTCTGCCCCTAAGACACCACAACTGTAATAACTCTCTCTCTAGCTAGAATACTTTGGAAAATAAGATATGAAATTACTAAATATGATATAGAAAACATATAAGCATATAAGTATAAGATAATGGGCCCAAAAAATTTACTTTATTTTCATAAAGAAATCCTCTACATTAGGTAAAAAGTTATATACATAAGCTCAAAATATAACTGGACAGTCGTGCAATTCTCTCCTGCTTCTCAACGTTCCCTCCGACCACTTCTCACCTACTACCTGTAAAAACAGTGAAATTAATAGAGTAAGCACTAATTGCTCAGTAAGTAAATCCACTATACTAAATTTCTTTCCTTACATCAAAACATCTCTATTCTTCTCTGTTCTTTCTAAAATTCTCACTTCTCACTTACTAACATGTAAGCACAAACAAGAAACTAATTCTGAATAATAGACATGGCATATTGTATATGCACAAAGGCATAAGAGACGCATTTTCTTTACTGTTTTTTTTGTTTACTTATTCCATTTCTCTTTCTTTTTCTGTTTCTCTTCTTTCTTTCTTTTGTTCTTTTTTTTCTTTCTTTTTCTATTCTTTCTTTGCTTGGCTATTCTTTTCTTTCTTTCTTCTTTTCTATTCTTTTCTTTGCTTTTCTATTCTTTTCTTTCTTCTTTATTCTTTTCTTGTTTGCCGATTGGACTTGGTTGAGGCATGGATTCGGAACCATGGCCGTGTGAGTAAGTACAGTCCTCATCTACATGCACTTCTTACAGACTATACCACTCACTAAAGGCGGCGTGCATGTAGGTATGTTCTTCTGGGTACAGTCCCCATCCACATGCACTCTTACGGACTGTACAAATTCTTCTTTCTTATTCTTAGGCCGCTTACTGAAGGCGGCGTGCATGTGGGAATATTCTTCTTCATGTCACTCAAGGGTTCCCCATCGCAATAACCTTCATTTCTCTTATCTTTCTTTTAGAAATTAGTATTTAGTTTCTTTACTTTTCTTTAGTAATTTTCTTTCTTTCTCTTTGTTCTTTAGTGTGCTTATAAGAATGTATGCATGTAGATGGGCTTTTACTTGTTATTCTTCTGAATTCAAATATGTAAATGCAAGAATGCAATATGGCATGTAGACATGTCATTCTTTACTTTCTGTACCATCTTCAAATTCATATCAAGATAACATGCTATCATAGTCATACATGCATTTCACTTTGAAATTTCATCAAATAACTTGTGTGCATAAACAAGCACTGAATTAGCTACACTTCTATCTCTTTTTCTAGCTACCAAAATTTGGAGCACAATTCTCTAAAATCAACTTCAAACCTGGCCAAGAAATTCACTCTTCAAAATTCTATTCCAACTCTTTCATAACTTCTTGAAACTTCCACCAATTCATCTCATACTAAACACTACTTCTCATGGTGGAATTCTAACCAACACTCAACATCAATTCCATCAAAAATTCTCAACATCCAAGAACATAAATGTATATAAAAATTTCCCTACACAATTCTTGCTCAAATCATGACTAGGGTTGGATTTACTTACCTTGAACTTGAGTAGTTCCACACTAGAATCCCTCTTTTTGGTAGACTTCCTCTTCCTCTTAAACCCTAAGCATATGAATTATAAGAATTCAACACTTTAAAAAAATTAATCTTACATCTTGGTGCAAGAATCTTACCTTTGGATGCTTAGGATTAAAAATCTACCAAAATCCTACCAAAATCCTATAATTTTCCTTAGAAATTTGGCAAAGAAAATTGAGAGAATTGGGGATAAAGGTGGCATGTGAGGGAGTAAAGAATGGTAGGGTTTCAATTCTTGAACCCTTAATATCACATAATATTACTTATACTTTCCCATTTTGCCCTTGTACTTTCTATGAAATTTCATCTTTGCCCTTTAATCAATCACAATAATACCCTTATTTCCATTGCATTCTCCATGAAATTCTACTACTTTTCACTCCGCACACTTTCAAATAATTATGGGTGAAATGACTATTTTGCCCTTGAGCAAGGTTTCCAGAATTTTCTCAAAAATTCCAGCAAATTCTTTGCCCCGGCGAAGCTTTTTCTTCGCCTCGACGAGACATTCCAGAGCATACATTGCCACGGCGAAGTTTGTAATTCTAAAAGCATGATTTGGGCAGTGTGTACAATGCCGCGACAGCAAAACTCCTTTGCTGCAGCGAAGGCTGCAAATTCTAATTTTTCAATCTTTCACCTTACAACAAGTAAACGAGACATTCCAGATCATACATTGCCGCGGCGAAGTTTGTAATTCTAAAAACACGATTTGGGCAGTGTGTATAATGCCACGGCAGCAAAACTCCTTTGCTGCGGCAAAGTCTACAAATTCTAATTTTTCAGAGAGAAAGAACAGAGAGAAAAACAGAGTAAGAGTATAGAAAGAATAAAGAAGAATGAAGAAGTGTGAAGTAAGGAAAGAAATTCAAAATTTAAGCAACGGAGAGAGAAGGGTAGCATAGCGGGTTTACTTACTGAGCAATTAGTTCTCACCCTGTTGTTTTCAATGTTTTTGCAGGAAACAGGTGAGACGCGGTCACTTGGAACATCACGCAGTGGAAAGGTTGGGCAAAACTGTCGAGTTACTATTTTGAGACTTTATTATATTATGTAAAGTTTTGTGTATAAAGAAAATTAAATATGGGCCCATAATTTTATACTCGTTTATATGTATATATTTTCTTATATATATTTAGTAAGTTTTACTGTTATTTTATGAGTATATTAGCTAGAAAGAGAGTTATTACTGTTAAGAAACGATCCAGTTACACAGCGGAAAAACAAAAAAATTTACAACAACAGATCATTCCTTAGAACCAAGATCAAGGCACAAAAACTACAGTTTATACATATATTAAATAAGAATCTGCAGATTTTAGTTTAGAGTTTAAGAAATCATACGCACGTTTGGAGGCTCCTCCAACTTGTCTCTGAACATATTTCACTACTGACCCAAGTGTAGGATCGAACCAATGTAGTCCACACAAAGATAACCTCAAGAAACTAGAGAGAGATTTGCTAGATCCCTTTTAGCCTTTAAGAACCAAGAAGAAACCAAAGTGTGTTTGATTTTTAGCAAAAAGCAAAACTGGCGTGAGAGTGTTTAAGGGGTTGGAATTTTTCCTTTCAATGAATGAATGAGTTAACTGGAATATTTCACAAAGTGTGCACTTATATAGTGCACACTATACCCTATTCCATCATGGAGTGGGCTTGGGCTCCAACCCAAACACCCCTTGTATCCAAACATCCCCTTTAAGATATTTTTAATTTTAATTTATCATTATCTCAATTAAATTCAATTAATATATATTTACAATATATATATTAACATTTAACAATAATGATAATTTATTTAAATATATGCGAACACATATTTAAACATAATCTCACTTATTTAATTTTAATATCAAATTAAACAAAAGCTAGGACCTCAGCAAATTTAATTGCACTATGAAATTACCAAAATACCCTTTCGCCTAAAAAGATGAAATCGCCCTTCTTATAAACTGGTTCTTAAATTATCTTTTATGTGTGTGACCGGTAGGCTCCTCATCATACCGATAGTGTGTAGTATCGCTATTAACACCAATTAATCGTCTCACTACACACAGACTAAGATTGGCCCCTAGCAAGGCATCATGGCTACCTGATAGATTCGGATTTAGCGAAACAGCTACCTGTCAACGATATGGTTATCATACAATCCGATCCTTTCATCATCCGTTATTTCAATGAGACTGAGGCATAGAAATAGTGTCAACCTTCGGTTACTCTCGATATTGTGTATTCAGTTACTGGACCAATGACCTGTATTATAAATTGGATAGAGCAATAACTCAATCCCACTATGGCCACAGTTTTAGTGTCATTGCCATTTACTGAATTACGCCGTGAGATAACTTCTTCCGTACTCAGGAGTAATTAATCCTTTGCCTATCCACCATAGTCTTGATACACTCCTTGATGCAGCCAATCACCACCGTATTGACAGCTCTGAATAGAACTGCGTAAGACTAATGTCAAACTATACTAATCGATGCACAAGGTGCTCCGGTGATCTCAAGTTTAAGGATCGCATGCACCACCATTCGTTAGAGGATTTATTCCATAGACACTGGGGTTACCATCCATATGGAACCCTTTGGTGGGTCAGTCTAGTGAACTTGCCTACAGCAAGCACCCATGTGTTGCACCAGGTTATCATCAAACAACCTTGATAAGTGAGATCAGTCACTACCTTTCGGCAAGGTCGTTCAACATTATGATAGCCTTACCGTATTATCTGTGCCCTTACTTCAAAATAATATTGGGGCTACGAACGTTTCTAGAATGGCCACCTTATGTGCTCATAGGGTTCTCACTATCAAGATTTGAAACACTTGATACCCTCGTCACGGTTCTACCATTCTAAGGACATATATCAATACATACAGTGATGATTTACGTGATATAATATAAAATGTCTTTTATTAATCAATGAACATTATTACAAAGAGTCAATTCTACAATAATTGATTGGTTCTAGGGCATCTACTCTAACAATCTCCCACTTGCACTATAGCCAATCATTCATGTATTTAATACCAAATGATCTCAAGTGCCTTTCATACTTTTGCTGCGACAGAGGCTTTGTCACTGGATCTGTGAGATTGTCATCAGTATGCACTTTACTGATCTACACATCTTTCCTCTCAACTATTTCTCTGATGAGATGGAATCATTTGAGTATGTATCTGGACTTCTGATGAGACCGTGGTTCCCTGGCTTTAGCAATTGCTCCATTGTTGTCACAATAGATGTCTATAGGATCAACAATCATGGGAACCACACCAAGTTCAGTAACGAACTTCTTAATCCAGACTGCCTCCTTGGCCGCATCTGCTAATGCAATATACTCAACCTCCATTGTAAAGTCCATTACAGTGCTTTGCTTAGAGCTCTTCCAGCTCACTACACCCCTATTGAGACAAAATACAAACCTTGATTGCGATCGATAATCATTTTTGTCTGTTTGGAAACTAGCATCGCTGTATCCTCTTACAGTGAGCTCATCTACCCCTCCATAACCCACGAACACATCCTTAGTCCTCTTCAGGTACTTAAGAATATTATTGATAGCCATCCAGTGATGCTCACCTAGATCCGATTGATATCTACTACAAGTGCTCAAAGCACATGAGAAATCAATCCGAGTACATAGCATGGCATACATGATAGATCCAATTGCTGATGCATATGGGATCCTCTTCATCCTATCTCTCTTATCTTGTGTTCTAGGACACAATTCCTTAGAGAGATAAACACCATGTGACATCGGAAGAAATCCCTTCTTGGATTCTTCCATACTGAATCTTTTCAGTACTTTATCAATATATGCACTCTGACTTAGGCCAAGCAACCTACGCGATCTATCACGATAGATCTTTATTCCAACGATGTAGGCTGCTTCCCCTAAGTCCTTCATAAACAAGCACTTGGATAACCATGTCTTTACTGACTGCAAGTTTGGTATATCATTCCTGATCAGAAGTATGTCATCGACATACAACACTAGGAATGCCACTGCGCTCCCACTCACTTTCTTGTAAACACAAGGCTCATCTTCAATCTTGATAAAACCGAATTCTTTTAAGGCTTCATCAAAATGAATGTTCTAGCTCCTTAAAGCTTGCTTAAGTCCATATATGGATCTCTGTAACTTGCATACCCTATCAGCTTGCCCATCAAGAACGAAACCATCAGGTTGTGTCATATACACATCCTCTTCAAGGTTTCCATTCAGGAAAGCTATTTTGACATCCATTTGCCAAATCTCGTAGTCATGATATGCAGCAATCGCAAGCATAATCCGAATGGATTTAATCATGGCAACCAGCAAAAAGGTTTCTTCATAGTCAATACCATGAATTTGTTTGAAACCTTTGGCAACCAGTCGTGCCTTATAAGTATGCACCTTACGACCCATGTCAGTCTTCTTCTTGAAGACCCATTTACACCCTATGGGTTTTACACCTTCAGGTGGTTCCACCAAAGACCATACTTGGTTTTGGTACATGGAGTCCATCTTAGATTTCGTGGCTTCAAGCCATTTAACAGAATCCGGATCCGATATAGCGTCTTTGTAGGTTATGGGTTCATCGTCTTGGTAGACTAGTATGCCACCATGTTAAGTCATGAGATAACCGTATCTCTCGGGCTCATGGCTTACTCTCCCAGATCTACGTAGCTCCTATGCTACCTAAGGTGGTTCACTTTGATCCATAAGTTACGAAGTAACCTTCTCTTGATGTTTAACCACTTTCTGTGGCACATCATCCCATCCTTCGTCTAGTATATTTTGTGGTTCTAGAACTTCATCGAGTTCAACTTTTCTCCCACTAGTACTTCTTAGAAAAAAATTCCTTTTCTAGGAAGACACCAGAACGAGCAACAAAAATTTGCGCTCTTTTAGTGGTAGAAATAGTATCCTTTGGTCTCTTTTAGATACCCAAAAAATATAAATTTACAAGATTTTGGGCCCAACTTGTTTGAAGTTAATTTCTTAACATAAGCTTCGCAACCCTAAATCCTTAGATAAGACAAGCTGGGCTTTCGTCCACTCTATAGCTCATATGGAGTCTTGTCTATAGACTTTGATGGCATACAGTTCAAAACGTAAGTCTTAGTTTCTAGGGCATAACCCCAAAATGATGCAGGTAAATCACTAAAACTCTTCATGGACCTAACCATATCAAGTAAGGTCCTATTCCTCCTTTTAGACACTCCATTGTGTTGGGGTGTATACGGAGGGGTGAGTTGTAATACTATCCCACATTTCTTCAAGTATTCAGAAAACCCTGAGCTTAAGTATTCACATCCTCGATCCGACCAAAGAGCTTTAATACTTTTGCCCTACATATTATGTACTTCATTCCTGAATTCCCTGAATTTATCAAAGGCTTCAGATTTATGTCTCATAAGGTAGACATAACCATATCTACTGAAATCATCAGTAAATGTGATGAAGTATGAATATCCACCTTTGACCTCAACTGTTAGTGGACCACATATATCATTATGGATGATGCCTAACAGCTCAGTAGCCCTTTCACCTTGTCCTATGAAACGAGACTAGGTCATCTTGCCTAACAGGCATGACTCGCATACCTCAAATGACTGAAAGTCAAAAGGGTCAAAAACTCCATCCCTTTGAAGTTTTGCAATGCAGGTCTTATTAACATGACCCAATCTACAGTGCTAGAGGTATGTCTAGTTTTCATCGCTATGTTTAGCTTTCTTGGTTTCAATATTGAGAATATTTTTATTGTTTAAATCAAGAACATATAATCCATTATATAACCTTGCAATTCCAAATAGAATACCATTCAAACTAAAGGACAACAATCCATTAGATATCTCAAAATGATACCCTACATTATCTAAAGCGGATACTGAAATAATATTTCTAGAAATAGAAGGTACGTGATAACAGTTATGTAGTTCCAATAACAAGCCCGTAGGCAAACATAAATAGCAAGTCCCTACAGCTAATGTAGCCACATGTGCTCCATTTCCAATTCGTAGGTCCACCTCACCCTTGGCGAGCAATCTACTCTGCCTTAATCCCTACACATCAGTACAAATGTGAGTACCACATCCTGTGTTAATGACCTAAGATGTTGAGGGAGAAAAGCTAATCTCAGTCATAAACATACCTGAAGTCATAGTATCTGACTTCTTCTTACTTGCGAGGAAAGCCTTGTAGTGTTTCCTTCAGTGGCCAGGCTTGCCACAAAAGAAGCAGACTACTTTGCCCTTCCTTATGCCACTCTCAAGCCTAAGAGCAACCTGTCCTTTAGGCTTGGGCTTGGGTTTGGCCTTGGCCTTACCCTTGCCGTTACCTTTTCCTTTACTAGAAGCAACCAGTAAAATAGGCTTGGACTTCTTCAAGTCCTACTCTGCAGTCCTTAACATGTTCAAAAGTTCCGACAGGGTTTTCACCATCGTGTTAATATTGAAATTCATTAGGAATGGTGCATAATAGTCAGGCAAGGATTATAGAATCAAATCCATTTGTAATTCTACATCCAACTCAAATCCCAAAGTCTCAAGCCTCTCTATGTGCTCGATCATCTTGAGCACATGAGGACCAACTTGGGCTCCCTCAGTCAGATGACTCCCAAACAATGCTTTCGACACCTTGTACCTCTCATGTCAAGCATTTCCTTCGAAAGCTCCTTAAGGTGTAGAATAATGGCAGCAGCGTCCATATTCTCATATTGCTTTTGCAGCACCGGTGTCATCGATGCTAACATCAAGCATTGAACGCCATCAGCATCATCAAGGAACTTTTGATAAGTATCCTTTACTTCCTGAGTGGCATCAGGATCAGGCTCAGCCATGTATGGCTTTTCAAGGACATACAATTTCTTTTCCGACTTTAGTATAATCCGAAGATTACGATACCAGTCTGAGAAATTGGATCCATCCAACCTGTTTTCTTTCTCGATTATCAATCGCAGGTTTATTATGCTCATTTTGGTGAATCTACAGTTGCAGAAAAGGTAAAGTCATTATAAAGTTCATTATTATTTAATATGGTCTTTTATTAAACGATGCTCCCACTATTTTACTCAATTCAATAGCCCTCACTATTAACTCGGGAAAGCCCTTTGACTTTCCTAGTGGACTGAGATCCCATCTGGCCTATTTCAAACCTTCGCTTTGGTGAACAATGTAATGCCCACATGGAAGTATGTAATTTAATTAATGCTCTTGTACCCTTAGTTGATTTTTGTTAAAGTTATTTAGAGAAAATTTGAAGAAAATGCCTTAAGCTTGCATTAAGGGTAAAATGGTCTTTTCACTCAAAATTAGTTGAAAAAGTGGGGAGTGAAAAGAGATAGAATTTCATGGAGAATGCAATAAATATGAGGGCATTATGGTAATTTACTAAGGGACATAGATGGAATTTTAAAGAAAGTGCAAACGCAAAATGGGAATATATATATATTTTTATGTTATATCAAATTGAAAAGTGAAACCCTAGCCACTCTCACCCATTTTCACACCACTTTCACCTCCATATTCTCTCAAGTTCTTCAATTTTTCTTCAAAGGAAATTCACAGATTTTTGGGTACTTTTGAGTGAATTTTCAATCCCAAACATCTTTAGGTAAGATCCTTGCACTAAGAAGTAAGTTTTAATTTTTAAAGTGCTGAATCTTAATGATTTATGTTCATATGATTTAAAAGAAAGGGAGTTGGATCAAAGAAGGTTTTCAAAGTGTTGGATTGCTCTTATATAAGGTAAGTAGATCCTACCCTAAGTATGATTTAAGTTATGGTGTAGAGAATTTCTTTTATGTACACATATGTCTTATATGTAGAAATTGTTGATGGATTTGGTGTTAAATGATGATTATAACTTATCCATGAGTATTTGTGTTGGTGTATTGGATGTTTGATGAATGTTGAGATGAAATTTGGAAGAGTTGGAGTGGAAATTTTGGAGTGTCTATTTTGGGCAGATTTGATGTTGAATATGAAGGGTTTAATTCCCAAATTTTGGTGGCTTAGAAAATAGATAGAAATCTAGCCAAATTAGAGTTACTTTGTGCACATAAGTTGTTTGATGAAATGTCAAAGAGAAGTGTTTATATGAGTATGATTATGTGTTATATTGAGATGAGTTTGTAGATGGTAGAGAATGGCATGTTTGCATTCCATATTACATAATTGCATTTAAACATGTGAATTTAGAAAGAAGTATAAGCATGAAACCATCTACATTCATACATATTCATAAGAGCATGAAAAAGCACTAAAGAATGTTAAAGATTAAATGGAAATAAATGAGAATATTAAAAAGTTCCAAATCTGAATTTTAGTTAAAGCAGTATAAAAAGATAAAAAGAAGAAAAGGTTGTTGCGATGGGGAACCGTGAGTGACAAGAATTTTCCCCACATGTACGCCGCCTTTAGTGAGTGGCCTAAGTAGAAGAAATAAGAATTGGTACAGTCCATAAGAGTGCATGTGGATGAGGGTTGTACCCAAGAAAGAAGAATATACTCACACAGCCAAGGTTCCAAATCCATGCCTCAACCGAGTCCGATCGGCAAAAGAATAAGAAAAGAAAAGAAAAGAAAAGAATAAGAAAAGAAAAGAAAAGAAAAGAATAAGAAAAGAAAAGAAAAGAAAAGAAAAAAATGAGAAAGAATAAGAAAGAAAAGAAAGAAAAGAAATAAGAGAACGAAAGAAGCACAGAAAAGAAAGAAAAACAGAATAAGAACCGAGAAGAATGAAAAACAGAAAAGAAAATGCACCTTTTATACAATCGTGCATTTGCATTTTATTTACGCATAATATCATGCCCATTAACTAAGTAGTGAGAAATTAGAACAGAGAAAGTACAGAGGGAAAAATAGAGAAAGAGTACAGAGGGAAAAACAGAGAAAGAACAGAGAGAAAAACAGAGTAAGAGTAGAGAAAGAATAGAGAAGAATGGGGAAATGTGAAGTAAGGAAAGAAATTCAGAAGTTAAGCAAAGGAAAGAGAAAGGTAACATAACGGGTTTACTTACTGAGCAATTAGTGCTCACCCCGTTGTTTTCAATGTTTTTGCAGGTAACAGGTGAAATACGGTCACTTGGATCATCACGTAGCGGAAAGGGTTGGGCAAAACTGTCAAGTTAATATTTTGAGACTTATTTGTATTATGTAAAGTTTTGTTTATAAAGAAAATTAAATACGGGCCCATACTTTGATACTAGTTTATTTATTTCCTTATATATATTTAATGAGTTTTTACTGTTATTTTAATTGTATACTAGCTAGAAAGAGAGTCATTACAAACAAGCCAAAATGAGTTGATTAGGTAGGCCAACAAACTTAATCCACACCAGTTGATAGCTCCTACTATCAACCTCAAATGTGAAGAAGCCAACAAGCCAATCACACAATCCAGTGGCTCCATCCATTGTCCTCAAGTGTGATTCTCAGTATCAGTAGAGTGGACACTACATGCCACCACGTACACACAATATGTGTACTTCTCCACTATGCCTATGACGCGTTTATCAACCTTCACTTTGGCGAACAAGCAAAACCGTCATTTTAAGTCGTCCCATCACCATTAAGGAAAACTCCAATGCATTTTAACCTCCCACTGGTAGAAGTGTACCCTTCGCTTTGGCGAACAAGGTTTCGACGAATAGTGGTTTGATTAAAACCATGGTGATGGAAGACTTACGTGACTTAATATCCTTTAATTGAGGGTTTGTTTATTTAATGTCTCACCAGATTATTATCTTTGTTAGAATGACATTGTTTGGCATGTTACTGAATATTCAACCTTAGCATGCATTCTAAATAAAATATTAAAATGTGTCAGTACTTGGCCTAACTAAAAACCGATTTCCTCGAGCCTAGAGGAATCGGTAGGTCACCTAGGGGTCCTGTAATAAAATCTTGAGTCTTCAAGTATGGTCGTCTTTTCCTTTATCCGTCTTCAAGTACATTACAACAACATCATACTAAATTTACAATAAAATTAATCTCAAACTAATTTTACATCAAAAAATTTAGAAACATTGATTTACATTCGATGGGAATGAGATGAGAAGAGAATGTACATTGAGAAGAGGAGAAAGGCAAGATACGCATGCCCTATTTAGTAAATTACAATCATACATATCCAAAAATTTTAAAACATTCATCATAGGTCTAAGGCTCTTGTACCGGGCACCATGCAATATACAAACAAGTACATGGCATTCATTCAAAAATAATCAATTTTGAATTGGGTGGGTGAATTATTAATTACCCCCTGATAATCTGTAGATATATATTTGGTCTAAAAGTTTTGAAACTTTACAATCTAGCCCCTGCGCACTCAGAAGTGCGCTAGCTGCGACGATGGGTTAGATCACCGTAGCATGCGTTAATCAACATCACGCTCACGCTCCATGTGTGCTCGCCGCGGTGATGGGTTATATCGCCGCGGTGATGGGTTATATCGTCGCAGCGAGCGTTGATTGAGAACAACGCTCGTCCTAAGGACGATCACCGTGGCGATGGGTTATATTGCTGCGGTAAGCACTGATTTTTGCAATCAGCGTGAACGCCAACAACGCGCTGTGGCGATGAGTTATATCGTCGCGGCAAGCATACACTGATCTGTAGCAACATATCAGTTCAACCAGCCAACAAAATACGCCAATCAGATTTTGCAATCAATCTACTCATTTCAACAAAAATCCATAAGAAAATATTCCAAAGTTGCAGATCATCAACAGATTTAAATTAATCAATTAATTGATTTCTTAAAACATGCTCTCATGGAAAATTTTGTGCAGATTCATCAAGGCAACATGTTATCAATCAAATACATGTAATCAATCATCCACATAAAAACTGTAAAATTTGGTACCTTAGGCTTTGATACCACTGTTAGGAAACAATCCAATTACGCAGCGGAAAAATAAAAACATTTACAACAATGAATCGTTCCTTAGAACCAAGATCAGGGCACAAAAATTACAATTTATACATATATTAAATAAGAATCTGCAGATTTTAGTTTAGAGTTTAAGAAATCATACGCACGTTTGGAGGCTTCTCCAACTTATCTCTAAACGTATTTCGCTATCGACCCAAGTGTAGGATCGAACCGATGTAGTCCACACAAAGATAACCTCAAGAAACTAGAGAGGGATTTGCTAGATCCTCTTTAGCCTTTAAGAACCAAGAAGAAATCAAAGTGTATTTGATTTTTAGCAAAAAGCAAAACTACTGTGAGAGTGTTTAAGGGGTTGGAATTTTTCCTTTCAATGAATGAATGAGTTAATTGAAATATTTCACAAAGTGTGCACTTATATAGTGCACACTATACCCTATTCCATCATGGAATGGGCTTGGACTCCAACCCAAACACCCCTTGTATCGAAACATCCCCTTTAAAATATTTTTAATTTTAATTTATCATTATCTCAATTAAATTCAATTAATATATATTTACAATGTATATATTAACATTTAACAATAATGATAATTTATTTAAATATATACGAACACATATTTAAACATAATCTCACTTATTTAATTTTAATATCAAATTAAACAAAAGCTACAACCTCAGCAAATTTAATTGCACTATGAAATTACCAAAATACCCTTTTGCCTAAAAAGATGAAATCGCCCTTCTTATAAACTGGTTCTTAAATTATCTTTTATGTGTGTGACCCGTAGGCTCCTCATCATACCGGTAGTGTGTAGTATCACGATTAACACCAATTAATCGTCTCACTATACACAGACCAAGATCGGCCCCTAGCAAGGCATCATGGCCACCCGATAGATTCAGATTCAGCGAAACAGCTACTGGTCAACAATACGGTTACCGTACAATTCGATCCTTTCATCATCCGTTATCTCAACAAGACCGAGGCATAGAAATAGTGTCAACCTCCAGTTACTCTCGATATTATGTATTCAGTTACTAGACCAATGACCTGTATTATAAACTAGATAGAGCAACAACTCAATCCCACTATGGCCACGGTTTTAGTGTCATTGCCATTTACTGAATTACACCATGAGATAACTTCTCCCATACCCGGGAGTGATGAATCCTTTGTCTATCCACCATAGTCTTGATACACTCCTTAATGCAGCCAATCACCACCGTATTGACAGCTCTGAATAGAACTGCGTTAGACTAGTGTCAAACTACACCAATCGGTGCACAAGGCGCTTCGGTGATCTCAAGTCTAAGGATCACATGCACCACCATTCATTAAAGGATTTATTCCATAGACATTAGGGTTACCATCCATATAGAATCCTCTGGTGGGTTAGTCTAGTGAACTTGCCTGCAGCAAGCACCCATGTGTTGCACCAGGCTGTCACCAAACAACCTTGACAAGTGAGATTAGTCACTATCTTTCGACAGGGTCATTCGACACTATGATAGCCTTACTGTATTATCTGTACACTTACTTCAGAATAATACTAGGGCTACGGACGTTTCTAGAATGGCCACCTTATGTGCTTATAGGTTTCTCACTATCAAGATTTGAAACACTTGATGCCCTCGTCATGGTTCTACCATTCTAAGGACATATATCAATACATATAATGATGATTTACACGATATAGTATAAAATGCCTTTTATTGATCAATGAACATTATTACAAAGAGTTAATTCTACAGTAATTGATTGGCTCTAGGGTATCTACTCTAACAATTACAACCCAAGACACCCTTTTCTCAATATCTTTCTGGCCTTTACACTACTAATTAACATACTAAGCTAATGGCCCTCTCCGAAACTAAACTTATCTCCGTCATCAAGATTAAATCTGGCTTTCTTCTTCCGACAATCAATCTCTACTCGATATCTCCCTAGGAAATCCATGCCGAAAATAACATCAAAATCGTTCATGTCAAACACTATCAAATCCATGATTAATACTCTTCCATGGATCACTATGGACTCCCTTGGAACATTTCCTGAGTTACCATACTAACACCATTCGGCAATTCTATCTTAATGGGCTAATTCACTACGACAGGTTTCATACCTAATCTCTTTATCATCCCATGTGTAATAAAGGAATGTGTGGCTCTAGAATCAATTAATGCATAAAAGGGAACTGAATGAAATAATAAATGACCCGTAACCGTGAATGGATTGGCCTCAGCTTCACTCTGCGCTACTGTAAACACCCGAGCATTAGTACCTCTGGATGTCTATGCTACGGGTGCAAGAGGGGCTTTGCAATCCTTCATCATGTGTCCCGGCTATCGGCATCTATAATATACATTCCAGCCCAACTCTCTTAAGCACTCCCCCGGATAAGTTCTTCCACACTTTAGACATGGGGGAAACTCTGTAGCCCTTAGCCGTTTATTCTGCCAGTCTCTTCTGTTTTTCTTAGGCTGGAATCTTTTCTTATTTCTCATTTCTTTATTTCTAGGGGCATCAATTCTCTCTCTCTGTGGAGTAGAAGATGGATCACTAGGTACTGATGTTGATGATACTATTGGGATCAGCTTATTCACAAATATCGCAGCCCGTAGAGCTTGCTCTAAAGCCTTACTATAGGTTTAAGGGGGCTGAGCACCTGCCATCACATCCCGAGCTATTTCTGGTTTCAGCCCATGCGCAAACTTATCTCTCTTCAACTCTGGTGTACTCACTACACTAGGCGCAAACCTTGCAAGGGAATTAAATCTCAGAAAATATTCCTTCACCAAACTAGACCCCTACTGTAAACTGATAAACTCTTGATGTTAGTAAACGGTCCCATATACGCAGCGGAAACAAAACAAAAATTAATATAGAGATCGTTTACATGAGCCAAGATCAAGGGTATAATTTTACAATTCATATTAAATAAAATCTATAGAAAAATAAATCTGAGTTTAAAGAAAACAAACGCACGTTGGAGGCTCCTCCAAATTTGTCGACGAATGTTTTGGTACCGATCCAAGTGTAGGATCGAATCTGCGTAGTCCACATGAAGACAATCTCAAAACAACCAAAGAGGGATTTGCTAGATCCTCTTTGGCTTCAAGATTAAGAAGAAAGCAAATCAATTGAAATTGATTTTAGTCTAAAACCCAAAACTAGCGTGGGAGGAGATGGGCCTGCTGTGTGTGTTTTAATTTCAAGAGAAATCAAATTCATTCAATTAATTAACACACACTTTTCCTTTTATAGTTAATTAAGTTGCCCTAATCCCATATGGAATAGGCTTGGGCTCCAACCCAAATGCCCCATGTTGCCAAACACTCCCAATTTGATTTATTTTATTTTCCATCATTATCTCAATTAAAATCAATTAATATATATTTAAATATATATTAACATTTAACAATAATGATAATATATTTAAATATGTGCGAACACACATTTAAACGTAATTTCACTTATTTAATTTTTCTAACAAATTAAATAAAGGCTACGACCTCAGCAAATTTAATTGCACTTTAAAATTACCAAAATACCCTTTCGCCTTAAAAGACGAAAACGCCCTTCTTTCTTCTTGCATCTTAAATTGTCTTCTATGTGTGTGACCCTTAGGCTCCTCATCATATCGGCAGTGTATAGTATTGCGATTAACACCAATTAATCGTCTCACTAATACACAGACCAAGATTGGCCCCTAGCAAGGCATCATGGCCACCCGATAGATTCGGATTCAGCAAAGTAGCTACCTGTCAACGATATGGTTACCGTGCAATTCGATCCTTTCATCATACGTTATCTCGACGAGACGAAGGCATAGAAATAGTGTCAACCTTCGGTTACTCTCGATATTATTTATTCAGTTTCTGGACCAATGACCCGTATTATAAACTGGATAGAGCAACAACTCAATCCCACTGTGGCCACAGTTTTAGTGTCATTGCCATATACTGAATTGCGCCGTGAGATAACTTTCTCCCATACCCGGGAGTGATAAATCCTCTGTCAATCCACCATAGTCTTGATACACTCCTTGATGCAGCCAATCACCACCGTATTGACAGCTCTGAAAAGAACTGCGTTAGGCTAGTGTCAAACTACACCAATCGGTGCACAAGGCGCTCCGGTGATCTCAAGTCTAAGGATCACATGCACCACCATTCGTTAGAGGATTTGTTCCATAGACACTGGGGTTACCATCCATATGGAATCCTCTGGTGGGTTAGTCCAGTGAACTTGTTGCGGTGTAATCGCCTACAACAAACACTCATGTATTGCACCAGGTTGTCACCAAACAACCTTGACAAGTGAGATCAGTCACTGCCTTTCGACAGGGTCGTTCAACACTGTGATAGCCTTACCGTATTATATGTGCCCTCGCTTCAGAATAATACTAGGGCTATGGACGTTTCTAGAATGGCCACCATATGTGCTCATAGGGTTCTCACTATCAAGATTTGAAACACTTGATACCCTCGTCACGGTTCTACCAGTCTAAGGACATATATCAATACATATTGCAATAATAATGATTTACGCGATATAGTATAAAATGCCTTTTATTGATTAATGAACATTATTACAAAGAGTTAATTCCACAATAATTGATTGGCTCTAGGGCACCTACTCCAACACTTGAGTCTTCTCATGTACTCGATCAACTGTTCTATATTCTGCCTCAAACAATCTTCTAAACTCTCCCCGGGTCATGGAGGCTATATCATGGGTATCCTCTATAATTCCCACCATATTCGAGCATCAACCCTAAACAGGAATCTCGCATATCGAATCTTCTCTCTATCGGTCATAGGGAAAAGCACCGTCGTACGCTCTATGGACCTAAACCACTCTTCTGCCACATTGGGTCCGTTGTACCCCTGAATTTCGACGACTGATTTTGACTTAGCAACCCATATATAGGCTCAATATGATTTTGCACTATTAGGGGTACCGACCTTTCTCTTTTTTCTCTGGTGGTCGGTACATTGACTGGGGTCTCAACTCTCTCTGGTATAGATCTCCCCTGATTCTCTACTAATACTTGCTGTATAATATTGCAGATCTTTACCTTATCGAGGATTAGGGGAGTAGAGTCTATCAGGTTGGAAGGTTCCCCCGTACTCATTGTATTCTTACTACCTATTCAGGTTCTACGTCTCATCTACATAACACCAACACTTTTAGTCAACTCAATGAACTCATCTATGACTATAAGTAAGGAAAGAAATAACTTACGATGGTCGGCCATGGGACGTCAATGCGGCGGGAAAGGCACACTGTCAAATCCCAAAATCTTTGCTCTAATACCAAAAATGTAATAACTCCCTCTCTAGTTAGTATACTTTGGAAAATAGGATATGAAATTACTAAATATGATATAGAAAATATATAAGCATATAAGTATAAGATAATGGGCCTAAAAAATTTACTTTATTTTCATAAAGAAATCCTCTACATTAGATAAAAAGTTATATACATAAGCTCAAAATATAACTAGACAACCATGCCATTCTCTCCCGCTTCACGACGTTCCGTCCAACTGTTTCTCACCTACTACTTGCAAAAATAGTGAAATTAACAGAGTGAGCACTAATTGCTCAGTAAGTAAATCCGCTATACCATTCTTCTTCCTCCGTTACTCGTATTCTAAATTTCTTTCCTTACATCAAAACATCTCTATTCTTCTCTATTCTTTCTAAAATTCTCACTTCTCACTTACTAGCATGTAAGCACAAACAGGAAACTAATTCTGAATAATAGACATGGCATATTATATATGCACAAATGCATAAGAGATGCATTTTCTTTACTATTTTTCTGTTTACTTATTCTATTGATCTTTCTTTTTTTGTTTCTGTTCTTTCTTTCTTTCTGTTCTTTCTTTTCTTTCTTTTTCTATTCTTTCTTTGCTTTACTATTCTTTTCTTTCTTTCTTCTTTTCTATTCTTTTCTTTGCTTTTCTATTCTTTTCTTTCTTGTTTATTTTTTTCTTGTTTGCCGATTGGACTCGGTTGAGACATGGATTGGAACCCCAGCCGTGTGAGTGAGTATAGTCCTCATCTACATGCACTTCTTGCGGATTGTACCACTCACTGAAGGTGGTGTGCATGTAGGTATGTTCTTCTGGGTACAGTCCTCATCCACATGCACTCTTACAAACTATACAAATTCTTCTTTCTTATTCTTAGACCGCTTACTGAAGGCGGCGTACATGTGGGAATATTCTTCTTATTGTCACTCACGGGTTCCCCATCGCAACAACCTTCATTTCTCTTATCTTTCTTTTAAAAATTAGTATTCAATTTCTTTACTTTTCTTTAGTAATTTTCCTTCTTTCTCTTTGTTCTTTAGTGTGCTTATAAGCATGTATGCATATAGATGGGCTTTTACTTGTTATTCTTCTAAATTCAAATATGTAAATGCAAGAATGCAATATGGCATGTAGACATGTCATTCTTTACTTTCTCCACCCTCTACAAATTCATATCAAGATAACATGCTATCATAGTCATACATGCATTTCACTTTGAAATTTCATCAAACAACTTGTGTGCACAAACAAGCACTAAATTAGCTACACTTCTATCTCTTTATCTCGCTGCCATAATTTGGAGCACAATTCTCTAAAATCAACTTCAAACCTGGCCAAGAAATTCACACTTCAAAATTCTGTTCCAACTCTTTCATAACTTCTTCAAAGTTCCACCAATTCATCTCATACTAAACACTACTTCTCATGGTGGAATTCTAACCAACACTCAACATTAATTCCATCAACAATTCTCAATATTCAGGCAATAAATGTATATAAAAATTTCTCTACACAATTCTTGCTCAAATCATGACTAAGGTTGGATTTAGTTACCTTGAACTTGAGTAGTTCCACACTAGAATCTCTCTCTTTGGTAGACTTCCTTTTCCTCTTAAACTCTAAGCATATAAACTATAAGAATTCAACACTTTAAAAAAATTAATCTTACATCTTGGTGCAAGAATCTTACCCTTGGATGCTTAGGATTAAAAACCTACCAAAATCCTATAAATTTCCTTGGAAATTTGGTGAAGAAAATTGAGAGAATTGGGGATGAAGGTGGCGTGTGAGGGAGCAGAGAATGGTAGGGTTTCAATTCTTGAACCCTTAATATCAATAATATTACTTGTACTTTCCCATTTTACCCTTGTACTTTCTATGAAATTTCATCTTTGCCCTTTAATCAATTACAATAATGTCCTCACCTCCATTGAATTCTCCATGAAATTCTACTACTTTTCACTCCCCACACTTTCAACTAATTATGGGTGAAATGACTATTTTGCCCTTGAGCAAGGTTTCTAGAATTTTCTCAAAAATTCTAGAGAGTTCTTTGCCCCAACAAAGCTTTTTCTTTGCCTCAGCGAGACATTCCAGAGCATACATTGCCGCAGCGAACTTCTTTCCTCGCCATTGCGAGGTCTATAATTCTAAAAGCACGATTTGGGCAGTGTGTACAATGCCGCGACAGAAAAACTCCTTTGCCACGGCGAAGTCTGCAAATGCTAATTTTTCAATCTTTCACCTTACAACAAATAAAATTAAGGGCATTAGAACATAAATAACGTACCTCAATGTGGGTTTTATAATTACAAAATGGTGTTGTGGAAAGGAAGAATAGAGTCATTTAAGAGATGGCAAGAGTAATGTTAAATACAAAAAAGTTGCCTCCGAGACTTTGGGTCAAGGCAATCAACACTGCATGCCACATCTAAAATAGAATTTTCTTAAGGAAAGGTACATCTCAAACTCCATATGAGTTGTGGAAAGGTAAGAAGCCCAATGTCTAGTATTTTCATGTTTTTGGTTGCATGTGCTATGTCTTAAATGATAGAGATCATCTAGGGAAGTTTGATGCTAAGAGTGATGAAGGAATCTTCCTCGGGTATTCATCTAATAGTAGAGCATATAAAGTTTTTAACATAAGAACAGATAGTATTATTGAATCTTTTATTGTGGTTTTTTCTGATTTAGAAGATTACTCATAGTCTTCACTGGATGATGAAAATGATGATACATTTGCTCTTGTTGAGGTGACCACTGATCGTGATGAAGTGCCCACCATGACTCCTTTTGGAACAAATTCCAAAGATGAAGTGACAACCCTAGAATCGGAAGTGA
The DNA here is from genome assembly GCF_008641045.1 of Pistacia vera. NCBI lineage: Eukaryota > Viridiplantae > Streptophyta > Magnoliopsida > Sapindales > Anacardiaceae > Pistacia > Pistacia vera. The sequence continues at coordinate 195,337 of NW_022196579.1, read as the reverse complement.
GCATCATTGCTACTCAACATGGGTCTTGATAGGAACCCACTCCAATAACTCAATAATTTGGGCTGGTCCATGGGTCTTTCATGGGCTTGGGTAGAACTCTCCTTGGAGAACCACCTCGTCCTCAAGGTGGAAGAGAGGAAATTGTCGATTGATGAGGTCATATGCTTCCCAGGTGGCTTCAAACGAGGGCAGGGTCTGCCATTTTATAAGCACCTCTTTAGTACCATCCAATAAAGAGCGGATTGCTAAAACAGATTCTGGGTGTATGCAAGCGGTTGATGGCAAATTCAGTCGATATGCGACCTGTCCAATTCGTTCTATGACTGAGAAAGGACTATAAAAACGAGGGCTTAGCTTCTCATTTTGTTTTGTGGCCAAGGATTTGAATCTATAAGGCTAGAGTTTCAAAAACACATGATCCCCCGGCTGAAAAGTTACATCTCGGTGGTGTAGATCCGCATTCTCTTTCATGTGCCCTTGAGCAACGGATAAATTCTGTTTGAGCTCTTCCAATATGGAGTTATGCTCGAACATCTGTTGATTCACTGCCTCTACTGCAAATGGACAATCGGTAAACTTGAGAAGAGTAGGAGGATCCCTGCCGTAGAGAGCCTTGAAAGGGGTCATCTGAGTGGAACTGTGGTACGTTGTATTGTACCAAAATTCTACCCATGAAAGCCAACGGGACCAATGCTTGGGTTTAGAGCTACAAAAACACCGCAAGTAGGTCTCCACACATCTATTGACTACCTCTGTTTGACCATCTATTTGTGGGTGGTAGGCGGAACTGAATTTCAGTGTAGTCCCTGATGCCTTGAAGAGTTCTTGCCAGAATTGGCTAATAAAGATTCTGTCTCTGTCAGAGACAATCGACTTAGGGAAACCATGGAGCCTTACAATTTCTGATACAAAAAGGGCTGCCACCTCTTTAGCATTGTAGGGATGGCACAGAAGGATGAAGTGACCATATTTGGTGAGTCTATCTACTACTACTAGAATGGTATCGTGGCCCCAAGACTTAGGTAGCCCTCCAATGAAATCCATGCTAATATCCTCAAATACTTGAGTGGGAATGGGTAGGGGCTGGAGAAGGCTGGCTGGTTTAAGGGCAAAGTGTTTATTGAGTTGACAAACAGTGCATCGCTTCACAAATTCTTGGACATCCCTCTTGATCCCTTCCTAAAAAACAAGGCTGGCTACTCTTTTATACGTGTGAAAGAACCCCGAATGCCCGCCACTTGGGCTACCATGGAACTCCTCAAGCAACTTGGGAATGAACTTGGAACTTTTTGGAAGAACAATTCTGTTTTTGTAAAGTAGGCAGCCTTTTCGGAGATGGTAGCGGGGTCTGCTGGTAGGGTCAAACAACAGATCCTGCATAATGATTTGCAGCTTTGGTTCCTATTGAGCTTCAGAAGCTAATTCATCAAAGTCTGAAAAATGGGTCACGGATATGGCAGTTAACTCACTTACCTCCTCTCTTCGGGATAATGCATCTGCCACTTGATTGGATGATCTTGGTTGGTAGTGAATTTCGAAAGAAAACCCCATAAGTTTTGAAATCCACTTCTGCTGTTCTGGAGTTTTTACCCGCTGGTCCGTTAGAAACTGAAGGCTACGCTAATCCGTCCTAACAATGAACTTACACCCAATGAGATAGTGACTCCATTTGTGAACAGCGAATACTATAGCCATGAGTTCCCGTTCATACACCGATTTCTGTTTTGCTTGACAAGAAAAAGCCTTACTAAGGAAGGCAATTGGGCGTGATTTCTGGACTAAAACAGCCCCATTCCTTGCCCTAAGGCATCGGTATGTACTTCAAAAGGTAAGTCAAAATCAGAATAGCGAGCACTGGAACCGTTGTCATTGCTGTTTTGAGCATCAAATGCCTTTTGAGCAGTTTCAGTCCATGTGAAAGAATCTTTCCGAAGAAGTTGTGTTAATGGTTGTGCAATCAGTCCATACCCCTTGACCAAACGACGGTAGTAGCCCGTTAGTCCCAAGAATCCCCTAAACCCTTTTATGGTGCGTGGTGCTGGCCAAGACAACATCGAATCAATCTTCTGCGGTTTAGCTTCCACCCCTTTTTCTGAAATCAGATGGCCTAAGTATTCAAGTTTTGGTTGCGCAAATAAACACTTTTTGCGGTTGACAACTAACTCATTTACCTTGAGAATCTAAAAAACTTGACGAAGGTGTTCCAAATGGGAGTGCAAATCTTGACTGTAAATAAGTATATCATCAAAGAAAACCAGGACAAACTTTATTAAAACTGGCCTGAAGATGATGTTCATTAAGGCCTAAAAAGTAAAAGGTGCGTTCGTTAATCCGAAAGGCATTACCAGGAACTCATAGTGCCTCTCATGAGTCCGGAATGTAATGACTCCATTCTTATAAAAACATGCATAGTAAAAGTACATGTAACAATAACATAAAAAGTTGGGCCCAAAATTTTTTTCTTTTATTAAACATATGTACTCTTTATACTAATATATACAAGATTTATAACATATGCAAAACTATCAAAATAGGGTGGACAGTGTAGCCATTTCTCTTCGTGTGCCGATGTCCATCCGACTGTGTCCTCATCTAGAACCTGCAAAAACATAGGGAACAACTGGATGAGCACAAACAAGGCTCAGTAAGTAAACCCCTGAACTCCAATATCTCCGTAACTCTTTCTTTAATAAAACTATATAATTCTCTTTCTCATAATTCCTCTATGCTAACTTTCTTTCTAGTAAGTCACGGCCCCATCTGACCGGAGGCACGGCTGGGACTCGCTCCCACTCCCTGTGACTTCTACTCATTCTAGCCGATCGGACTTGGTTATGCATGGATTCGGAACCTTTGGCCATGTGAGTGCATAGAATCTCTCGGGTAAACTCGGGTATAGCCCTCATCCGCATGTACACTACGGGCTACACCACTTCTCTTTCTGATACTCTGGCCGCTTTCTTGATGCGGCGTACATGCGGGAATACTCTACCCGTACTCACAGGTTCCCCATCGCACAACCTACTCTATTCTCTTATTAAGCACTACTCTAGCTTTTACTCTATAGTGCTCATTCTCTCTTTCTCTCTACTCTTAGAGTAGTCTAAACTCAAAAGTCCCTACTCTTTCTCTACTCTCTTTTCTAATGCATAAGTAAAGCATAGTTAATGCACATCAATGACTCATACTCATTAATGCATTTATGAAAAGTAACTATGACATGTAGCAACAATTAAGGCTTTCTACATTTACTTATGATTCTCTTGAGCATTTCATCATACAACTCATGTGCATAAACAACTCTACTCTAACTCTAGCTTTTCTCTTTTCTTTAATCAACCAAATGGGAGAAAACTCCCTCATAAGTTCTAAATTTCCTGTCAAAAGAAAAACACTTCCATAAGCTTGCTCAAAACTTCCTCCAACTTCTATCAAATTCAACCCAACATCAAGCAAATAAAACACTTCTCATAACTCAATCATGACTACTAATCTCATTCAACAATTAAAAGAATACACATATATGTATATAACTCTACTCAAAAGAGTTCTTAAATCTCAATTTAGGTTGAGTTTACTTACCTTATGAGAAATTAGCTTCTTTCACACTTCTCCTTTCCTTTGAGAGCTTGCTTTTCCTCTACAACTTAACCAACAACCACAACATGAGACTCTAAACAAAACATAATAATACTCTCATCTAAAGCAAGAATCCTTACCTTAGGATGCTTTAGATTAAAACCCTACTAAAAGTTACTCAAAAAGGCTCTTGGAAATCCTTGGAAGATTGAAGGAATTTGAGAGAGTTTGGAAGAATGAAGGAGGCGGTGGAATGGGAAAATGAAGAGTTTTCAAAGACTAAACCCTTTTAAAAAACTCTTAATAACTCATTCTTCCCATTTTGCCCTTGCTCTTCCATGAAAATTCCATCCATATCCTTTGATTCCTTACTAACACACCCCCAACTAACATGTTCTCCTTGAAATTTCCTTACAATTTACTCCCCACTTTTCCTGCTAATTAGGGGTAGAATGGTCAAATTGCTCTTAGGGAAGAGAATATCTAAAACTTAACAAACATTTTGGTCGGACTGTCGCCATGGCGAGGAAGCTTCTGTCACCGCGGTGAAAATGTCCAAAACATTTCCCCGTGGATTCAACACCCCTTCGCCGCGGCGAAGATTATTCTTCGCCCCGGCGAAGCTTGGCACACTAAACTTCCTCTATTTTCAACCAATTTCAGGGCAAGTATTCAACACAACATTCAAACAAAGGTCAACCAAACAATATTACCAAGAGACCAACTCAAATAATAGCAAAAGAAGGAACAATAACTACGTACCTCAAGTGGGGCGTTACAGGAAAGCTGTCTTAGCTATGTCTTCTTCCTTGACTCTAATCTGATGGTACCCAGATTTCATATCCAATTTAGTAAAAATTGTAGCTCCCGCCAGTTCATCCAATAATTCTTCAATTGAGGGAATGGGGAACTTATCCGAGATCATGAGGTTGTTCAAGGCGCGGTAGTCCACACAAAAGCGTCAACTCCCGTCTTTCTTCTTCACTAGCAAAATAGGACTGGAAAAAGGACTAGTACTGGGCTGTATTAATCCTGCGATCAACATCTCCCCAACTAATCTCTTGATTTCATTTTTCTGGATATAGGGATATTTATAGGGACGTATGTTAGGGGGTTTGGCCCCCTCTTGGAGGATTATGGCATGGTCTGTGGGTCTTTTGGGAGGTAGTTTGGTAGGTGGGTTAAAGACTTGGCTGAATTCTTCCACCACTTCCAGGGCTCTCGGGTCCACTTGTTCCACTTCTGTAACATCTTTGCTCTCAATGGCACAAAACTCAACTACATATCCCGCTCCTTTGTTCTGTACAGATTTCGGCATGGCTTTGAGTGATACTACGGTTTTTACTAAAGAAGGATCTCCCCTTAATGTGACCTTCCTTCCTTCTCAGGCGAATGCCATAGTCAGGTTTTTCCTGTTAGCACACACGTCTCCGAGAGTGCTCAGCCACGCAACCCCCAATACGACATCAGCTCCACCTAATTCAAAGGGAAAAAATCTTGTTGTATCTCTATCCCCTATATCATCAACGCAATTTTTCTGCAAATTCCCTTTCCCCTAATCGTGAAACCGTTTTCCACCATGACTCTGAAAGCCTTCCCCTTCTCCACACTCAAGCCCAACCTGTGTACCAAATCATGTGAAATAAAATTGTGATAAGCCCCCTATCAACAAGGTCTATCAATACAAGGGGCACAAGGGCAGAGGGGTGTGAGACGTGTGAAGCAACACTAAAGGTGCTCTCTAAAAGTTGTTATGCCAGTAGGATTCTTTTGGAGGAAATGCACGTGGCAGGAGGGTACGTGGAAGGAAATGGGTAAAGGTCATTAGTATAAGTAGGCAGTTAGAATAAGAATTAGGGATACTAATTATTCATTAAAAAGTTGTCAATGGAGGCCCCTAGCTCCTCGAATTGCTAGGACTTTCTTTCCTTGTTTTTTTGTTTGTGTTGAGGGTGATTTGGGATTGACAGATCTCTTGTAATCTTCAATTAAAATATATATCCAAAGAGTTGGTTTACAGTTTGTTTCCTGACTTTCTGGGCACTCTGTGTGTGAATTTTGGTTGTTTGTTTTGCTGGGTTCCCATCAATTTGGTATCAGAGCCAGTGTTTGGGTAATGGTAAAAGCAAAAATGGAGCAAAGAGTTAACCGAATTAAAAATGAGAGTTCTACCCAAGCCCATGAAAGACCCACGGACCAGCCCAAATTATTGAGTTATTGGAGTGGGTTCTTATCAGGTCTACTTCTCAAAGAGAGGGAATTGACTTAGTTGTTGATCTAATAGACGAAATCACTCAAAGAAGAACTCCCAAGACTAAAGATTCTCCCACTTGGATCAAGGAAGCTCATCCACCATCTTCTGTCATTAGAAATCCTAAAGAAGTAATGGTTACAAGGAGAAAAAGGTTTAATAAAATTAATCATCTATGCTATGTTTCTCTTTCAAACCAAAAAATGAAAAAAAAAAAAAAAAAAAAAAAAAAAAAAAAAAAGCTCTGAAAGATAAGTGCTAGATTGCTGCCATGCATGAGGAGCTTGAACAATTCGAGAGAAATGATGTATAAAGTTTGGTTCCTTGACCTGAAGGGATCAATATCATAACAACAAAGTGGATCTTTAAGAACAAGAATGATGAATTTGGAAATATTGTTTGGAGCAAAGTAAGAGTTGTTGCCCAAGGGTACACTCAAGTTGAATGGATTGATTTTGATGAGACTTTTGCTTCGATAGCAAGGCTGGAATTAATCTGATTACTTTTAGGGGTTTCTTGTTGCTTAAAGTTAAAGTCTACCAAATTGATGTGAGGAGTGCATTTTTAAATGGCTTGCTTATGGAAGAAGTATATGTGGAGCAACCTGTTAGATTTCAGGATCTGTACAAACCAGATCATGTGGTCAAACTAAAGAAAGCACTGTATGGACTGAAATAGGCTCCAAGAGCATAGTATGAAAGACTTACATCACTCTTACTTGATCACAAATTTGGAAGAGGTAATGCTAATAAAAACTTTTTTCTTAAGCATGTTAATGGTGAGTTTCTTTGTGCTCAGATTTATGTTGATGACATAATTTTTGGTTCCACTTCACACTCACAATTGCAAGAGTTCATATCCTTGATGAAGGATGAGTTTGAAATAAGCATGGTATGAGAATCAAACATGTTCTTAGGTCTTCAAATTAAGCAATTTGATAGTGGTTTGTTTGTATCACAATCAAAATATGAAAGAACGTGCTTAAACATTTTAATCTTGAAAATGCAAAACATGCTAAAACACCGATGAACTCTACCTTAAAACTGTTTAAGGATGTGAATGGGAAAAAGGTAGATAACAAATTGTTTAGAAGCATGATAGGTAGTATGTTGTATTTAATTGCAAGTAGGCCTGACATGTGCTTCAGTGTAGGTGTTTGTGCAAGATTTCAAGTTGATCCTACTGAACTTCATCTTACTGCCATGAAGAGAATCATGAAATTATTAGTGATTGATCTCCAGAAGGCAATGGAAAAATCAAAAAATTAAAACGGAAATTTATCACCTTTTACGCCAAGATCCGAGTATAGATCAAATTGCTTACACGTTAATAAACAGAAAATCTGTACAATGTAAATTAATCTGATCAAAGGATCAAGAATATGTTACCAACGTTCAGAGGCTCCTTCAATATCTCTGATTTGATCTCACTCCCGATTCAAAGTAGAATCGCACTCACGTCGTCCACACAAAGATAATCCGTAGAGCCCACTATTGTTTTGCTAGAACAACAAGGAGGCTTCAAGAATCAAAAGAAGAGAAAAAGATTTTTTCTCTTCACTAGTATCAAAAACGTGAGAGAAGAAAAGAGGGTGGCTAGGGTTTTTCTTTTTCTATTGTTGTATTAGGTCTTAATTAAGTTTCGCTTATATAGTGTCACTTAATTAAAACCCTAATCCCAATAGGAATAGCCATGGATTCTCAAGTTAATCCATCCTTGCAACCAAACACACCCTTTATGGTATTTTAATTTTAAATAATTATTATTATAATTAAAATCAATTAATCTATATAATAATATGTTAACATTTAATTATTATTAAAAATTCATTTAAATACATGCGCAATATATTTAAATATAATCTCACTAATCTTAATTTTAATATTAAAATTAAATAAGGCAACAACCTCAGCAAATTTAATTGCACTGTGAGATTACCAAAATACCCTTTCATCCTAAAGACAAAAATACCCCTTTCACAAAAACGATTCTTAAATTATCTTCTAAGTGTGTGACCCGCAAACTCCTTATCATATCGGCAATGAGTAGTATCATGATTAACACCAATTAATCGTCTCACTACTCACATACCAAGATTAGCCCCTAGCAAGGCATCATGGCCACTCGATAGATTCGGATTCAGCAAAACAGCTACTTATCAATGATATGATTATCGTGCAATCAAATCTTTTCATCATTTGTTATCTCATTAAGGCTGAGGTGCAGAAATAGTGTCAACCTCAGTTATCCTTGATATCTTTGTATTCAGTTACGGGACCAATGATCAGAATAATAAATTGGATTGAGCAACAACTCAATCCCACTATGGCCACAGCTTTAGTGTCATTGACATTTACTAAATTGTGCCATCAGATAACTTCTGCTGTACCTGGGAGTGATGAATCCTTTTCGATCCAACATAGTCTTGATACACTCCTCAATGCAACCAATCACTATTGTATTGATAGCTCTGAATAGAACTACATTGGGTTAGTGTCAAACTACACCAATTTGTGCACAAGGCGCTCTGGTGATCTCAAGTCTAAGGATCACATGCACCACTATTCGTTAGAGGATTTATTCCATAGACACTAGGGTTACCATTCTTATGGAATCCTCTAATGGATCTGTCTAGTGAACTTGCCTCTAGCATGTACCCATGCATTGCACCAGGTTGTCGGTAAACAATCTTGACAAGTGAAATCAGTCACTGCCTTTTGATAGGGTCATTCAACGCTATGATAGCCTTACCGTATTATCTGTGTGATTGATTAAAATAATACTGGGGCTATGATCATTTCTACAATTGCCACCATATGTGATCATAAGTTTCTCACTATTAAGATTTGAAACACTTGATACCCTCATTATAGTTCTATCAACCTAAGAACATATATCAATACACACAATTATGATTTACATGATATAGAAGAAAATTGCCTTTTATTGATTAATAAACATTATCACAGAGAGTCAATTCTACAATAATTGATTGGCTCTAGGGCACCTAATCTAACAGAAATATGTTTTAGGAACGATTGACTTTGGATTATGGTTTGCATACAACACTAATTCTACCTTGGTTTTAGTGACGCGGATTGGGCTGGATGCTTGGACGATAGGAAAAGTACTTCTGGAGGATTTTTTTTCTTAGAAACAACATGGTAACTTGGTACAGCAAGAAACAAAACTCCATCTCTCTTTCAACAGCTGAGGCAGAATACATTGCTGTAGGGAGCTGCTGTACATAGGTTTTATGGATTAAACAAATGTTGAGTGACTATGGTTTTGGTCAAGAATGTGTTGTTGTTTTCTGTGATAATACAAGTGCAATCAACATTTCAAAGAATCCAATGTAACAATCTAGAACTAAGCACATTGATATTAGGCATCATTTCATTAGAGCTTAGTTGAAGAGAAGGTGATCACCCTAGCTCATGTGAACACTAAGTCTCAACTTGCTGATTTATTTACAAAGGCTTTAGACTTTCAAACTTTTGTAAATTTGAGAAAGTCTGTTGGACTAACTCAACTTAAGTGGAGTTTATATTTAAATAAGTCTTGAGAGCATATTTTCCTTGTTCTTAAAAATACAAGTCTATATGATCTGTGTTGAGTTATAAAAGATTTGATTCTCTCCTTGAAATATGTGTGGTAAGTGATGTGTTCACCTTGATTTTCACCTAAAGAAGTATACCGACTTTCTTTCATTTTTGAGTGCTTAATGCATATTTCTTGTCACCATGTGAAAGAGCCACATGCCTTGTGTGTAGTGTGAAAGTCATACTTGAGTAATTTTCTAGGATGTAGAGACCCCTATGTCCTTGGAAAATCTACCATGTAAAGGGCTACATACTTGCAAGTATGAAAGCTAAACTTGGTTACCTCTTGAGAGTTATGCCTAGTAATCTCTATTCTATGAAAAATCAGCCAAAATTTTGAGATTAAGTTCAAAAGAAAAAGAATTATTCAAAAAGAAAAAAGGGCATGAGGGAAGGGGGAGTTGCTTTCTTATTAAATTGACTAATGAGTCAAACTCACCCTTGAAGACACTTCACACACATATGATTAAGAACGTTTACTTTTGTTGTTCATTTTTTATTTAAAAAGGTGATCACTATAAGTTGTGAATTTTTCAATTGATGAGATACTCTTTATGCATTTCTTTCACGGGTTGAGAATTAATTTTTGTGATTCCTAATCAGATCAATATGAATTGTCTTCTTAAATCTTGTGAAAATTTGGATTGATCTCATTACCATGTTGCTTTTATTTTCTAAGTTTAAAGTGCTTTTTGTCTGTTGCCTTTGAATATAAATCTTAACCTTAAGTTTTCATGTGTTAACCTGCTTGTTTCATAGTGATCACTTTAGTCTTTTTAGTTATCACATTTTGTTACGTTGTTTCTTAAATGTTCACTTTGACATTTGTGTCACCACCCGATGGTTGAAATTACTTATCTTCTTATGTTGTGTCCGTACTCCTCGAGTGTGGTCATCACCTTGACAATGGTGATGTCAGTGTGTGGACCTTGCACTCAAGGTGCTCACTGTGCCTTTAAGTGATGGATTGATTTAAAACCCCCTGAATTTCTCTAGGGTTTTACCTTATAAAGAGTTACCATTTTAACTCTTTTTCTTTCACTAAAACACTTGTGTCGTCAATCCATTTTCTTCAAAAAAAACCTTCATTGCTTTCACTCTCTTTGAAAAATCTAACCTGTCAATTTCTCATGGCTCATCAAAAAGATTTCATTACTAAATTTGATGAGCTGTCGAATTAAAAAAGATATCATGAACTAGCCAGACCTCATGAGCCAATAGTGACCACTCTACATTGTCAGGTGATAACACTCCAACTACGATGAAATTTGTGTCTAGCTCGTCAACTACGAATTCATCATCTTCCGACGAGCAATCAATCAAGCAATTGAAGAAGACAAAGGCATCTCCTGTAAAATCCAAGGGCAAGGTGCCTCAATTAAAGGGATCCAAAGGCAAGATGAAAGAGAAAGCTTCTCTTCAAATTGAGGGCATAGGTAAACACAAAACTTTTAGTTCTCCCATTGTTGAATCTATGTTTAGAGATAGCATTGTTTTTAGGCCTATTATCTGTGAATCACATGTTGAGTTGTCTGATTTCTTGAAATTGCCCATTTTGTGTCTAAAAGAAAATGGACAAGAACTGTTGTTCACCTAGTTGCTCTGTAAACCCCACGTTATTATTCTGATGCCCTAAGGTACGAAATTTACCTTTTCAGGTAATTTTCTTTTTTTGAATGGAAGGGTAAAATGGTCAATTTGCATGCATTTCGAGATGTGGCCATCATAAAGTGTAAAGGGTGATGTCATTGAAGAGAAATGGGGGTAGAATGGTCATAAAGTTGATTGATAGGGTTAAATGGCGTAAACGGTAACCAAGGGTATAATGGTCTTTTCATACAAATCTATATGAATTAAGTATCCATAAAAGTGCCCCAAGGGTAAATTAGTCATTTACCTAATGGGATTGCTTGATTACGAAGTGTTTAAAAAAAGTCAAATGGAATTAAATGAGTGCTAATCATTATGTTGTGGTAGAAATTACCAAAACGCCCTCATATGAAAAATTTATGCCAAATAACCCTTATATCTAACTTTTAACAACCAATCATAATAGAGTAGTAACGAAATAAATATCTACAAGGTTTTAAGAGAGAGGAGTCGGCCTTGTACACCCCAAATGCATCATCTTCTTTTTCATCTCTCAAATCCACCATAAAAGCCACTAATATAAGCATTTTATTCTCAAATTTTCATAGGCTTTCAAGATGAATTTCGAAGGAGATTACCATCCACACTTTAAGAACTTCAATTTTAGGGTTTAAGGTGAGTTTTAAAACCCTAGTTTATTGTGCTTTTTGTTAGGAAATGATCCAGTTACGCAACGGAAAACAAAAACATTTACAACAACGGATCGTTCCTTAGAACCAAGATCGAGGCACAAAAATTACAGTTTATACATATTAAATAAGAATCTACAGATTTTAGTTTAGAGGTTTAAAGAATTCATACGCTCGTTTGGAGGCTCCTCCAACTTGTCTCTGAACGTATTTCTCACTGACCCAAGTATAGGATCAAACCGGTGTAGTCCACACGAAGATAACCTCAAGGAACTAAAGACGGATTTGCTAGATCCTCTTTAGCCTTTAAGAACCAAGAAGAAATCAATTGTATTTAATTTTTAGCAAAAAGCAAAACTAGCATGAGAGAGTGTTTAAACGGGCTGGAATTTTTATTTCAATGTTTGAATGAGTGAATTCATTTATTTCAGAAAGTGTGCACTTATCGGTCATAGGTTTATAATGCTCACTTCTAAGTGCATCTACAATTCAGAAAAGTAAAGTCAATATAATGTTAATTATTTCTTAATATGGTCTTTTATTAAAAAAAATGTTCCCACTATTTTCCTCAAGCCAATAGCCCTCGCTATTAACTCAGGAAAGCCCATTGGCTTTCCTTATGGACTGAGATCCCATCTGGCCCATTTCAAATGTAACAACCGCTGTAAACTAGTACAATGCATGCATAATAACAATAGAAAATTGGGCCCAAAAACTTTCTTTTCATTATAAGTCATATGTCTTTTATACACAAGAATATTGTTTACAAAAGTCATTTTTAAAAGACAAAACAGGGGAAACAGTGTAGCTATTGCTCTTCGCTTGCCGACGTCCCTCCGACTGCATCATCACCTAGATCCTGCATCCACAAAGGAAAAATAATGGGGTGAGCACAAAATAATGCTCAGTAAGTAAAACCCTCTATCTGTTTGTCCCCGTATGCATTACTCTTAATTCTTTCCTTATACTATTTCTGTTTCTACTAAACGTCATGGCCTCATCTTACCGGAGGTACGGCCGGATGGCGTTCACACAGCACCATCTCACTCTCCATGACTATCGGGTGGAATTCACACAGTACCAACCCGTTCTTAGTGACTACCGAGCGGGGATCACGAAGCACCTACTCGGTTTTCGTAACTATCGGGTGGAGACCACCTAGCACCTACCCGTTCTTCATGACTTCCGGGTAACGATCAACAAGCGTTAACCCGTCTCTAATCACTGTCGGGTGATGATCACAAAGCATCAACCCACTTCTAATAAATGTCGGATGATGATCACAAAGCATCAACCCCTTCTCTAAAAACTAACCGGGTGGTGGTCACAAAGCATCCACCCGTTTCTAATACTTATCGGGTGATGATCACAAAGCATCAATCCATTTCTAATGGCTATTCGAGTGGTGATCACAAAGCATCCACCCGATTCTCATAACTGTCGGGTGATGATCACAAAGCATCCACCCATTTCTAATACTCTTCTCATTCACTCTATTCTAGCACTTCTCATTCTCTCTACCCTTAGAGTAGTTGCATCCACAAAGTTCTCTACTCATAGAGCAAGTGCATACACAAAGTTTCCTACTCTTTCTTAGGTCACTTCTCAATGCACAATTAATGCCTATGGATGGTTCATCTCCACTAATGCACTTATGAAATGCCAACATGCAATGTTGCAAGAATTAAGGTTCACTACTCATACTCAAACCTCTATTAGGCATTTCATCAAACAACTCAAGTGCATAATAAAACTCTACTATAACAATGATTCTAAATCTTTCTCTAACCATCCAAAATGGGGAGAAACCCCCTCACATAGCCACATAACCTGCCAAAGAAAGACACTTCCAAAAGGGTTCCACAATACCCCTTCAATTCCATCTCAAACTACCTTTCCAACCCACAACTCACTTCTTATATTTGAAAGGTATAAACAATCACAAAGCACTAGAAATCTCTATTTAAGCCTCAATAACATGGCATATAACAGGTATATAACATACATACATAAGTGCTATCAAAACCCTAATCAAGAAAATTCCCAAATCTCAACTTGGGTTGGGGTTTACTTACCTTGTTATGGAGAGACTTCACTAACTCTTCCTTTCACTTGGTTTACTTGACTTTCTCTCTACTCTTCAACAAATGAACAAAAACCCTCAATAATCAATAAATACACAAAACTCACAAGACTTCACAACCAAGGCAAGAATCCTTACCTTAGGATGCCTTAGGTTGATTTTCTACCCTTAATCACTCCAAAAGCCCTTAAAACTCCTTGATCAAAAGAAAAAGAGTTTGAGAGGAAGCAAGAGAAGAAAGTGGCGATGGAGAAGAAGAATGAAGGGTTTGCAATGTCTTAATTCCTTTTAATGAAATTTATACACAAGCCTTCCCATTTTGCCCTTACTCTTCTTTGGGAATTCCATCTATATCCTTGATTCATTACAAACACACCCCCATATCAACATATTCTCCATGAAAAATCCTTTCAATTTACTCCCCACTTTTCCTGCTAATTAGGGGTAGAATGGTCAATTTGCCCTTAGGGAAGAAAATATCTAAAACTTAATAAACATTTTGGTCGGCCTCTCGCCGCGGCGAGGAAACTTCTGTCGCCGCGGCGAAACTGTCCAGCAAGTTTCCCTGTGGCTTCAACACCTCTTCGCCCCGGCGAAGCTTGGCACACTGAACTTCTTCTATTTTTAACCAATTTCAGGGCAAGTATTCAACACAACACTCAATCAAAGGTCAACCAAACAATATTACCAAAAAACCAACTCAACTAAGAGCAAAAGAAGAAACAATAACTACGTACCTCAAGTGGGGCGTCACATCAAACCTTCGCTATGGCAAACAAGCCAAAATAGATTAATTAGGTAGCCAACAAATGTAATCCACACTAGTTGATAGCTCCTACTACCAACCTCAAATGTGAAGCAAGCCAACAGGCCAATCACACAATCCAACAGCCTAGCCATCGTCCTCAAGTGTGATTCCCAATATCAATAGAGTGGACACTACATGTTGCCATGTACACACAACATTTGTACTTCTCTACTATGTCTATGACGTGTTTATCAACTTCGTTGTGGCGAACAAGCAAAACTATCATTTTAAGTCGACCTATCACCATTAAGGAAAACTCCAATGAATTTTAACCTCCCACTGGTAGAAGTGTACCCTTCGCTATGGCGAACAAGGTTCCGAAAAACAATGGTTTGATTAAAACCATGGTTATGGAAGGCATACGTGACTTAATATACTTTCTTTGAAAGTTTTGATTTAATGTCTCACCATATTATTATCTTTGTTACAATGACATTGTTTGGCATGTTATTGAACATTCAACCTTAGCATGCATTCTAAACAAAAATTAAACGCGTTGGTACATGGCTGAACTAAAACCGATTTCCTCGAGCCTAGAGGAATCGGTAGGTCAACCTAGGGTTTAAAAGTTGCTCTTGGGTCTTCAAGTTATTCCTCTTCATAGCTCCTTCGTTCCTTCTTCATGATCATTACAAAGATTTTTATTACAAAAATCATATTCTAATTTACATCAATATAATAGAAACCTCGCGTTACATATGAGAGGAGTGAGATGAGAAAACGAAATACATGGAGATATAAGAGAGAGAGGCAGGTCCTATTTCTTTAAAAAATTACAATCAAACCCAATAAACAATAGGTCTAAGGCTCATGTACCTGGCACCATGCAATTATCAAACAAGAACATTGTATCATTAAAAAACAATCAATTTTTGAATAGGGTGTGTTGAAATATCAAGTTACGCTCTTAAATGTGCGGAATGAATATTGGCTTTAAAGGTTCAAAAAACTACAATTTAGCCCCTATCCAAAAAACGAAAAGCAAAAATGGAACAGTAGGTTTCTTGCCGCGGCGAAGAAATTATTTGCCCTAGCGAAGTTCATATACATGGTCACTACGGTGAATTTTTATTTCGCTGCGGCGACTATAAACTTCCAAAAAACACAAAACGTTCTAGAAAGCTTTGTGCCGCAACGAAGTTTTATCTCGTTGCAGCCTGATATACTTTTCAGCATGACGCCATGGCAAAGATGTATTTCACCGCAACAAACGTTATAAAACTGTGAATCGTACAATGACGCCTTTTTGTAGTTTTTCATGTAATGGTACAGTTACAAATAGAATTGAAAAATAAATATGATGTTTTTGATACTTTTAAAAAATAAAGAGCCATGGTTGAAAATGAGACAAACCTAAGGGTAAAGTGCTTGCAATCCGATAATAGGGGAGAGTACATTGATCAAGGATCATGGAATATAGTGCCAAGAATGGGATCAAGATGGAGAAGACTATTCCTGCAACTGCTCAACAGAATGGTGTCGCTAAAAGGATTAATAAAACCCTAAATGAGCATGCAAGAAGCATGGGATTGCATGCTAGGCTACCACAAACATTTTGGGCTAACGTAATCAATACTGCAACCTACTTGTTCAACAGAGAACCCATTGCAAGATCCCAGAAGAAGTTTGGAGCGGCAAAAAGGCAAATTATTCTTTCTTAAGAGTGTTTGGTTATTTAGCATATGTTCACATTGACCTTACTCTTAGAAGTAAACTTGATGCTAAATCTAACAAATGTTTTTTCATTGGTTATGGTGATGCTAAGTTTGGTAATCGTTTCTCATATGACCGAAACCGCAAGATTATAAGGAGCAGAGATGTCATATTCAATGAAGAAGTAATGTACAAGGATAGACTCAACATGAAGTTAGAAAGTCCAAACACTGAAGTGAAGAAACAAGAGGTAGTTCCTTTGAAAGACTTCCCAAGGAATGGCATACAAGACAATGACTAGGAAGATCAAGATAATATAGCTTAAGAAGTTGAACCACAAACGCTCGTGTTAAAAACCTCAAAGATCTTCCAAGACTATAAGACCACCACAGAGGTACTCCCCTTCGTTGAATTATATTTTACTAACTGATGGTGGTGAACTAGAGTGTTATGAGGAAGCAATGCAAGTTGATGACTCAATCAAGTGGGAGCTAGCTATGAAGGGTGAGATGGACTCATTATTAACAAATCAAACCTGTCAATTCACAAAGCTATCACAAGAAAAGAAAGCATTGCAAAACAAATGGGTTTATCGCGTGAAAGATGAATATGATGGTAGCAAACAATATAAAGCAAGACTGGTCATGAAAGGATTTCAACAAAAAGAAGACATTGACTAAATTGAAATTTTCTTTCCAATTGTCAAGTTGACTATAATGAAAACAGTACTTGGGTTAGTGGCAAATGAAGACCTTCATCTTAAGAAGTTGGATGTTAAGACAGTGTTTTTTTCATGGAGAACTAGACAAAGAAATTTATATGCAGCAGCCACGGGGTTTTAAAGTACAAGGAAAGGAAAGAATGGTATGCAAACTTCAAAAGAGCCTATATGGGCTAAAACAGGCGCCTAGACAGTGGTACAAGAAGTTTGATGGGTTTATGTGTAGTAATGGTTTCCTTGGATGCCAAGCAAACCATTGCTATTATTTCAAGAAACTTGGTAATTCCTATATCATCCTATTACTATATGTAGATGACATGTTAATTGCAGGGTCTTGTAAACAAGAAATAGACAAGCTAAAAAGACAATTGTTAAAGGAGTTTGCTATGAAGGATTTGAGAGCTGCAAAACAAGTCCTTGTTATGAGGATTACTAGAAATAAAGCCAAAGGTTTCTTGAAGCTGTCACAAGAAGAGTATGTGAAGAAAGTACTCAATCGGTTCAACATGGATAGAGCAAAGCTAGTAAGTACTCCTTTGGCTAGTCACATTAAACTATATAAAGATCAGTAACCAACAACAGAGCATGAGCAAGTTGATTGGTAGTCTTCTGTATGCCATGGTATGTACAAGGCCAAACATAGCACTTGCAGTGGAGTTGTGAGTGGCTACTTGAGCAATCCAAGAAAGCAACATTGGCAAGTAGTAAAGTGGATTCTCAGATATTTGAAAGGTACTACAGATTTAGCATTATGCTTTAGGAAGTCAGACTTAGAGCTACAAGGTTATGTTAATGTTGACATGGCTAGTGGCATTGATAACCACAAGAGTACCACAGGTTATGTCTTTACATTAGGTGGTAGAGTGATCAGTTGGATTTCAAAGTTACAAAAGATTGTTGCTCTTTCTACTACAGAGGTAGAGTATGTTGCTATGACAGAAGCTAGTAAGAAGCTAATATGGTTACAGCGGTTCCTAGAAGAATTCGTTAGAATTATGAGAAAAGCGCTTTGTATTGTGATAGTCAAAGTGCAATTCACTTGGCAAAGAACCTAGTCTACCATGCTAGGACAAAACATATAGAAGTTCAATACCATTTTATACGCTTAGTTTTGGAAGAAGGACTTATAGCTCTCGAGAAGATTGAAGGGAGTAAAAATCCAACTGATATGTTTACAAAGGTGGTTACCATTGAGAAACTAAAGTTGTGTACAACTTCAGTTGGACTTCTCGCTTGAAAAAAGAGAAGTTGATGCCGTTGCTGATGGAAGTGAAGAATTGAAGACATGTGTTGAATTAGTCTCCAAGTGGGAGATTGTTGAGACTGTGGAGCCAAATTCAATCCAAATTAGAGTTGGATTAGGATATGGGTATTCCTAATTTGCGTTTAAGTAGAATTGTTTTCTTTTAGGAATACAATTAGGAATAGGATTATAATTGTATTAGGAATTAAAATATAATTCGTATTAGGATAGGGGTTTGAGTCCTATTAGGAATAGTGTCCCATGTGTTACCTATAAAAGGGGTTAAGGCCTAGAGTTAGATATCACAAATTGAATAGAAGGCAAAACCACAATTAAAGAGTGAGAGCCACCAAATAGGGTTTAATGAGTAAGCCAATTTGTAAGGCTTGAGAGATTCTTTTAATTTTTCTTCTTCTTCATAATGAAATTCCGCAATGGCAAAGTGGACGTAGCTCTTATACAGAAAGTGAACCACTATAAATCTTGTGTTGTGTGTGTGGTTATTTTGTGTCCTTTGTTCGCACTATTTTTTGCTTTCAAGGATTTAGAATTTGCTAGTATTCAATTAAATCCCCCACAACACAAGCAAAAATCCAAGCTACCAGCAATCACGCCACAAGGACTTTCAATTTTAAAAATGTTTGCAAACGCAGAAAATGTACGTGCTTTGTTACTGCTTGGAACACATTTAGTCTTCATCGAACATGACGTAACACAGTTTTGTTGTTTACCAATGCTGAATGTAGCTTGTAGAACAAATACAATGCAAGCACTATATCACTTCGCAATTGCTCTGGTAACTATATATGAACAGAAGCCATACTATTTTGTCAGGATGAGAAATTGCAAAGAAACCTTCAAATCCCTGACTCCAATAGCAGCGATTCTCATCAAAAGAAAGATATATGGGATTTGTGACAAACAAGATGAAAGTGTTATGCACTGGAACAAAATAACAACACCAGAAAATATCACCTGCTAAAATTGTTGTGTAGATTACCAAATACTATGTGTAAAATACAATTTGTAATAGAAATATAAGGACATCAAATTACAATCTTCATAATATTTTACTGAATTTTAATATACCATTGGTTATTCAGAATTAATCCTACTAATGATACGTGCATTCCAAATTATATTGTTGAACAAAAATTCTCAAATCACATAATCCTATATCCTAACCATAATAACAAAGTATGTTATTAACATAACATGCAGACGATTTTTCAACACATGATACCATGTTGTAAGCCATGATTTTTTATTTTTAGATTTTACTACACATCATTGATAATGATTTGTAATATATACATAAAAAGGATTTGCTATGACATATAGCTTAATATAATTCGTGTTTCATATTTTTTTGGTATTAATAACATATATTAATAACCTTAATCATTGAAGCTTGGTCAATCATGTATGCCTAGATGTCCCTATTAATTTAAAAGGCAAACTTCAAATTCACATGAAATATTTTCATTTAGATAAACCAAAATTTACATAAACCTAAAAACGGTTTGAAAATAAACTAATGATTCACATTCCCTTTCTATAATATTTTTATAACTAATAAATACATGTTGCAGTTAATGTGCATGTTATACGAAAAGTTTTTTCACCTTCTTGAACAAATTTACTTATTTATTAAACTTGATTTTTCGAATACCAACTGTTAACTTTTCATTGTGGTAAACTTCATTCTTCAACCTATCGGTAAACAATTCAGTAATCTAAAAATTTGTGCAATATAGTTAATTCATTCACATACACATAAAAACTAACACTTGATATTCAAATTCAGAATGTATAATGTTTATTAACACATTCATATCAATGTGTTTCATAAAAATATATCAATATTTACATTTAATATACAATTATCACCGTTACGTTATACGAACGGTTTATTAATCTGATTTGATAATTGTGCATGTCGAACCATTGAATTTGTTTCCTTGCACATTGTTCGAAAAAAAAATTTGATATATTGCCATAACTATTTTTACCAAACCTTTTAATAATAATAATTAAACTACCAAATAAATACTTATTACCATTTCATTGCACACTATTCAATAGTTTTTTTATCTTCTTCAATCCCTGTGATTATTTTTTAACATGTCTTTTCGTTTTCTGTTCATTCAATTTGTATTGCCATTAAAACCGACTCTTGATATTTATCTATTTATAAGGTTAAGAAAATTTGTATTCTTAATGGATTTACAAAGTATTGAATTTTTATTGATGCTTTTTGCTTCTACTGTTTATTTCACAATGCTAGACAAAACATCATATCGGAAGAACTTTGAAAGCGGTACCACACATTTTACTCATTTTGTTATATTTTTTTATATACATAAACTCTATAATTGTTTGGTTTTCATAAACTAACATTTTTTTTTTTTCATTTTTTCAACAGTTGAATTAGCAATACTTAACAGACAGTGCGAATTGAGACATATTATAGAAATGTTGGTTGTAATACTTTCTTTCTAGCTAGTATATTCGTAAAATAATCCATAAAACTCATTAAAAATATATAGAAGAAAATACACATATAAACGAGTAATAAAGTATGGGCCCATATTTAATATTTCTTTATATACAAATATTTACAAAATATACTCAAAATAACAACTTGACAGTGTAGCCCATCCCTTCCACCACATGAAGTTCCGAGTGACCGCAACTCACCTATTACTGCAAAAACATTGAAAACAACGGAGTGAGCACTAATTGCTCAGTAAGTAAACCCACTATGCTACCCTTCTCTCTCCGTTGCTTAAATCCTTAATTTTCTTTCCTTACAACTCATTTCCCGAGTATTCTCTATTATTTCTCTGTTCTTCTCTCTGTTCTTTCTCTATTTTGCTCACTGTTTTTCTCTCAATTTTCTAATTTTTCACAACTCACAATAATGAGCATGGTATTATGCATATTCATGATGCAAATGCATAAATGCATAGATCATGCATTTTCTTTCTATTTTTCTCATTCTGTTTTCTGTTTCTTATTCTTTATTTCTTTCTTTCTTTTGTAGTCTTTCCTTCTATTCTTTCTTTTCTTTCTTTCTATTCTTTCTTTCTTTCTTTCTATTCTTTCTTTCTTTTCTATTCTTTCTTTCTTTTCTATTCTTTCTTTCTTTTTTTCTATTCTTTCTTTTTTTCTATTCTTTCTTTCTTTTCTTGCCGATTAGACTCGGTTGAGTCATGGATTTGGAGGCTTGGCCGTGTGAGCGAATTCTCTAATTCTGGGTACAATCCTCATCCACACGCACTTCTAACGGACTGTACAATTCTTCTTTCTGAATTCTGAGACCGCTCACTAAAGGCAGCGTGCATGTGAGACTCTGTCACTCACGGGCTCCCAATCACAACAACCTTCTCTTCTTTTTATCTTTTTACACTTCATTAACTAAAATTTCAGATTTGAATATCTTTAATATTCTCATTTTTTTCTATTTTCTCTTTAACATATTTTAGTGTTTTTTCATGCTCTTATGAAGATGTATGCATGTAGATGGTTTCATGCTTATAATTCTTTCTAAATGCAAATGTTTAAATGCAAGGATGTCAAGTAGCATAAAAATAAGTTTCTCTCGACCATCTACAAACTCATGTCAATTCATAAATGAATAGAACTCATGCATATACTTCTCTTGGACATTTCATCAAACATATTGCATGCATAATCAAACTCTAATTTGACTACAATTCTATCTCTTTCTCAAACCACCAATATTTGGAGGAAAACTTCCTTAAACAATTACTAAACCTGTCCAAAACAATACACTCCCAAAAATTCTACTCAACTCTTTCTAACTTCAACCAACTTCAATTAATCATCATACAACCAAAACCACTTCTCATGGCTAAATTCTATTCATCAATAATCATCAAACTCATCAATAATTCATCAATTTCATCAACAATTCTCAAATCATAAGCATATACATGTATGTAAAATCTCTACACACTTGATTTCTTAAATCATAACTTGGGTAGGATTTACTTACCTTTGATATGAGCAATCCAACCCCCTTAAGAATCTTCTTTGATCAAACTCTCTTCCTCTTAAATCCTAGAAGCTCAAACCATCAAAATTCAACACTTTAAAAATTAAAAATCACTTCTTAGTGCAAGGACCTTACCTAAAGTTGCTTAAGATTAAAAATCCACTCAAAAATACCCAAAATCTATGAATTTCTTTTGAAAAAGAAGTGAAGAAATTGAGAGGATTTGGAGGAGAAGTGGCGTGAAAATTGGTTGAAGAGTGGCTAGGGTTTCACTTTTCAATCCTTGATATGACATAAATTTATATTTAGTTTCCCATTTTGCCCTTGCACTTTCTTTAAAATTTCATCTATGTCCCTTAATTAATTACCATAATACCCTCATTTTTATTGCATTCTCCATGAAATTCTCTCTCTTTTCACTCCCCACTTTTTCAACTAATTTTGAGTTAAAAGACCATTTTATCCTTGATGCAAGTTTAAGGCATTTTCTTCATATTTTCTCAAAATAACTTTAGCAAAAATCAACTAAAGGTATAAGAGCATAAATTAAATTACGTACCTCCATATGGGCATTACATTGGCACCAACGTAAGGAATATAAATACCAAAAGACAAAAAGCAAAACATCTCATTGATAGGTTGGTGGATATAACGCATTCAACAATCATTATTATTTCTAATATGATGATATTGGAGTTACAGATTGCTGCAAACGAAATGGAACTGGCAAATCATCACGGAAATGAAGAATGCCAATGTGAACATTCTTTTATAATTAATATATAATAATTAAAATAACAATATATTGAATTCCAAAGTACAATAGCAACAATTTCTGTTTCTCATTAACTTACAATATTCAGATTTTCCAACATCATCTTAAGTTTTTTATTCTTTTTTGTTAACAACCCATATTCCGAACAATAATATGTTATAAATATGTCATAAAATAATTTTAGCAACAAGTTAATAAGTATTAATACGAAATATATAGCAATGAAAAATAATATATACATAACATTAACCTAAAAAAAATAAAAATATGTACTTGCTTAATCTGAAAATCATTTTTATAACCTAAAATAAACTACGATGACAAGTAACCCAACTATTAACTAATTTTAAGCATGATAAATTATATTTTGACAATAAATAAGAAAAATTCATGATTATACAAATGTAAATATCATATTCAACACTACACCTTATAAAAAAACAACCAAGTATCACAAAAACTAATTACATATAACTTATAATCTAACTCCTTTTGCCGAATAGTTGAATTTTTGGGTTTGCGACCACACTTTTGCCCCGATTTTGATTAATAAGGTATGTCTACTGCCTTTTTAGCCGATTTTGAAACATTTGAAGTCAAAAACATATCCTTCCATTTCTTTATAGATCCAGAATATGATTCAACATGTTTCTCACACTACAATAAAATCAAATATTTGTAAGTTACTTATCAAAAAATATAAAAACTTTTATTAGAATAAAATAGTTCTATAATATAAACAAACATATATATGTTATGCAAAAGAACATATATTCAAAACACCTTCCAAACAACACTAATTAAAAAACATGAAGCCCGAATAAAAACAATTCAATAAACCAGACAAATATAAAAGCAACAACAAACATACCACTACAAGTTTTCCAAGCAAATTTTCTAGCTTTAAAGCAAGTTTATGGTTCTCCTGAGTCAAAATTTCAATTTGTTTAACAAAACAGCACAAAAAATAAATAAATAAAACAATTAAATCAATACAATAATTAAAATCAATATAAAAAAACAATACTTTTACAACTATGCTAATAATATCTCTTTCTGCGAACTAAAATATAAACTTTTGTATTTGAATTGACAGGTACAAGAATTATCATGAGAAGTAAACTTGCTTTGTTTACTTTCTATTAGTTCAATCAAGTAATCAATTTTCTATTCCAGAGTTTTCTTTTTCCTATTGGACTGAGAACTCTCCGTAATCAAATATCCAGGTTGTTGATCTTCTTCTTCACTTTCACTATAAACAACAGAATCAATCAAACGTTGAATATCTTCATATCGCTTTTCAAGATTTGTTTCTTGAAAACGAACAGAGTGTCTAACATTAACATTAACAGGGCGCTTTCCTTTCTTCAACACTTGATTTGAGGTTCACATGCTATCAACAACACCAGAACAAAAAACAAAAGCCAAATATAAAATCAATCTTGCAAAACTATAAAAGCCCAAACACATATATAATCATCACTCTCATTATCCGATGCATATCAAACAAAGCTTCACAATATAATATGAACAGTAGTATAATAACTCAAACAATAAAAAAAACCAAATAAAGCTTCACTTTCTTTAACCCTTTAGTTCAAGTCTCCATGCTACAATCAAATTTCAAAAATCAATCTTGCAAAACTATAAAAACCCAAACACATACTTAATCTTCACTGTCATTATCCGATGTATATCAAACAAAGCTACACAATATAATATAAACCACAGCTAAACAAATCAAACAATTAAAAAAAAAAAAAAAACGAAAACAAAGACTTGCAAACAAAAAAAGAAAAAGGGACAAAATAAATATTATTTACATTCTTACAAAATATTGTTTAGATACTGTAGAAACTTAAAAAAAAAAAAAAAAGCAGTAGTCAAAGAAACCGAAGAGAAAACAAAAACAGATTCAAAACGGCGAGGTAGAGATGATGATAGTGTAATGAAAAATACCCTAATTAAATAGTAAACAAATTTGAAATAAAACCTGGCCAAACAATTCACACAGTAGTAACCAATTTGAAATAAAACCCCGCCCAACAACTGATAAAGCATTAACTATCTAGTCCAAAAAAAAATAACAAGTTAAAGTTAATCCAGAAGTGTCCAATTCAAAAAACACTATAATTAATATTAACATTTCGAATTAAATATATTTGACAATATATATCCACTATAATTAATTTTAGTAAATTGGATTAAATAAGTATATATAAATGTGTAATGAAAAAAAATTACTATTATTAATTCTTTATCCAGTATATCAAAAAATACATGCAATAAAATACTGTTTTTTCACATAAAATTAATATGCAATTAAAATAAAATATTATTCATTAATAGAATATTAAATTCTTTTATCCACTGTATCAAAAAAATACCTGCTATAAAATATTGTTTTTTCACATAAAATTAATATGCAATTAATATAAAATATTAATCATTAATGGAACATTAAATAATGTCAAAATGAAATTCATAACTAAATAAACAAAATCCAAAAGATAAATAATATGTCCAAATCTAATTTCAAAATTAACCCGTGCAATGCGCGGGCCTTAAACTAGTTGGATTTAATTATGGATTAATTTTTCTCAAATAAGCCTGGGTTTTACTTGGCCAACTATGAGGTTATTTATGATCTGGAGATTAGTGATTGAGTAGTCAAGAGAAGAAAGTGTAACAACAATGTTACGCCTGGGAAAATAAAGGGCTGACGTGAGAAAGTCGCGTGAAGGGTGACCTGCTCCCGTCAGAGCAACACGTACACGTCGGGCCTGCCAAATGATATGGAGCTCACACGCGTCCATTTCCCTGCAATAAATCGTGCGAAGTCAGCTTGGGAAGAGAGCAATGGGACATAAAGCCGGATTATATCCTGACAATCACACCAACCCATGGATTTAATGATGATTACACGCTTCAGTTTGATATAAAATGAAGAAGACCCCTTCATTAAGGGGATTCGGTCATTTTTACATTGAGAAATTCTCTCTCTCTCTCCCGTGTAAACACATTTACTTTTCATAACTCCTATGTAAGTCAGTCCGCTTTGCGACCTGACCCACACTAATATCAATACAAATCAGTGGACGTAGGACTTGCTACCTTAGTATCCGAACCACTTTAAAAGTCTTCTTTGCATTTATTTCACTTCGTATATTCATTATCATGTGTGTTAATCCACCAATCAGTAATACGCACGTGACAATTAGTTGGTGCCAAAAACGAGCATCAACAGTTTGGCGCTAGAAGGAGGGCTGATTTAGTGTCTACCCTTCATCAGGAGAATCTTTGACCTACTGGTCTTACAGCTACAAATGGCCCGTCAATCTGGACCTGAGCAGGTGAACCAGCATGTTGAAGGAGTCCCCCCAGCCCAGAGGGACACCCCTTCCAACATACCTCTAGTTTCGCAAAATGCTGCTGGGAATACCTTAGCAGCTCCGCAACTGGACCCTGCCATCAGAAGCTACCTGGAGAGGTTCGACAATACTCTCCAGACGGTCGACCAGAGGTTGGACCGTTTGGACCAAGGCATGTCATCTACGACAGCCGGAGCGGTACAACCACCAAAAACGCCTACAGGTCGCGCGAAGGAGCGGCAAAGGGCGATAGCCCGTGCCGCAAGTACTGCAGCGCGTAGGCGCAAGGGTAAGCAAGTGGCAAAAAGTAAGCCTACGGGCTCCCAAGGGCCAGCGAATACAAAAGGCGCCCTGAACAGGGTGTCGGCAAAGCTGAGACTCGGTGAAAAAGTGAATCCCGAGCTGTCCCATGCCACGTCGCAGGCAAACCCAAGCCAAAATGCTAGGCGCGATGATTCCTATCACCACCAGCAGAACGATCCCGATCGTTCTCATACGGGTGGCCCCCACACCTCGCGGGGCTGTTTGTACCACCGCGAGGGTCGTGAAAGTGCCCCGCGCAATCCTTCGCCTTCACACGCCTCCAGTCAGCGTGTGTCAAGCGCGGCTGGAAATACCGGCCGAGGCGAGGAGGAATCCGACCTCCGAACTCTCCTGAACTGCAGCCGAGAAAGCCGGGCTCGCATGGGTGAGAGCAACCCCCGATTGGCCCCGTTACCACAAATTGAGGAGCTACAGCGAGCTCTGGATAGGTTAAGGGAGCAGCAAAGCGAACAGGCGCAGGTCCCCTCAACATCCCCTTTTTCTCCCGAGGTGCTAGCTGCTCCACTTCCACCAGGGTTCAGAATGCCAGATATGCGGCCGTTTGACGGAAACTATGATCCGCAGATCATTTATACAAGTTCAACGACCTGATGGAGCTCCACCAGGTTTCGGATCTTGCAAAATGCCATTGTTTGGCCGTGACACTAACTTCTCACGCCAAACGGTGGTTAAGGTCGCTCCCAGCGGGATCGATCAGTTCGTGGCCTCAGATGAGCACGACGTTCCTGCGGCATTTTCAAGCCAATCGGAAATTTTCAATGCCTTTGAGCTACCTCAGCAACATAAGGCAAGAAAGAGACGAATCCCTGCAGTCTTACATTGACTGCTTCCACAGGGAACTCAACAAAGTGGCTCACGCTCCAGAAGAGTCCATCCGAACTCTTATAATAGCTGGGGTTCGCCCGCAAACCGACCTGTGGAAAGAACTGCAGGCTGAGGACGATATTTCCCTCACCAGATTCTATAACCTGGCAGAAAAGTATCTCCGAATAGAGAATTCGCTGGCGGCACTCCGCCGCCGCGATCACGACACTTCCAGCAGTATGTCAAGTCGGGGAGACAACAGGCGAGCTGATCGCAAAGGCGACACTGACGATCAGCAAAAAGGGAAGAAACCCCGCTACGAGCAGAAAAAGTCCTATGCTCCTGTCCCCCGTCGCGACCGCGACAAGACTCAATACACTCCGTGGAATGTGTCCGTATCTGCGATCCTCGACAAATCCGAGGAAGCTAGCCTGCTCGGTGAGCCTGAACTAGTGAAAACCCCTGCTACGGCCAGAAACAGCAAAAAATACTGTCGTTACCACCGGGATAATGGGCATCTCACTGATGAATGCCGAGCTCTAAAGCAGGCTATCGAAGAGCTCATCAAGAATGGGCACTTCAAGGAGTACATTGATAACTCCCCAAAAGAAAACCAAGGGGAGCGAAAGAAAAAGCGCCGTGATCGCAGCGGGTACGATAGTGTTAACATAATTTTCGGAGGACCGCACCTCGCGGGAAACACGCGAGGAGCGCAGGAAAGCTATGCTCGCGAGGCGCGCCATGACCCGATCAGGGTAATGAACACTTCGCAGCGATCTCAAAAAGCCAGAAAAGAGGAACCAATCACCTTCTGCGAGAAAGAGGCAGCTCGTTTGCACCATCCTCACGAGGATGCTCTGGTAATCGCGCCCCTGATAGGGTGTCATAATGTCTGCAGAATGCTTGTAGACAACGGAAGCGCTGTGAACATCCTGTTCAAGTCCGCTTTCGACAGAATGAACCTGGTCGAGGCCGACCTGAAGCCAGCCTCGATGCCTCTGTACGGTTTTACAGGGGATCACCTAATCCCCAGCGGAACAATCCAGCTACCAGTCACGCTCGGCGATTACGACGAGGTGACTAGGGTTACCGAATTCTTGGTCGTGGACTGCCCATCGGCCTTCAATGGAATCTTAGGGCGGCCTCTGCTAAGAACCTTCAAGGCAGTCACTTCCATTTATCATCTCAAGATGAAGTTCCCCACTCCAACGGGGATAGGGGAGGTAAGCGGATCGCAAAGCGCATCTCGCGAATGCTATGTAAAATCGGTCCAAATGGCCGACAAGGGGAAGGGCATTTCGCGATGCGCACCCCGCCAGGCTATGGCGATCAGCCGGATCGGGCCACAGCCTGGTCCGACGGAGGATAATATAGATCCGCGGATTCAGGAAATCCCCCCGAGTAGCCCGGTTGAGGATCTGTCCGAAGCTTTGGTTGATCCAAAAGAGCCGAGCCGAGTGCTAAAGATCGGAAGCTATCTCAACCCCCAGCTCGCTTCCGAGCTGGTAAGCTTCTTGAAGGAGAACATTGACGTGTTCGCCTGGTCGCACGCAGACATGGTCGGGATCAGCCCGAGCATTATTTGCCATTCACTAAATGTCAGCAGTGAAGCCAAGCCAGTTCGCCAAAAGAAAAGGGCAATGGATCCGGAGCGGTACGCCGCATTAAAATCAGAAGTGGAGAACCTTCTCCGAAATGGATCTGTTCGCGAGGCTCTCTACCCGACCTGGGTTGCCAACCCGATCCTAGTAAAGAAGCCAAATGGCAAGTGGTGGACCTGCGTGGACTTCAGTGACCTGAACAAAGCTTGCCCAAAAGACAGCTTCCCCCTGCCAAGAATCGATCAGCTCGTTGATGCCACCTCGGGGCACGAGCTGTTAAGCTTCATGGATGCATACTCGGGATACAATCAAATCCCGATGTATAAACCAGATGAGGAGCATACGACCTTCATTACGGACCGGGGGCTATACTATTACAAGGTCATGCCCTTCGGCCTCAAGAATGCGGGTGCGACCTATTAGAGGTTGGTCAACCGAATGTTCTCCGACCAGATCGGGAGGACAATGGAGGTCTATGTGGATGACATGCTGGTCAAATCCCAGGTCGCCTCAGAGCATATTACGCATCTCGCTGAGATGTTTGACATACTCTGGCTCTACAAAATGAAGCTGAACCCTCTCAAATGTTCGTTCGGGGTATCGTCAGGAAAGTTCCTGGGATATATGGTCAATTAGCGGGGCATAGAAATAAACCCCGAAAAGATTCAAGCTCTGCTCGATATGGAGAGCCCGACTAGCAAAAAGCAGGTCATGAGTCTGAACGGGCGAATAGTGGCACTTAGTCGCTTCATATCAAGGCTAACAGACCATTGTCTACCATTCTTCAACGTCCTAAAAGCCAACAAGAAATTCGAGTGGACTCCCGAATGCGAGCGGGCATTCCAGAGCATAAAAGAACATCTTGGGAAGCCACCTCTCCTCTCTAGGCCTCTCCCACAGGAAATCCTGCTCATCTACCTGTCCGTGTCTCAGTTCGCGGTCAGTGCAGCTTTAATACGAGAAGAGGAAAAGGCTCAGTGGCTAGTATATTATGCAAGTAAGCGTCTATCGGATGCCGAGATGCGGTATCTGGAAATGGAGCGACTAGCTTTCGCTCTGCTGGTCGCGTCCAGAAAGCTGCGACCTTACTTCCATGCCCACACAATCAATGTAATGACAAATTACCCTCTCAGGCAGGTCCTCCAGAAGCCTGAGGCCTCGGGTAAACTGCTCAAATGGGCCATGGAACTGAGCCAGTTTGACCTAAAGTATAAGCCCAGGTCGACCATTAAAGGGCAGGCTGTTGCAGACTTCATCTCGGAATTTTCCTATCTCCCGAGCAAGCAATAGTCTAGCGAAGTCGGGCAAGAATCTATCCAGAACCTGTCGACCTAGAATCTCTACGTCGACGGGTCATCAAACAGGAAAAGAGCTGGCGCGGCTCTTCTCCTGGTGAGCCCCGAGGGGGCTCTAATTCATGGTATTCTCCGGTTCGGGTTTAAGGCGACCAACAATGAGTCCGAATACGAAGCTCTGCTCGCCGGGTTGCGACTCGCCAAAGAGATAGGTGCAACCACGATCAGTATTTACAGCGACTCTATGCTGGTCGTCAACCAGATTCTAGGGGAATACCAAGCCAAGGAAGCGAACATGGTCTGCTACCTGAAAGAAGCTAGGGTCTCTCTGGGGTCGTTTAAGCACTTTGAAATCGCTCAGATCCCCAGGGAGAGCAATTCTATAGCGGACGCCTTGGCAAAGATAGCCTCGTCGTTAGATTCAGAGGCTCCTGATAACATCCCTGTTCATTTCGTCGATGCTCCGACTATTAGCTCGACCGAACAGGCCGTGAATGTGGTTCCACCAGATTCCTAGATGACTCCCATTGTCTAGTACCTCAAGAATGGGACCCTGCCTAGCGACAAGGTCGAGGCAAGAGTCCTACGAGTAAGGTCCGCTCATTTCACACTCATCGGGGGTCAACTGTACAAGAGAGGATTCAGCGCCCCTCTCCTCCGATGTGTGACCAGTGAAGAAGCAGACTACATCATGAGGGAAATACATGAAGGGATCTACGGTAACCACACAGCAGCTCGATCTCTTGCAAACAAGGTTGTTCGTCAAGGATACTATTGGCCCCGGATCCAACAAGATGCACACAACTTTGTCAAGAAATGTGACAAGTGCCAGCGGTTCGCAAACATTCCGCGAGCCCCATCTCACGAGCTGATTACTATGTCTAGCCCCTGGCCATTTTCCATGTGGGGGATCGACCTAATCGGCCCCATGCCAGTTGGAAAGGGAGGGGTCAAGTATGCCGTGGTCGCGGTAGGCTATTTCACAAAATGGGTTGAAGCTGAGCCGCTAGTCGCGATCACGACCAGAAAGCTAAAAGATTTCGTTTTCAAGAACATAGTGTGCCGCTATGGAATTCCTCACACCCTTATCTCGGATAATGGGAAGCAATTCGATAATGAAGAGTTCAAGCAATTCTGCGACGAGCTAGGCATCCATAAAAAGTTTGCCTCAGTCGCCAGACCGCAAGCAAATGGCCAAGTTGAAGCAGTCAACAAGACCATCAAGCACACTCTGAAGGCCAAGCTCGGGGCAGCCAAAGGAAATTGGGCTGACGATCTCCCCGAAGTCTTATGGGCGTACAGGACAACTCCAAGAACCTCCACCTCGGAAACCCCTTTTTCGCTAGCCTACGGCTGCGAAGCGATGATCCCTGTAGAGGTCGGAATTGGTTCTCTTTGGAGGGACCTGTACAATGAGGACGAAAACGAAGCACTTATGAGAGCAAGCTTGGATCTAGTCGAAGAACACCGCAACAAGGCTTCACTAAGGATAGCAGCCTACTAGCAGCGAGCAAAAAGGTTCTTCGACTCGAAGGTCAAGCGAAGAGACTTCCAGGTCGGAGACCTTATGCTAAAGGAAGTTCTCCTCGGGACCAGAGAACCAAGTGCGGGGGTACTAGGACCTAACTGGGAAGGTCCGTACCGGGTCGACAAGGTGATCAGACCGGGGACCTACCATCTCAAAAGATTGAATGGCTCCAAAGTACCCCGAGCTTGGAATGCCGAGCACCTCCGGCCATACTATCAGTAATCCCGAACTCAACTCAGTTTTTGTTAATTTCTTTCAAGTATTACTTTGTTCGCTCGAAACAGTTCGCATGTGTTCTGTTCGCATGTAAGAATTTGTAGGCAATTGCTTATGTAAATCGCAAATTGTAAATTGTACATATATATATGAAAAAAGCGAACTGCAAATTGTAAAGATAGTCTCCATTCATGTACAAACAAAAAAAGTCAAAAGACCCGATTACAATGGGGACAACTCATTACGCTAAGGCTGGTCGGGGGGATCCTTTGAACCAGAACCCCCTGCCTGGTCGGGTCGTTGGGCGGCCGCGGCTTCCTGATCATCCTCCTCGGCCATGATCCGCAAAGTTGTTTGCCAACCCTCCGAGAGGTCGGACATGTCCAGATCTGGGTTCTTTGCTCGCAGAGTATAGATCGACCCGATTGCCCAGTCTGTGGCCTTTTCCTCCAGCTCCTCTGACTGGTCCCGCATTTCTTCAGTCAGAGACGCGATTCTCTCCCGACTCTCCTGGAGCTCGGCCTCGAGAGCTTGCCTGTCTTGCTCAACTCGCTGAGCTCGTGCGAAGGTCGCCTGGATCTCCTGGTCCTTTTCTCCGACCTCCTTGGAGAGCCTGGTGGTTGTCCTTTGAAGTTCTTTAACTTCCTCCGCACGTCGGTCGAGTTCTGTCTTTTGGAAATCCACCGTTCATAAAGCGGCATCCTTTTGGTTCAGATACCTGTTCGTCGCTTCGAACGCTTGTGTTCTTTCCGCTTCGACGGACTCCAAGCTCTGCTTCAGCTTCGCGACCTCCTCCTCTAGGTCGCTTGTCCCCTTTGCGGCCCCCAGCCGCGTCTTTTCCATGGCCATCCTCATCGCAAGTAATGCCTGCGAGCAAGATATGAGTTAGAAATAAATCAGAATGAAGTTTTAAGTCCAGCTCGTTTACCTTGCTCAAATGCTGGAACGACCTGGTCATCAGGTCGTCGTCGCCTGTGTTAGCGAACTCGTCGTATGACTCCGATAGCTCGCACTCGAGCAGGCCATAGACTATCGGCTGTAGGTGCTCGGGCAGACTCCTTAATGAGTCTAGAACTGGTGCGTCCTTCGCCTTGCCGGCAGCGGCCGCCTCGCTCACGGGCTCCTTGCCCGACCTCCTGGACTCCTGGCGCGTCCTCAGAGGCTCCTCCTCGGATTCGGTCTCAGACTCTTCGACCTGGACCTATTTCCTCTTCTTGGACCTTTGGGCCGGAGCCTTCCGCCTGGGGCGAGCAGATGGTGCCTGAGCGACCTGTTCTGTCCTGGTCGCTTCTTGGGCAAGACGGGGCTACGAAGGCGTAGAAGCTCGCAACGGCTGTGCCAGAATAGGACGGGCAGCTTCGACCGCTCTCTCCCTCCTCTATCGAGGGAAAACGAATGGTGCTCGGCGGGACTGCCCGGACTCCTTTGGGGGCATGGTCTCTGCATTTAAGTTCGTCAGTAAGGAAATTTATTCTACGACCAGAAAGGGACCAGTATAGCTTACCTTCTAGGGGTTCTAACGACGCCTTATCGCTGAAAAAACCATACTTTCGCAAGTTCACGGTTGTCACAAGCTTCCTCGCATCCCGTCTCTCCTCGTCCAGTACTCCGAAAGATACAAGCCTGTCTGGGTCGGCGAGTAGCGTTTGCTCGGTCGTTCTATTAACTGCAAAAGAAAACAGGTCGTTATTATGGATCAGGCGAGCAGATAATGAACCCAGTGAAGGAAAACCTACTCGGATCTTGAAAACGGCAGTAGCCGTTATAAAAGAAGAAGAAGAAGAACTTTGTCTCGTAGGCCCCCGCATTGCTGGGATAATTGTGTATCCCCGCGGCAATGGTAGGTCGTCGAGACAAATAGTACGAGTCCTTGTCCCTACTCTTCTTAAGATAGTAGGCGACGCCGAGCTCCAGCGCCGTCGGCTCTCCCAAGCCGCTCTCGCAGCACGCGATGTACATCGCGACAGCGATGACGTACGCGTTTGGCGTCAGCTGCATCGGTACGATCCCGAAATGATCCAGGACCGACCTGATGAAAGGATGGAAGGGAATCTTCCCTCCACCCTTGAAGATCTCTTCAGAGATCGCGGCAAGGCCATCGGCCGGGAGCCGTGACGGCCTGGTGTGGTCGAGGAACACCTCCGCGCGGATGTCAAACTACCTCTTTATTCTATTATATTCCTCAGAGGTGAGAACCGAGTAGACATCGAGGGCTGCGTCCTCAGGAACTCCCCGCGAGGACGAGCTGGCTCCTTCCTCGGGTCTGGATGTTGACAATTCCATTCCAGTCTGCAACATCGACAGCCACGGTCATTAGGGCCTTCGTGTTTGTCCCGTGCGCCGACAGGGGACAAATTCTTAAAACCTAACAGTGACTCAAGCCGTCATCGACGGCTCGAATCCAATGACGGCGTCACGTCTCTGGTGAAACACCGGGAGACCCAACGCCATGGTCCAACCAAACCAGTGCAAAATGAAAAAGAGGGAAGGAGAATCTTACTCTCTGGGATGCGAAGCTGAGGCCGAAACTCGTTTCAGTTGCCTGAAAAGCACCGATCGGAAAAGAATGGTTCCTGGTTTGCAAGGGTTTGTCACTCGAAGCGAAAGAAATTTCGGTGACCTCATCTAAAAAATACCGGTTTTTATATGGATTGCGAACCGACGGTTACCACCCCTCAGAACCGAAACGACAGCTCTCTCTCTCTCCGCATTAAATGCGCCCCACATCGCATTAAATGCCGTGATAAGAGTCGTCGTTTCGAATCCACGTCACATTAAATGCCGTGATAGGGGTTGTCGTTTCAAATGCGTTACACAACCAATGCTGTCAAAACGGCGTCGGGTCAGCACACAACGCATTTAATGTGTCTGACAGACGCTTTAACGCGTGCAGAGCGCCTGACAGCGCAGAGCCAGGTTCATTGAACCTCTAAGGTTACAGAAATGAGGTCCATCAGGTCCAGGTCCGTAGGATGAAGATTGTCAGGTCGCTAGGCAAGGAATTGCGCGAAATCGCGTTCGCCAAGAGCCCTGTGCCGAGCTCATCCCATTAAGGTCGGAGCGACCAAACCTCCAATGTGACTTAGTTTCCAAGGCTCGATCCTCAAACCTTGAAAAACTAGGGGGCTTCTGTACAGCTGGGCAAATAAAGGGCTGACGTGGGAAAGTCGCGTGAAGGGTGCATACTCCCGTCAGAGCAACACGTACACGCGGGCTGCCAATGATATGGAGCTCACACGCGTCATTTCCCTGAATAAATTGTGCGAAGTCAGTTGGGAAGAGAGCAATGGGACATAAAGCCGGATTATATCCTGACATCACACCAACCCATGGATTTAATGATGATTACACGCTTCAGTTTGATAAAAATGAAGAAGACCCTTCATTAAGGGATTCGGTCATTTTTACATTGAGAATTTATCTCTCTCTCGTGGTAAACACATTTACTTTTCATAACTCCTATGTAAGTCAATCCGCTTTGCGACCTGAACCACACTAATATCAATACAAATAGTGGACGTATGACTTGCTACCTTAGCACCGAACTACTTTAAAAGTCTCTTTGATTTATTTCACTTCGTATATTCATTATCACGTGTGTTAATCCACCAATCAGTAATACGCACGTGACAATTAGTTGGTGCAGCATCAACAAACAACAACCATTTTTGAAATTTTGTAGTCTTGTTTGACATTAATATCTATAATAATTCAAATGTTACATTTCTTTCAAACAACATTCATAATTTAACGTTAAAATGTAACATAAGTACAAGTTATAATACTGATCCAAATTCAAACTTTAATGAATATGGACGTGTTAAGTTCTTACAAAGCGGTACATGTTGGATATAAAGTTTGAGAAACTGATTCATGGATTGTTCTATTGCAAATAATGAATTTTTAAAGACAGTTCTAACTTTTGAGGGGTTTGTATAAGTAATAATGAGAAAGATAATAGTGTGGTATAAGGTTGTAACGATGTTGATATCAACCGACGATTGGTCGAAATATATATTTTGAATATAAATTGTATTCAAAACTTTTGATTAAAAATAGTAACTAAGATGAACCTTGGGTGAGAAAAAGTCGCTTACTCCTTTTTTATCTATGTAGTGGAGATTCGATATTTGAATATATTAGATTATATTCGTATTTAAACATTCAATCTAAAGTTTATCAAAAATACAAATGGTATATTGATGTTGATATAACACAGTAGATGGAATGGTACTCAATTCCTCGGCCCACTCTTACCTTCACATAAAGTCGACCAAAAGCTGTACAGAATCTTGTATCCAATATAGACAAATCAAAATCTCCCCAAAAAAAAAAAAAAAAATTAAAAAAAGCTAAGTGGTTGAGTCACGTGCTACAAAAGAACTTCCATAAATTTGTACAACAGAATCATTGCCAGGTGCCTCTGTCTCTTTTGTCTTTCCAGGTTCACCACACTCTGACACATCTCAATTCCAAGAACACCTCAATCCAATCATATTCTCTATGAATTCCCAGAAATTGTCTGCCTACTTTTCTTCTTAACCTCTCAACTCTTTCTTCTTATTCCTTCTCTTCCCTGACTCTAATTCTTCCGAGAAAATAAACCTTTTTCCTTTGATTTCCCATTTCTTTCTTCCCAGCAGGTCGCTACTTCTGTTTCTTTCCTTCGATTTCCAGAAAGGAAGAGAACCTTTTCAGAACAAGATTCTGAGATGCCCATGAAGATAGATCTCCAAACTCGAAGATGGAATTCTTCAACTGAGTTTGATCATCCCCTGATTCGTTCAAAAACTCCTTCAAATGAAATATTCTACCTCAGATGGCTCTCTGGATTGCTTGAGCGTTATTGGATTGCCGTGACCGGTGGGTTCACCTTGAATTATCCCCTGATGTCCGCTCGGTATTGGTCTATTTAGGTTAGTTACGGGTAGATTATGCTGAACTCGCTAATCGATCGGGGTTGCTGAGTCGGTGATCGGTTTGTGTTAGACAGTTGTGTCGTGTTCTTTGCACTAATTTCGATTCTGGGTTGCTTTCTAGAGGAGAGGTCAATTCGATATCGGAATCTTTTGAGGAACTACAGGGTTGCCTAATTGCTGTGGTGTTTGATTGTACAAGGTTCAAAATTGTTAAAATAATGGATCAAAACCTTGTAAAGATGATAAATTAGTGAAGAAAGTGTTGCAGTACAGCTTGTGTTGATTCGTCTTCAAGAATCTTGAGCATTGTTGCCGGTATTCGTGGTGATAAAGTGATTCAAGAGTGCTAAAGTCTTCAACTTTATATAAAGATATTGAAGAAAAAAAGTTATTGAATTCAAGTCCAGTCTTTGTTAATGGGGTGGCTGTAGACAGTATTTATTGGTGATGGAGGCTACCTTTGCTCCATGGTTAATGGTACCATTTGTGGACACAAACCAGGCTCAATCGAAGAGAATTAACTTAGCACATGCTATGATGCGTATTCCGGCATTGAAAACTATTGCCAGTTTAAAGAATTGGGGGGTTTTGAGTAGGCCAATCAAGAGAGTGTAAGACTGCAGTTGCTTTTATTGGTGCTTGTTCCTCACACAATGTTTTGCTTATGAGAGATGATGAGTCTGGGTTGTGTGAAGAGTTGAGAGATTACTCATTGCATGATCAGAGCTCTCAGTACTATAGTGATAATAGTTTGGAGGAGAATTTGATCGAGAAAAGTGCTTCGGTTATACGAACAGCACTGGCTACAAAAGCAGAAGTTTGCCAGATTCAAGTTTTGGTAGGGATCCCTGCAGTTCAGTGCAATGAATGCAATCCAAGTAAGAGATTGCAATTTTTCAGATAGCTGATCGAAGAATTTTTTAAAAATAATTGTGAAGTTAATTTAAACAATCATTTTTTTTTTTTTTTTTTGCTTAGTGACACTTATGGACAAGATGTTCATGGTATTGTTATACTCAATTATTTTTTTAAGATGTATGAAAGTTCTCAATTTGCCAAAAATAAGGTTTTTTTTTTTTTTTTTTTTTTTTTTTTTTTGGTGGGGTGTGCGTTGTGTCTAGAATGCAGATATATCAGTTATCAATTTGGCTTGACAATTTATTGCTTCATGGTGAAAGAATGGTCTTTCCCATTAGTATGCAACAAGCCGTTAATATCTTAGAAGCTTTCTGGTGAAGTGAAAAAGAAATTATATACAATAATTAGCCTATACCTGATCAATTTAATCTTCTAGGTTGAGCTGTTGTCCAACATGTTATAATGGCTACTTCACAGAACTCCTAGAGACAATCTTCCTAACTACTGTATGAAGTACACGATTGGGTTTATATAGTATTGACACGTTTGCTCTTTGGTGTAAGAATGCACATGTAAATTGTGTCTCACATCAGATAGAAAACCTTAGCTTTTAGGATGAGGTGGTGGCCAACTATCCATATAAGGGCCTTCTGGAGGAATCTTCTAGCGAAGACCTTCCAAAGAAGTTTTCTTTACTTGTTGAGGGATGTTTCAATTGTTTGTATAAAGGACCTTTTTGGAGAATACTTAAGGTGAGAACGTCTCCACCAAACTTTCTTGACTACATCCAATCTACAATTGATAGAGCTGTATGCAAATGATAAATGGAGATGTTCCTTTTCTCCTCAATTTTGAAGAACAAACATGAATTGAGTTGGTAATGTCTGAATTTATGGACATCGCCATGATGTCAATGGGGTGTAGGCATGCTTATTTTTGGGCTGATACATTAGAATGACTATGCAGTTCTAGAAGCTTTGACAGCAAGCTGCTTGGTATTAGCTTGAGGTTGCTTGGGTAAAATTCAGTTTGTCTTTCATCTTTTCCTTTGTTTTTTTTTCCGTTTTTTATTTGTTAAAAATGACAATGAGCAGAAATTAAAGAGGGGAGTTATGATTGGTTTATAATTCTGAGGCTTCAAGTAGCGTTTTGTAACTAACATGAAAGTATTTAGCTGAATGAGATATTTGAGTGGTATGTTGCTTTAGTTTCTTGATAAAGGGATATTGTCTAGAAATATACTGAACATCTTCAGTTTAGTGATACCCGAACTTTCAAGTTCTGTACTTTGCAACTGCCAATTAGAGCAATGACACTCTTTCATTGTCCTATATGCATGCTTATTTCAAATTTCTCGTTAGGAAATTCATCTAGAACTAGCGTATGAAACTTGTGTACTTTTCGTAATAAATTTGACTTTTTTTTTTTGGAAGAAACAGATTATCTTGTATTTAGCAAGTGTTTTGTAAGCTTATAAGCTGATCAAATTAGTTATAATGACATGTTTGTTTATAACTTTTTGAACTTATAAGTTGAGTTTTAAGAAAAAAAAAAAAAAGTTGGAGGAGATACTCTTTTTTTTTTTTTTTTTTTTTTTGCTTATAAGCACTTGCCTAAAAGTAGTTTGATCAAGTATTTACAACATTATCCTGTTTAATTTAAAACCCTATAGTATATCCTTGTTTAGTAGTATCTTTTTAGTCATTTATAATAAAAAATACTTATAAGCCACTTTACCAAACACGTCAATACTATTAGTCACTTATAAGTATTTAACCAAACAAGTAATTGCTAAAATTTCAAATGCTTATAAGCTAAAATTAACTTATAAGCACTTGTTGTTTATAAGCTAATTTTCATAAAGTCAGACAAACACCTCCTTGTAGTATGTCATGATTTGTTGTTAACTAATGAATGTGTAGGATCCACATGGAACGAAAAAGGGTGGGTTAGTGGGTTATAAGAGCTTGGACACCTTTCTTCGGTTTTTAAGGAGAGTCTATTCAAACCACAAAAAGTCCACTGCCCAGCCAATTGTTTGAAAATGAAAAACAAATATCAAAAGTGTATACAGTATACTATGATCTATTATATAAAGGTACCTAGAAAAAGAAAAAAAAAAAAACACATCCACCATTCATAGAAAATCTTGACCCGTTGGTATGGTATTCATGTCCTCCTGGGAAGATCTTTTGTTTTTGGATGATTAGAACTTACACACTATCTTGCACCGATTTTCACTAGTCTTTTTAATAGGATGAAAAATAATTATATAACACTGTTACATGTTTTTACGTTTTAATCAAATTACAAGTGATATATGCCCTCAGTCTAAAAAAATCTTGATATATTGTGCTGGTAGTGTCAAACGTAAAAGAAATTAGTGGACTTGGACAAGCAGCAGGAGATATCAGGAGGAAAACTTCTGTGAATGATTTTGCCCATGTCAGAGAACCTTGTTTAATGTTTAGAAGATGACTTCAAAGGGAAAAAGCTATGATGATCAGGAAAAGGTGGTGTTGGTCATACTATGGCCCTGTTGCCAACATTCAGATAGTTGGTGGATCGGGTCCTCGCATATATTTTCTTCCGAAGGAAGAATTTGGTGCAAATTGATTGAAGACTAGGTTTCTGCAGAATGCAGCAGGAGAGTGTAGGACCCTTGTGGTCACTGATCCACATAAAATGAGGAAGAAGATGCGACTTTTTATTTGATGAAATAAACTAAACAGAGTTACGTTTTATGTTGCTTAAATACGCTAATTCCCTTATAACAGATTAGGAATTTACGAGTTTCACAAAGAATAGGGATAAAAGCATGAAAGGAGCTCAAGAATGCTTCTTTGAATGTAGCATATGACCTGTGTGGAGTTTCTTCTCTGTTTTACCTACCAAACGAAAAGGACATCTGAATATTACAGCGTGATATTGTGCCACTCTACAAATCAAGAGACGTCTTTTATGGTCTAAATATGAATCTTTTGGAGGATAATTGACTGAATATTGATGGATAAGTTGACTGTTGCCAGCTTAGGAAGAATGGGCACAGATTGCTGTTGGCGAAAATGTCCTGTGGCCATCATTGACAGAAATGGATCTTCAATAGACCAAGTAGGACTAATACCATATGGTTAGGATAAGCAATTTCAAGCTGAGATGAAGTGTGTTTTTGTATGCGTGTGTGTTTCTCTCTTTTATGGTAAATATTTATGGGAATAATTGAGCTTTCTACCCAGTGCCTCTTTCTGGCTAAAAGCATCACTCAATTTCAGATTGGCTGTTTCTATCGAAATATTTTGTTCCAATTTATATTCATTCAGTTCCTAGAATGATATGGACAGTCATGAGATAGTTCCCCCTTTTCTGATGCTTTTTAAGCAGAGGGGGGACCCAAGAACTTGGAGACTTAATCTTAGGTGCCGAGAGCTTCCCCAATGTCAATGTAAGAGGAATTCTAAGGTGTGGTAAGGGGGATTTCTCATCAAATATCATGGTAATTGTTTACACTTTAGTATGCTTTGCCTGTGAAACACAATACAACTACCATTTTTCCGTAAACATATCGACCTCTGCTTTCACTTCTGGCTCAAATTCACTTCGATTTTTTTTTTTTTTTTTTTAATCTCGTAAGATTATGAATGGAATTCATGTGAAATATTCCAAATATTAATGTGTGCAACTGAGAGCATATATAGCAGTAACAGCGCAGAAAGCAGTATCATCTTGTTGATTAACACCACCGACACAAACTGTACTAAAAGCTAAAGAAGTCATAGCTAATAGATTTCCCATCTTTTATACACGTCCAGGAGTAGGAGAGACCATTCTAATAAACCCTATGGAATAAGTAACCTTATATACCAAAGAAACAAGAAAGTGTTGGTGTTAATGAAATACATACTATTGAAAAAGTCATGTGAATGGAGTAGGTGCTTAGCTAAATGCAGGGCGGCCCAAGGTGCAGGCAGGTGGGCCCCAAAAAAAGCCCAAAAATGGCTAAAATTATTTTAAGATTTTTTAAAGATTTACAAAAATACCACTGGGCCAAAAAAGTTTATAATTTTTTATCCAAACCAATCCAAAGGGCCCCAAAAAACTGAAAAGGCCCAAATTCATTATAATTTTTTTACATAAATTTACAAAAAAACCATGTTTCAACTTTCCATTCACACCCTAAATTAACTAAAATAGTTATTTAAATGTCTAAAATTTTAAAACACTCATTCAGTCCCTAAAATGATGAAAACATTGCATCTCCACCCTCTACACCACCATAGTGCCGCTGTCGACGTTAAAGTGATGATTCCGGTCAATTCTCACCAAAATCGACCGGATTCATCACTTAATCATTTCCCAAATGTTTTCCCAGCCTTGATAACCCCCAATTTCTACGATTTTTGCTGATTTTCGCAACTCACTTTCATCTTCATCGCATGTGACAGCCATTTTGGCATGTATCCGTGTCGTTGACCTTTCAACACCACCATCCTGTCCCCTCAGCCCCCCTCAAACCACTCACTACCTATGTAAACCCCACTTGAGGTATGTATAAATTATTGTTGCATTGCTTTAA
Organism: Pistacia vera; assembly: GCF_008641045.1. Lineage (NCBI taxonomy): Eukaryota > Viridiplantae > Streptophyta > Magnoliopsida > Sapindales > Anacardiaceae > Pistacia > Pistacia vera. The sequence continues at coordinate 152,833 of NW_022196579.1, read as the reverse complement.
TGTTTATTGATTTGTTCTCATTTGAGCTTGCATGTTGTTATTTTTGGTTGGTTGGCCCTTAGTTGAATTCTTTTAAAGTTATTTTGAGAAAAATGTGAAGAAAATCCCTTAAACTTCATTGGGGTAAAATGGTCTTTTCAATCAAAATTAGTTGAAAACATGGAGAGTGAAAGAGATAGAATTTCATGGAGAATGTAATAAAAATGAGGGCATTATTGTAATTAACTAGGGACATAGATAGAATTTTCAAGAAAGAGCAAGGGCAAAATGGGAAACTAATATATATTAAGAGTTCAAGAGTAGAAATCCTAGCCACTCTATCTCCATTCATGCTATTCTCTACTAAAATCTCTCAAATTTCTTCACTAGATTTCAAGGAAATTCATGAGATTTTGGGTATTTTGAGTGGATTTTCAATCCTAAGCATCCAAAGGTAGATTCTTGCATCAAAATGTGAGATTAAATTTTAAAGTTTTGAATTCTTATGGTTTTATATGCTTAGGGTTTAAGAGGAAAGGGAATTCTATCAAAGAGAGATTATAGTGTTGGAGTTGCTCAAATTCAAGGTAAGTAAATCCAACCAAGTTAAGATTTAAGAAAATCAAGTGAGTAGAGATTTCTTTTAATTAGTATGTGTTTGATTATTGAAAATTAGAGAGATGAGATGAATAGCTTATGTTGGTATATTTGAATTATGAGAAGTGCTTTTGATTGATGATGATGGGTTGAAGTTGATTGAAGTTGAAAGAAGTTTGAGTAAACTTTGGAGGGTTTTTCCTTGAAGGTTTGTGATGATACAAGGGAGCTTTACTCCCATTTTGGATGGTTAAAGAAGAAGAGAGTTATAGCTAAAGTAGAATTATGTTTGCACATTTATTGTTTTATGAAATGCCTAAGTGAAAACTGTCTGTCACAGCCGTGACTTTTTGAGTGATTTTGGGTATTTTACAGATTGAACTGGGTTGAGACCAAAACATAAAAGGTGTAGCCCTGTCTCTAAGCTTTAAAACGAGACCAAAATCGTAGCAATCCGATATGTATAACTAAGTTATGCCTTCTTGAGTGGGAACTGTGCAGAATAACTATCTTGATGCAACATTGCATTTATGCATTTCATGAGTATATTAATGAGCATGAATCATCCATATGCATTAATTATGCATTAGAGAAATAGTAGAAAAAGAGTAGAGAACTTTGAGTGTAAGCTTTATTAAGAGAAAAGAGAGAAAAAAAGAATATAGCAGGTTATGCGATGGGGACCCCGTGAGTAATGGGTAGAGTATTACCGCATGTACGCCGTATTGAGAAAGCGACATAAGTATGAGAGAGAGAAGCGGTGTAGCCCGTGAGAGTGCATGCGGATGGCCAAGGGTTCCGAATCCATGCATAATCGAATCCGATCGGCTAAGAATGAGTAGAAGTCACAGAGAGCAAGAGCGAGTCCGGGCCGTGTCCCCGGTAAAATGGGGTCGTGACTTACTAAAAAGAGTTAGTGGAAAAGAGTTCTAAGAAAGAGAAACACAGAGAGAGAAACAGAATGAGAAAACAGAGAAAAGTATAAAAGAGAGAGTAAATGAGAATTGTAAGGAAAGACATAGAGAGAGAGAGTTACGGGGATAGATGACTAGAGGGTTTACTTACTGAGCATTATTTTGTGCTCACCCCGTTGTTTCTCTTTGTGTTTGCAGGATCTAGGTGAGGACGCGGTTGGATGGGCGTCGACAAGCGAGGAGCAATAGCTACACTGTCCACTGTTTTTTGTTAACTTTTACAAATGATACCTTATTTTGTATAAAGAATGATTATATGTAAATAATTAAAAAAAAAAATTGGGCCCATTTACTTTTGCTAATATAAATGTATTTTACTTGATATATTTCTATGAGTATCCTAGTATGAAACAGTTATTACAACCTAATCCTAGTAGCCTGTCGGTCGTCGTCCACCTCTCACCCTCATAAGAAAGATTAGATAATTTAGCTATATTATCAATTGAAAAAGATTTAGTTTCTAAACTTGAATATAAAAATTTAATTAGTAATTTTGTATCTTAAAAGGGAAGAAAAATAAATTTTAAATAATTTTTTAATATATATTTATATTATTAAAAGAGTCTCAAAGTGACTCTTATCTAGAATCACGAATATTTTTGTGACGCCCTGGCTAAATGCCACCACTCTGCACTACCCCACTCTGAGTCAGTAGATAAAAGTAGGCCGGGAAGCGACTAACTTTGATTCCCTCATTAAATTAAACTTTCTTTTCCTCACGGTCTACTGGCGGTTGGTAGCCCTTTTGGCTTTTGAGATCTCTTTCTCTCTGACGCTTGGAAGTTTCCCACCAGAATAAGAAGAATATCATATGCGACCTCTGAGGTTTTGTAATTGGATAATAACTTTACACCCTCAAAGTTTGAAAATTATATCACTAATACCCTTTTGTCTTAATTCTATTATGTTGTCATCAGGGTTAGATAGGTAAATAATAATTTTTTGTCCTCTAAGAAAGTTTTTTATAAACCTAACGGCAATACAACAGAATCAGGGCAAATGAGTATCAGTAATAAAGTTTTCAATTATTTTTAATATCCATTTGATAAGGTAAAGGGGTAATGTGACTTTTTTTACTGCAATGTTTTTCAAGGAAAAATTAGATTAAAAAAAATGGGGATTTTTTTGGCATTTTTTGGCACTCTATCAAAATCATCACCCACTTATTTATTTAGCATTTTTTTTTTTTTGGGGGGGGGGGGGGAGTTGTTAATCTGGTGTCCGAGCAGCTTGCTCATACTTCAACAAATTTTCGGAGTTCATTAAACACCTTACAAATCCAAATAATCATATAGCTACAATATTTTATGGTAAGTAGCCCCAATGTTTGAATAGCGTAAAAGAAGTTCAATAAGATTTGATTGAAGTTGGTTAGAGTTTACGTGTTTTGCTAATTCAAATTGGTTGAGTTTGTATCATAAATGGAATTTAATAGCTTTTCAGAATGAAGTTTATTACCTTAAATTAAACATAATAATCATGAGTTACTGTATCCTAATTAATATCATTTAAAAGGAGTCGGTCTATATATCTTTGGCAACAAGGATTTGCTTGAATCGTAAGAATTGGTCCATAAAATTCAAGTATTTTATTTGACTTAAAACTTTAGACAATTAGACCAGTTGACTCATCCATGTGCTAATTCAGGGAAAATTCACTTATAAGTCTTACTTGTCTTATAATAAGTTATCTTTGGATAATTACTAATCAAAAATGGAATGGGAAATTTAGATGGCACGAAAAATATCATTGTCAACAAATAAAGAGAAAGACGCCACCAAAAAACCCACCAACTCCACCAACTTTACTTTGCCAAATGCCAACTACAGACTAATAGTAATAGGCCCCATCCCCCCACTACTTTCATTCCAACCTTCCTACTAACTATTATACTTCCTCTTTATTTTCATATTTTACCAACTTTATGTTTTTACGTGTTAGATAATATACAATGGATATCATGATTAATATGTTGAAATATAAATCACACCACATAAAGATATATATATATATATATTAAATATTACTCAAATTTATATTCCATTTCTGATTCCGACATCGTTGTGACCCTACACCATCTATCATTTTTTTTCCCCAACTATCATTCACCGACATCTTTCAAATTCTACTGTCGTCAATCTTGCTAATCACCGACAATCGAGCGATTAGGGTTTATACAATCGTTACTTCCAAGTCAAATTCTAATCAATCCCTACCACTAAAATCCAATCTTTCACCATTAAAAGGCTCATCGGCCTTCCTCTTTAAAAGTCTTAACAGCTTGGACTAAGTTTGCTCTTTGTTCGCCATTGGAGTATATATTTGGGTAATAAAGTAATATTTTAAAAGTTTGTGGGTGAGAAAATATCATTAAGCCATTATTTGCTTGGAAAAGTCGTTAACTCATACTTAAATCCGTGTTTAACCAACATTTTTACATCACGTACCTACCTAGTGTGACCCAATCATTCTCTCTTAATTTCAAATGTTCTTACAATTCTATTTATAAGTGATAATATTTTATTCCTATTGATGATTCATTCATATCCCAACATTTGGTTGACATATTTCTTAAAAAAGAGAAAATATTTTCCAAGATAAAATAACATTTGTTAAGATTTATAGTCATTTAGTTTTGGAATTTACCATAATAATGACAGTCAAGTTAAAACTTATTGAAAAAGATTGGCGTCAAATATGCTCCATATGAAGTAATAAGTAGAAAGGAAATTGTCAATTCTTAAGTGGGTCATGGCATGCCACGAGTGGTTCTCACATGGGATGCCCAATTGAGACTCATGCTATCTCAGGACTTCACCAACCCCCGACCCGGTTCCCCATCCGGTCCAACCAACCCCAACGGGTTCAATCCCACTCTCACTTCCCATATATACCCCTTTACTTTCTCATTCCACTCAGCTCAACTCTCAACTCTCAACTCCAACATCAAAACCATCAACCAAAAAAGAAGAGAAAAAAAAAAAAAAAAACCTTAATTTTCCATCAATGGCCACCAATGGAGATGAGCAACAGAGCCGGCACCAGGAGGTTGGCCATAAAAGCCTTCTGCAAAGCGATGCTCTCTATCAGTATATACTCGAGACTAGCGTGTACCCCAGAGAGCCTGAGCCCATGAAGGAGCTCAGGGAGATAACTGCAAAACATCCATGGTGGAATTTCTTTCCAGGAATGTTCCTGGATTTTTTTTTTTTCTTTCTCTTTTTCTCTCTAATTTTTGTTCCTCTGTATTTTACTCATCCTGGAATGGTGAAACAGGAACATCATGACAACATCCGCCGATGAAGGACAATTCCTGAACATGCTTCTCAAGCTCATCAATGCCAAGAACACCATGGAGATTGGCGTCTACACCGGCTACTCTCTCTTGGCCACCGCTCTTGCTCTTCCTGACGACGGAAAGGTTAATTTTTTTTTTTTCTCGTGATTCACTATAAATAAAGCATCCCAACAAGGGATATTATATTAAATTAAATTAATAATTCTGTGTGGTTTTTTTTTTTGTTTTTTTTTTGTACTGTTGCAGATTTTGGCCATGGACATCAACAGGGAAAACTACGAGTTGGGTCTGCCTGTAATTGAAAAAGCTGGAGTTGCACACAAGATTGATTTCCGAGAAGGCCCTGCCTTGCCCGTTCTTGACCAAATGATCGAAGATGTAAATTTCACTAACCCAAAAATGTTTTTCATGTTTCTACTTTCTGTTTTCATTAACTGAAGTTATTGGGTGTGGTGAACCTCAGGGGAAGTACCATGGAACGTTTGATTTCATATTCGTGGACGCTGATAAGGACAACTACATGAACTACCACAAGAGGTTGATTGAGCTGGTGAAGGTTGGGGGAGTGATAGGGTACGACAACACCCTATGGAACGGATCAGTGGTGGCACCACCTGATGCTCCTCTTAGAAAGTACGTTAGGTATTACAGGGACTTTGTTCTGGAGCTCAACAAGGCCCTCGCTGCTGACCCTAGGATTGAAATCTGTATGCTTCCTGTTGGTGATGGAATCACTATTTGCCGTCGGATCAAGTGATTGCCTATACTAATTTGTCGAGGTTTACAGCAGGTGATTCATACCTCAAAGATGAAGTGATATGTAATTTTTTTCCCCCTCTTTTTATATTTTCCTCTGAAAATAATTGTGTATTTTCTTATGAATGAATGATATATCATCGAGCTATCTTGTATCCAACGGTTCCGATTTATTGTGGAATTAAAAAAGTATTTTATTTCAAGCAAGCATGTTTTAATAATTAAAAAAAAAATTTAATTACTTGTAGAAATGAAATAAAAAAACAAAATATTTTCTTGCTTAATTAAGTTTGAAAATGATGGAGGGTTTGGTTTGGTTAATTTTGTGGTTGGTGAGATGGGACACATTAACCTTCCTTTGATAGTCACATTTTCAAGCACCAAAGATAAATATGATAGCATTACTCGATATGATTATACTATTTATCATCAATAATATCATACTTATGAAAAAAACTTTACAAAGATTTTTATACAAAATAAACTTTATAAAGATTTTTATACAAAATGATGTAATAAAAAAAAAATGAAATAAAAAGTCAAACTTATTATATTTATTCTTCCATTCGTCTTTTGTCACATCACTTTGTATGGAAATCTTTGTAAGTATAGCATTACTCATTTATTATTTAATATAATAAAGATTGGTTCACAACACAATCTTACAAACTTTCTCTTACAACCTCGATGTGGCAGTTTACGATTGGGCAAAACCCATTATGAGTTGACTAATTACGAGTTGTCATATCTGGATTATGAGAAAGTCTGTGAAATTGGGTTATAAGTATAGTATTACCCTATTTAATAATACTCATACCCATTAAAATTAGAAAAAAAAAAAAAAAAAAACATCATATAATACTTTTGAAAAAACAAAATTAATGTATTACCTTTGTCTAACACGATTAAAAACTCCGTGACTTCTACATCTAAAGATTTTATATACATATATCATGAAAAAAAAAAATGAGTGTTTAGTTGTTGAATTTTTTTTTTTTTTTTAGATAATCGAGGTTTTTTGGCAGTTTGAGTGCATCTCAACTGATTCTCGAGGTCATTGAACACTCTACAAGTCTAATATCCCAAATAAGTTACAAATGTAGTAGATGACCCTAATGTGATTTAAACCAGAAAATCAATTAAAACAAGTAAACCTTCTTGACCACTAGATCTACTCCTTTGAGATTAGAGTGGCTAGTTTATAATTTTAAGGTTTGTGAAATTAGCTACCAAACCCTCAGTTTTATTCGTACCGTACGTTCCAAATTTCAGAAGGTTACCAAAATCAAGTCATGCTAACATTCATATGTACAATAGTAATTTAATTATCTAAGTATGTTTAAATATTAATTTAGATATTTATTGATATGGAATTAAGAGGAATATTGTGCATAAAACAAAGTGTAGGAGACGAAAGATGATTGTGCGGTTTGAATGTTGATGATGACACCTCTTACTACTCACCCACTTTACCAAACTTATCTACTCCTATATTTTCATATATATTTTAGGTGGAAATTTGGTCACCACCCAAACTAATTACTTGTAATTTTTTTTATTCATTTCAAGAAGGAGAATGTCAATGCCTAATTAGATATTATTCATTGACTCGGTTAGTAATATATAGAAACATGCATCAACTTTCATTTATTTAAAGTTGAACCAATATCTTGTGTAGCATATTAAACAAAATACAATTCTAAATCATTCAACACTAACAAGTAAAATGTTATAAGCGATGGTCTCGTACTAGTCATTATCGTATCTACATTGATCCCCCTATAATTTGATGTAAGAATAAAAATTTTAATACGTTTTTGAAATAATAAATGTCTTTATATTATTAGTGAATCATTAGAACTTATACTATGATTAATTAATGATAATTTATCAAATTATATTCATATTATTAATTTTAATGTCTAAAACTTTTAGTTGATATTATAAAAGTCTAGAACATCTCCAAATGACTCTTTATATGATCCAAACTCTTTTATTATAAAGAGTTTATTCATAAAAACAAGATTCAAACTGACTCTTTATCCTTTAAATATAAATTAAATAGTGAGTTTAACTTTCCACATTTAAAGAGTCAAATTCGCTTTCTATCCTAATTTTAATTAATAAATTACAATTTTAAGCCTTCTTTCTTGAAAATAAAGAGCATCTTTATTAAATTTAAAGAGTCCATTAGATTTGAATAAAAAAATTATTTTTTATATTTAAAAATTAATAAAGGTGCTATTTATTTATATGAAATATACTCTTTAAAATAAAAAGTATCATTGAAGATGCTCTTATAAGGATTTTTGTTATTTAATAAATAGAAGCTATAATTTTAAGGATTAATGGCAAACACAGTGGGAACGGTATGGTCCCTCTTTACTCTTTAGTTTCTATGTGCGTGATGCCCATGATTACGACATATAAAATGGTTAGTAAAAAAAAACTCATTTTAGCCTAGTTATAATTTTATAACAAAAATTCTATGTAGTTATAGAAATAACAAAAAAATTTCTACTGTTAATATTTTGGGGTTGTTAGAGTGACAATTAGGTGGATGTTCATTAACTCTATTACATTATAAATTATGACAAGAGAATTTATATTATTTTTAAAATCTTGAGGTACTTCTCGTATTTGATTAAACGTCATACGTAGGAGAAACAACCCCCCAACACCCCACCCAGGTGCGTAAAACCCAATCAAAAGCCAATGATTGATGTTGAAGTTGAAGAGTTGTCCACATTTCTTTGTATCAGATTTGTTGGAGGTTCACATTCTGAAAACAGTCTTCATTTAATTAGGGTCCATAAATGTGGGTTTTCCATACTTGCAATTAGATCACTTGGTCTATACTTGCATTCTGTATCTGCCAAACTTCTAGTTAGATTCAGATTAAAGCGTCAAAGATTTCTAATAAAACATTGAATAAAGTACGAAAGGATTCACTTTGAGCACTGGATTTGAATTAATTGGATATCAAAAGATGAAGAAAAATTTATTGATCTTCTAACCACGTTGTGAAATGTTTTTTTTTTTTTTTTTTTAGGTATATGAGTTATTCTGACTCACATTAGAGTCTGTCTAATCCTTAGAACCACAGAACATCTTACAAGCTCAATAGATCAAGGTAATGCACAAATGAGATAAATACCTTTCATGTGACTCAAACACAATATCTATTGCGTATAACTAACTCTAATGGCTAAAGGGTTTGCTATTCGACTACAAGAGGAGAGGACGCTGAGAAAATTTTAGTACATCCCAAATCTTATTCTAGTTCATAGGAATCCCAAATTCAACTCACTCATTCCCACTTATTGCGGTTTATAAGAATTCAAGTAACACTATTCATTCCAAACATATATCCCCAAATTTATTGAGGAAATTTAACTCCCCAGATATACCAAGTTTGGATTTAAAAAAATAACCCTGAAAATCGAAGGTTTTTTTTTTTTTTTTTTTTTTTAAATCTGACGTGGCACATGTAATTGTAACTAAACATGCAAAAAGGGGCTAGAGTGAAAAGATTGAAATGTATATAGGTAATAGTATAATTAATGGAAATTTGTTTAAATTTTGAAAATTAAAAAATGACCCCCTCCCTTCAAAATCGCTTAATCAAGCAATATACCCAAAAAACAATCGACAAAACACCTTCCATTTCTCTGCAATTTTTGGCAATAAAAGTTCCTTATTTCAGGCCAATATTTGATCCTAAAGCTTCGTTACACAAAATCATGGCTGATATTCACAAAAAGGAGGAAAACCCAACCCCACTCCAAATCCTAGACTCCAGCGGCGACAGTTGTTCAAAGGTTGTCGAAAAAGATGCTCTGGTGGATCATCTGATGAGTAAAGGTGGTCCAGAGGCAAATGAGACAATTGTGGCACAAGAACAAAGAGGAGAATCGAAAAACGGTTCTAAAGAGGAGGACGCTAGCGAGAATTCAAGCGAGGAGGAGGACGCTAGCGAGAATTCAAGCGAGGAGGAGGACGCCTGTGAAGAAAAGGTACGTTTTTTAGTGGTGGTTTTTAATTTGATGAAAAAATTGATTGGTTTGTGCGAATTTGGTGGATATGTAGTTGGCTTTGATTGGTAGGTGGTTATGGCATTTTGTCGAGCAGTTGGCGGGCATCGAGGGAGTGGCTTTGTTTGGGTTCCAAAGGATGGGGGAAGTTAAAGGAGGATAGGGAGATTGTTTGTGGGAGGTTGAAGGGTTGGCGGTAGTAGGAGGTAGCAGAATAGGGGGGCTGAAGGGTTGCCTTGCATATTGCAAGGCTGGCCACGCACAGTTGCACGCATGCAGGTGTGTGCGCGCAGCTGCATGCATGTGCGTGGCCAGCCCTGCAATATGCAGGACAACCCTACATCCCCCGTATTCCGCCACCTCCTGCCATCCTCAGCCATCTCCAGTCAAGGAACCTGCCACAATAGCCTCTGTAGGGCCTGCATTGGCTTCCCCGGTCCTCCTAAAGTCAAAAACACCCACTCTCTGATGCCCCGAAACCCTTATCCCCCAAATTGGTAGCTATTGTTGTTTTGGTTTCTTTTTTTGCTTATATTTTGTTTATATCGATTGTGCAAATTTTTTGAAGCATAAATTATAAAGACTATGGTTTGGAGGTTATAAGATATAAGATACTGTACTTCCCCCTAAGGGTGACAGTTAGGTCGAGTTGGCAAGTTTTAATGAGAATAAAAGAGATTTTAGAGGAACAAAGGAAGGGTATGGGCCAATTCAAAGATAGTTGTTTCAGTCATTTTGTGGACATTGGAGAAATTTGTAAGAAGATATTCTAGGGGTAGGGAGTGCATTATATGTTGCTACACTCAGTAAAAGGCAAAAAAAAAAAAAAAAATGAAATGTGGTTCGTAGTGGATGGGAAGCCACTACGTTTTGGAATGATGGAATATGCCCTGATGACAGGCTTAAGATGTGGGGCATTTCTAGATGCGGAAGAGCAAGAGAGAATAACGAATAGTAGGGCAACCGATAACCTAGCTAAAAAGTTTTTGGGGGAGAAGGCGTCTATATGGGACGCAATTTAGAGGAGAGGTTAGGAGAAGATGGGTATACCTCTTCAGAAAAGTTCAAGATGTGCCTGATATGGTTTGTGCTTTTTATCCTAATGGCTTCTAACTCAACAAAAGTCGTTAATATGGATTGGGTGAAGTTTGCAAGCAACATGGACTTCTTTAATGCTTATCCATGGGGACGATTATCATTTCAGCTAACCATTGAGTCCCTGCGTGGAAATACATGGCAATAGAGCATCGCCAAGCTGTCGAGAAGGATAGACCGAGCACATGCAATTTGTTTGGATTCCCATGGGCAATGCAAGTAAATATTATTAATAGTTTTTTGTTATATTTTTTATATTATATGTGTTTTAATTATGATATAGACTGTTTTTTTACAATGCATGCTTGGTTGTATGAGGTCTTCCTATCCTGGCTGGGGGGGGGGGAAGAAGACTTCTGATGAGCGACCGCAGTTTCCTAGGATGTTGCGGTGGCACACCAAGAAGTGTGTCCATTGGGATTATGACAAAATAGAAATGGAAATTCAAGCGGCTCAAGTAAGATTAAAGGATTAATTTTTGAATATGCATTTGCTTTTAAATGTGGCTTAAATTTGATTGATTTTTTTTTTTCTTATTACAGGGAGTCGTCCATCCCTTCCTCACCCCTACTAGGGTGAAGGGGGAGAGGAGTATGTTACATTGTTTAGAGCACTGGACAATGTAGTAGATGAAGGGATAGACCACCTAATGCGAGACCTAGAAGGGGTCACGCATGTAAGTGCAGCTGCAGGACCACTGCCTGAGAATGTGCTCAAGGTCGAGGAGGATGAAGCTCCAATCGGTAGGAGGGAGAAGGAGGAGGATGGAGAGGTTTGTACGCCTCCACCTAATTGGCAATCTAGTACAACAAGTATCGATTTGTCAACGCATCAGGGTCGGGAGAATAAGGTGGTTGACCCCATAAACGGTTTGTTTGACAGTTTTACAATAGCCGTTTATGAGAGGTTTGAGAAGATGGAAGAGCGGTTGAAAATGGTGGAGGAGAAAGTTGATAGGGTGGCAAAGAAAGTTGGTAGGATGGATGAGGAAGTTTGTGGGGTATTGAAAGTAGTTAAAGTGTAACCTAAGCATAAAAGAGAGAGCCGAAAGAGTAAGCATGTAAAATCTCCTTACACGGCAGTAACGTATAGAAAGAAGAGGAAAACAAAGAAAAAAATGAGGAAGTCCGTGAAAGTGGAGAAGCAAAAATGGAGGAGGGTAAAGAGGAAGGCAGAGTAAGTGGGGAAGTGAAAATGGAGGAGGGTGAGGCAGGACACAAAGGAATTTGGGAAGTAAAAATGAATGAGGCTGTGGAGGAAGGCGAAGGAAGTGGCAAGTGAAAATGAATGAGTTAAAAGTTGATTTGTATAAGCCAACAGATGAGGAAAATAAAAAACTCTTCTATGCCTATTACAATGATTCTAGAAGTGATAGGCATGTGAAATGCAAGACCAAGGATTATCCCTAGGAGTGGTTTGAAAAGATGTTGACAATGGGTAAGTGGCTCGACGACTCAGTGAGTTATTTTCCCTTATTTTTGCTTATGTTTTCCATGAGGTATTGTATACTTATTATGTTGTTTTTATTTGATGCAGCACATTGATGAGGTATTGACACTTATAAGGCTATGACAGAGCAGTAATGGTAATATTTTGTATCCGCACTATGTCATCACCAATGTAGCCTTTGGCCAAAGCCTAGTAACTACATACGACACGTTAATGAAAAAGGCCAATGATGAAGGTGCAATAAGGGGAGGCAAGCAGAAAAGAATGGCCATAGATAACTTTGACGGTGTCCTTGATGATTTTCGGTTTGATGAGAGGATGATGTAGTATGTACTAGGGGAAAGACCCAAATATGACAACAGTTGGACAAACGTTAAAAGAGTATACTGCATTGTGAACATTAAGGATATGCATTGGATAACCATCATTTGGCTATTGGACGAGGGCTTGCTTCAGATCCTTAATTGAACCCCGAGTATTTGTCGAGAGAGGCAGTTAGAGATGAAGTTGCAGTCGCTATGTATATTGTTCCTATGGCTGTTGCACGACAACGAGATGTTTCAGCACTTAGGTGAGGAACTACTGATGGGAAAGTGGCCACTTAAGCGCCTTCCCGTCTCGATAAATGACTCGAGGAAATTTTGTATAAAACTTACATAATGCAATTGTTCTATAAGCTGAATCTAATGTCGATGTCTTCCTCCTATTGTAATGCTGATTAAGGGGCATATGCACTAAAATTTATTGAGTTCGACATAACCATCACCCCAATGGACAAGTTGAGTGACGAAACAATAAGCAATTTTCAGGAGCGCTTGGTTGTTGAGTGCTTCCATGGGCATATGGATGCCTTTTGACTGACCAGAACCCAATCCAAGTCATTGTTGATGCTGTAATCAAAAGGTATGGAAGTTGGACTTAGAGTTTTGTAGTTTATGTGAAATGCATTTCTTATTGGGTTGTCTTGAATTGGATCAGCTGGTGTTGTTAGGCATCAAGCTATTGATACTTGAGTTGTGGTGTTAGGTATGCTTTGTGGCCAAGGCCAAGGTTGGATAATGTTGAAGGGGTGTTGTAGAAGAAAACCAAGAGGCTGCTGATGTTGAAGGTGTGCTGGATAATTTTAAAGGATGGAGAAGTAGCTGAAGAGAATGATGAAAAGTGGGGATGAAGGCTACTAGCGCTGCTTTTATTTTGGGTGTATATAAGAATTTATTTGTTGTTTATATTGTTATAAGTTAATGTAATTGACATATTTCGGATTTGTACAAAAGCAATTCGGTATTTCTTTCCCTCTTTTGGCTTTGAGTTTATTTAGTATTATTATTAAATGACAATAATGTGTTGATGTAATTAGGTTATCAAATTCAGGAGAAAAGATGGAATTAATATGTGTTGGTGATTTTAGTTGTCAAAATTGAGGAGAAAAATGGAAATAATATGTGTTGCCCATCATCGCTTAAGCGACTATATATATCGCTTAAGCGATCAATGGTTTTTTTATAAATGATCGCTTAGGCAAGACCTTAAATCGTTTAAGCGATCATGTACTTGGGGTGATCTTGATTCTATCTTCAACTTGATAGCTTAAGCGATCTAACATCGCTTAAGCGACCAAGGCTAAAAGTGAAGAATCACTTAAGTGAGCCCTGAAATCACTTAAGTGATCGTGAACCTAGGATGATCTTGATTCTACCTTGAACTTGATCGCTTAAACGACCAAGGCTAAAAGTGAAAAATCGTTTAAGCAATACCGTTATCGCTTAAGCGATCATGCACCTTGGATGATCTTGATTCTGCCTTAGACTTAATCGCTTAAACGATCTTGGATCGTTTAAGTGACCGAGGCTAGAAGTGAAGAATCGCTTAAGCGATACCAAAATTGCTTAAGCAATCGTGCACTTGGGATGATCTTGATTCTACATTGGACTTGATTGCTTAAGCGATCTTTAATTGCTTAAGCGACCAAGGCTAAAAGTAAAGAATCGCTTAAGCGATCGTGTAGCTAGGATGATCTTGATTCTACCTTGCACTAGGTCGCTTAAGCGATCTTGTAAAAGTGAAGAATTACTTAAGCAATACTTAAATCGCTTAAGCGATCATACATTTAGGATGATCTTGATTCTGCCTTGCACTTGATCGCTTAAGCGACCAAGGGTAAAAGTGAAGAATCGCTTAAGCGATACGTAAATCGCTTAAGTGATTGTGCATCTAGGACGATCTTGATTCTGTCTTGCACTTGATCGCTTAAGCAATTATGAATCGCTTAAGTGACCAAGGCTAAAAGTGAAGAATCACTTAAGTGATCTTGATTCTGGTCTAGTACGTGATCACTTAAACAACTGTTCATCGCTTAAGCGACTAAGGCTAAATATACTGGATTGCTTAAGCGAGACTTGAAATTGCTTAAGCGGTCTAATATATTTGGATGATCTCTATTTTGCCTTTGACAAGATCGCTTAAGTAATTTATTTTATCACTTAAGCGACGAAAGCTTATAAACACTGGATCTCTTAAGCGATAAACCAATCGCTTAAGCGATCCCTTTTTTTCTTTTTGGAATAGGTTGCCAACTCCATATTAGTGACGTTAATGTGAACTCTGGACATTCACAACATGACATGATTATTAACGTTAATGTTAAGCGACATCAGTTATTAACACATATTAAGGTCATGTAAGAAGATTATTTACAACCGTATGATATATGGATGAATGTCATAGCACATTAGTGTGACACGTTAGTAGAAACATACTTCATTTCACAAATATGGATGGTGTATTTGAGAATGATTATTGTGCTCCTTTTACTTACCAAAATGCAATCAAATCTTGTACGATGAGGGGGGACTAGATTGAAATAAGCTTGAATTTTGACTGTACGATTAGTTCAATGAACCATGATCTGTCTTGTGTCAATTGATTTGATTATTTATATCACTTAATCAATTTTTTTAAATTATATTTTAGTTAAACTAATTTTTTTACATGTGTAGATAAAAATGGAAAAGAAATATTAAAGTATAAAATGATTCTATATAATACAAATTTTAATGTTTTTAAAGTACTAAAGTAAATTGGCCTTGATCGCTTAAGCAATGTATGATTTTGCTTAAGCGATCAGGTATATTTAGCCTTGGTCACTTAAGCGATGTATAATTTTGCTTAAGCGATCTTGTATATTTAGCTTTGGTCGCTTAAGCAATGTATGTTATCGCTTAAGTGATCTTGTCAAAGGCAGAATAAAGATCATTCGAATATATTGGATAGCTTAAGCGATTTCAAGTCTTACTTAAACGATCCAGTAGATTTAGCCTTAATCGCTTAAGTGATGCACAGTCATTTAAGCGATCATGTACAAGCCAGAATCAAGATCACTTAAGCAATTTTTCACTTTTACCCTTGGTCGCTTAAGCGATCAAGTCCAAGGCAAAATCAAGATCACTTAAACAATTCTTCACTTTTAGCGATATGGCCATTTTGCTTCTTATCTTCTCAATCTTTTGATATTGTGCACGTTTAAGTGAGAAATTATATTTCGTATTGTGGGTCAGCTCTATATTCAATCATAACCATTCATATTTGTGAAATGAGGTATGTTTATACACGTGTCACACTCGTGACTAATTCAGTAAATTAATTGATTCATTGACTTGTCACGATAATTATGTTGATAATATTTATTTTCTCTGTCTTACTTCATTGGGTAGCAATCAATTACATACAGAGGTAATGTGCAAAATTTTACTTACTTAAACCCTTTTTAAAATGGATCAAAATGAAAAATAATTAATTTGATTTAATATAAATGATGATTTATTCAAGGTAACAATTAAATTTAAAACATAAAAATTTGAAAACAACATTTTTGGTCTTGGCAAGTCTCGATTTCATCATTCTTCTTGATGACATAGCTAGAAATACAAGGACATAAAATCAGTTTAATGCACCACAAAAGATAAACATAATAACTTTATCAGATCACTGAAGCAATCTTTGGTTGCTTAAGCGATATGTTGGATAAATCTGCATATAAGAACTTATTGCTTAACCGACCAAGTGATCTGGTGTTAACCATATATGATCTGAGCAATAGATTGCTTAAACGATATGCTATTCAAATCTGTAGATAACAACCGATTGCTTAAGCAATCTTTTGTCGCTTAAGCGATTTGATGTTATCTGCAGATCTTACAGTATGTTGCTTGCTTTCTTGCTTTTGATCGATTCAAACCTAATTTTCTGGATTTGCATGTGATCGATTTTGGCAACTGCTTCTCTTATGACCAGGTTGCTTGCAAATTGAGCACTTATTCATCTCTGGGAATCTCACAGGCTGATGGAATATGCTTTAACTTTTTCTCCCCTTTTCTATCTTCTTGAATGGCAAATGGATGATAATATCAACCAACTTTGGCGGCACCACCCACTGCTCTTCTCGAGAAATTGGATATATCATTTTCAAATAAGCCAACATGTAGTGGTTTGCCATATAGAGAGGGGAGCAAAGTTCCATGTAAATTCTTGAACCAAAATCCGGCTTCCGTTGGTGTTTCAATACTGCTAGTGCATGAGGACAAGGTAAATGTTGAATGTTAAGCACTTTACAGCTACAAGTTTTACTAAGAAGGTTAACTAGGGCATCCGGACAATAGCCGTGCATGGTGAACTCTTAAGCATTGAGAGGATAGACAAACAGTGCATTTGACAGTTCCATACGTTCTCGCAATAATTTTTCAAGTAACGGAACAAGGGTTGTGGTAAAATTATTTGACTCCATACGACGCTCATGGAACCATAGTGACAATGTCATGTGGAATGCATCAAAAAGGGCAACAATTGGAAACTCTCTTTCATTAACAACTTCAAATTTATAGACTTGGCTATGTTCATGGTCATGACATCAAACCTTCTTCTGAGAAAGTAAGCTCTACTTCATCGCTCGAAACCAATATCATACTCAAAATACTTAGCAATTCTATCATCCTTGATTCGGATTTGCCGAAAGTGCTCCTCAAACTCATCAACTCGATAAGCTTTTGTTGCCATGTAGTATGTCTGAAAGAGGCCAGCATACTTAAAATTTTGTTTTATGTTCTCGCCAAAGTGCCTCATACAGAATTCATGAAGTGCTTGAGGGTAAATAATGACAATCCCCTTCTTTATAGAGTTGTGCCTATTGGATATTATGTACAACTCGTCACTATCAAGCAATATCGTAAGTAATTGTTGGAAAAACCAAGTTCATGACTTGTCATTCTCAAAGTTAACCACACACTATGCAACGGGATATGTGTGATTTTCATTGTCCTATGTAGTGGCCATCAACAATGTACCTCTATAATATCTCATCAAAAAGCAACCATCAATAGCCAACACCTTTCTCATGTTTACAAAACCCCTTATAGCGGCACTATAACAAAAAAAAAAAAAAAAAAAATATTTAAACCTCATTTTCTTGTCCCACTTCAAAGCCATCTTGCTACCTTGGTTTATCAACTCAAGCATATAACGGTACACTTCTAATACTACATACCCATGCTTTAGCGTGCCCCT
This sequence comes from Pistacia vera, assembly GCF_008641045.1. Lineage (NCBI taxonomy): Eukaryota > Viridiplantae > Streptophyta > Magnoliopsida > Sapindales > Anacardiaceae > Pistacia > Pistacia vera. Next base: position 135,095 of record NW_022196579.1, on the reverse strand, counting down.
CACAAAATCTTGTGCATGTTGTCTCCCTTTTCAGCATTTTCAGTAACTAGCATCGCATCCCAACTTTGTGCACACAAGTCTCTCTGAATGTCCTTAGGAGATGGACCTTTCCCTTCAACAAACTGACTTTTGACAAATTGTCTAATAACATCCACAGAGGCTTTTCGATGTTTGCCTGAAATATGTCATAGCCCACATGTGTGCTCACAGGTATATATGCTAACAATAAATTATTCGGACTCCACCAACCTTCTACAATAAACCCACCACTTGCACTTTCGGCCATGACATGCAACTGTCACTATTGATGAATTAGACTTTTTGGTGATGAACTCAAAATTACCTCTCACAACAACAAGTTTAAATAACCTACACGCAAGTCCAGTCCATCAGTAAAAATGTGAGGTGATTCACTACTACCCGCAATTGTTGCCTCTGAACCTATATAAACGATCATAGTGTTCTCTTCCTCACAAACTACACATTCTACATAATTTGTATTTATAGGAATCTCTACATCTGCGGAAACATGTACGAGGTCCTTCTCGTCCATATTTTCATTCTGTCCCACATGACCAACCTCTTTTACAGTGTCCTCCTCACCACCCAAATCATCGCCTACTCTTGATTTTTCAACAAAGAAATCATTATCCTCGTAGTTAAAAGTAAAACCAGCATTCTCCCCACCCAGATCACCACTTACTCTTAAACCAACTTCCAAAGCTTTGTCCAAAACCGAAACCATTATAATCGGCCTCAAATCATTATCGCCCATATCAAGCATAAATAACTTCACATCTTCATCAGACATTAATACAACAAGGGGTATCTTAAAATTTGCAGGAGCTCTACTTAAAACATGTTTCACAACTATATCACTACGTGAGCAACTTAACTCACCTCTTCTAATGATTTCATTGATCAACTTATCAAAACTAACTTTTGTACTCACAACAATTGCTTTAACTTGTTTGCTCTTCCCAATCCACTTCCAACAACTTTCTTCCTCCACCCACTCACCAAAATATTAAACATCCAAAACCACTTGTCCCATGTCTAATAATAGTAAAGTACCTATAATGCAAGAAAACAAAAATTATTAACCGATATATTAAGGGTTGACAAATTTTAAAAAACATCTCCAGAGTCATTTAAGTGATCAAGTATATCGTCTACTGGATTGCTTAAGTGATCAAGTATATCGCTTAAGCGATCTAGTATAAGGAAGTCTGATCGCTTAAGAGATATTATGTCATATACCTGATCGCTTAAGCGATCTAGTATAAGGAAGTCTAATCGCTTAAGAGATATTATGTCATATACCTGATCGCTTAAGCGATCTGCTACCATATACTAGACTTATAGCAGATCGCTTAAGCGATTTTCTGCCATATACTTGATCGCTTAAGCGATCTGCCATCTGCTACATTATACCAAATATACCAGATCACTTAAGTGATCCATAAGATCCAGAACACATTTTCAATCATCTCTACCTACAATCGTTGCTACCACCCCGAGCTACCCACAATGCAAGAAAATATTCAACAAATTTCACTCCTTTCAACTTGCATTACATCAAACAAAACTCAACAACCTAAATAACTAAATCAAAATCATAACCCAAACCCAATCCATAATTAAATCTTTGTAAATTGAAATTTAAAATGCAAAAAGAAGATACACATACCTGGACAAAATGTCAGGAAGAGGAGGAGGCAGATGTTTGGCGAAAAAGATGTTGATGGCAAAAGAAGAAGAAAGTGTTAATGGCGGAGGAAGAAGAAGATGGAGAGGAAAAAGAAGATGGAGGAGAAGCTTAATAGAAACAACGACCAGGGGAGGTGCACTAATGGTGAGAGGAAGATAAAGAAGGTGTTTGGGTTTGTTAGCATGAATTTCAGCTTTTTTGGGGACATATTATAATTTTTTAAAAATTATGTATACTTCATTAATCCTAATTAACCACTAGTCATGTTTAATTAACCTTAATCAATAACAGGGCTATTTACTTAACACTTTAAAGCTACATGACCTTTTAATTAAATTTTAACTTGATTTGATCTTTTAATAAAATGTCCCAAATTTATTAGAATAATACTATCCATTCCAAACATTTATCTCAAATTTTGGCCAGTTGGACCGGTTCGATCAAGACCCGACAGCTTCTCTGATCTGGTTTAGGGTTTAGGGGGTATTTGTAATATTTCAAATTTATAGGGACTACCTTGTTATTTTTTAGGGGCCTTTGGGAGATATATAAAAAATTTAGGGATCAATTGATTATTTTTTGGGGCATTTTTTAAATAAATAAAAATTTTAGGGACTAATTTAAAATTTTTAAGGGATATTTTTGTAATATACTAAAATTTAAGGGATTAATAGTAATTTTTTAAAAATTAAATTATTGCTGACATCACCGATCCAACCGATTGGATATGTTGACTCGTGACCCAAACAACAAAATGGATTGCCCTCCGCTCCGGGTTTTAAAACAATGAATGAGATGTCATTTAATGGACTTTATTATATCATTCAATATATCATCAATTTATTTTCGTGTCAACTCCACAAATGATAACACATCATTTGGTCTATAAAATTATATTATTAAATAAAATATACATTAAATTAGATTGAAATTGAGAAGGAAATTTAATTAATTCATTCATCTCATTGAAACAGGGCCTGTGTACTGCCAATACCAATAGGGATGATTATAACCAAAGGATGATGGTATAAGCCTTGCCCATTATTCAGACAAAGGTTGAGGTGAAAATGTTTTTCCAAAAACACTTCACCTTCTTATCATACGGAAACGGGGCTTCAATGTGACGGGGGTTACAGGACAATCAAATGACGAGTCAATCAGAAAAATGCAAGTAACGAATAGTAAATAAATATTTTCATCAGTACCAATTATGCACCACCATATTTGGATAGTAGATTAATCTTCCGTAGGTTTAATTAGAAATATTGCCCATCTATCATCAATGTCATACAGGCAACAAAAGCTTGTAACCCCAAATACAATTTATTAAACATTATCAAATGAATCCAGTATTGATGGAAAAACATCTACCAATAAAATACATAACGAAATTAGAACAAGAATAAAAAAACACTTGGTACATACTTCTATTAAGAATAGATGAAAGACAAAATAAGTTCCATGAAAATCACCATACATGCACGAAATTCTAATGACTAACTGATTATCTAGGCTTCAATTCCCAAACAAAATAAATTTGAGACCACCAAAATAATTCTTCTAAATGAAGAAAAAACAGAAAGTAGAAACTCTCCCGAGCCATAAACAGAGAGGAGCTCTCATGGATAAAGCTCAAAAAATTGTACCCTCAAAGTTTTAGTTCTTCAATAATGAGGAGCTATGGTTAAACAAGTTGACAAACCTTTAAAACCCTACATCCTAAGCAAAAGAATGAAAAGAAAGATCCAAAGTTGAATCAATCAAACTTCTGGGTACAATAAGATCCATCAGATGTAACTAAAATATACCTTAGTCCTGAATTAATAATAAAAAGAAAGCTCAACAGGCAACACCTGCATTCTGAGCAACAATAAACGATCATCACTGTAACAAACAAAATCTAGATCCCAGATACTAACCTTACAACAAAACCATACCACACCCAAGCTAACTAAATTGGTTGAGGCAGACTGATCCAGATATTAGCCTTATTAGCATGTCAAAATCCTTGCAAAATCAACTAATATGAACTTCCGAAAAAAGAACCTCTGATAAAGTATACTAACGCGTAAACGTACCATTCTAATTCTTAGACAAAAAAAGTTAGCTAAACAAATACTGAAGTTTTAATTAAACAACTAGATATCCTAAATTTACAAGACAAGTATCGAAGAAAGACCATGATATCCCAAAACTCAAGCATACTAAAGAAATGCAACGGACGTAGCAGCATATCGATAACCAAAACATGCATTGGAACACAATTCTAGACAAATAAATACTAGAAACTAGTAATATCTGTCACCATTCAAAATAACCATTAAAGAACCCAAGAACAAAAACATTAACGATGTAGTACATAACTATCACATATAGCCATAGGAGGGCAAGATGAATTTCTTTTTTCTGAAAGCAAACTTAAAACAGACAACATTCTGGAAAAAATAAAAAAACAAATACTAAACAATGCCTCTAAAATATTAAAAAACAACATAAATGTTTAACAAACATATAGAAACTTCAAACATTAGACCACTACATAACCTCAAAGTAATATTCAATAAAAACAACACAACGGTCTATCATTAATCTACTTCAGAAATAATTTAAATAAAAAAACACTATAACTAATAATAACAATCCAACATGAATTTGACAACTATAATCATCCATTAAGCTTAAGCAAATGATCCATAATAAAGATAATAACAAAGACTAGTGAAACCGCTTAGGACACCAAAACAACAATAGCCCATTTCACTAATATCCTTCCGAAGTCTAAATTCCCAAAATTTGATAAAAGTCAAAACAAGCCAGCACTGTAAAAACGACCAGTCGTCCGTTCAACGGTAACTCTTCTGGAACCTAGCTCTGGCACCACGACCACCAAATTTTTTGGGCTCGCACCGCCTGGGATCCGCCACAAGCAAGGTCCTGTCGTACCTTACAAGAATGTCCTTGATCTCCCTTTTGCTCTGCTCGTCAACGAACTTCTGGTAAAACGCCACGAGTGCCTTAGCTATGCTCTGTCTGATCGCGTAGATCTGCGACGTGTGTCCTCCGCCCTTCACGCGAATCCTCATGTCGACGCCGGCGAAACGGTGTCGTCCGAGCAAGAGGATCGGTTCGTAAGCCTTGAAGCGCAGGATCTCCGGCTCCACCAGCTCGATTGGACAGCCGTTGATCTTGATCAGACCGCGGCCGCGCTTGCAGTAAGTGACGGCGACGGCCGTCTTCTTGCGGCCGAAACATTGCACCGACTCTACAGGGGCCGGGGCTGCGGTTGCCATTGTTGTTAGGGTTTTCTTTTTCTGGAGAGAGGAGAAACCCTAAGCTGAAAGTGTAAAGTGAAGCCAAAAGAATGAATTGAAATGAGGATTATATAGTGAGGGCGTTAGGGTTCTGTTAGATTATGGAAATGCCGTCTGGGTTTTAGAGATTTACGATTGCAGTTGAAATGGTGCGTTTTAACGAGATTTATAACCAAGAGTAATATGTCTCTTAAACTTACCAGGTTATATGTGATATTAATTTCAGCCCTTGATTATGTGTAGGGGTGCAGTCGAACCGTGTAGCTCGTGAGCTACTCAGATTCAACTCGTGACGAGCTCAGGCTCGACTTGTCGGAGAACGAGTAGTTCACGAGTTCGAGCTCAACTTCAAGCTCGTGAAAAATGTCAAGCTTTTTGGGCTCGATTCGAACTGTTCGCGAGCTGTTCGAATCACTCGAGACGTCATTTGAGTAGAAGAGCTCCTGAGATCGATCGGTAAGGTTTCAGCTTGTGTATTCATAGTTGCCCTAAAATCTGAAATAAAGTCATTCATTCGGCCGAAAACAGAGAGAGAGTCAAGGCCACTGATGCAGGTGCCGCATGAGACTAGGTCGGAGGTAAAGCTGAGATCTCACGAGTTCAATGACGGTGGGGTGAACTCCAATGGTGGTGAGTAGTTTCCTTATGACATGGCACATGCAACAGGAAGATCGACTGAAGATTATGACTGGGTGGAGATGAGGCGTTGGATTTTGGTCTCAACAGATTCGACCGAGAAGTTAGTGGGAGGGGTGGTGGAAGAAGAAGAAGTAGGTGAGTTCAAAACGACGTCGTTTTCTTAAATCCTTATAAATAGCCGAGCCGAGCCGAGCTCGAGCCATTTATTTTTTTAAACGAGCCGAGCTCGAGCTCGTGCGCCAAAGCCCATCGAGCTCGAGCCTCCTCCTAATACATTCGAGCCAAGCTCGAGCCAACCATTACTCGGCTCGGCTCGGCTCGGCTCGGCTCGGCTCGTATGCACCCCTAATTATGTGACTATTATTGATTACAATTTTGGTTTTATCAAATTAATCTCTTAAAATTAATAACATTAATAAAAAAAAAAGAGTCCTAAAGTTACAATTTTTTTTTAATGGGAATGATTTTTAGTCCCGTCATTTTCTTCTTTAGCACCCATCTTCTAGGATATAATTATCATAAAAAATTATTTTTCTTCCTCCATATTTTTATTTAAAAGTTTTATATCTACCGTTGCAGAAAAATCAAAAGAAATTTAGGTAAATCAGAATTTGTAATTTTACAAGTAAATTAAAGCTTATGATAATTATCAAAATGACTTGATGTTTTTCCTTTTCAACATAAATTAGCTTTTGGATCTCATATCCTTCTATACTCAAAATTACTTAATCCTCGTTTAGAGGATTCCTTATTAGTTTTTCTTCTTCTTCTTCATTTTTTTTTATTTTGATTTTTACTTTTTCCTATTCTAAGTTTTATAGTTTAGAAATTTGTTACAAATTTTATTGTTTAAATGGAAAGTTGATCATATAATGTAACTTAAATTAAACAAGGTGTTAATATTAGTTTTTAGAGTTAAATATATTTATGGAAACACGAGGCAATAAATTATTTGAGATCTTGAGCAAAAATAACCATAAAGAGAGTTTAGTTGTAATCTTTTTTTTGGATACCGAGGTATTCAAATTAATTTGCGAACACCTCAATTAATCTATAGAGTCCATTGAACATCTACTATATCTGGATTTATGTACATTCCTTGGCATATTCTTGAAGTGTAAAAGATTCGAAACTGAACTGATGAGTTGTGTCCTTACAAAGAACTGTGTTAATCTACTTTTATATGTTATGTTATCTTTTGAGTACACATGATGTAGTGTGAAGTTAAGTTGATGCGTTTTGAGTATACCAACCGTGAATATTGTTAAAAAAAAAAAAAAAAAAAAAAGGAGGAAGGTAGTTACAATACCTCTCTTTTCTTATAATATATAATTCATTGAATTTGGTTCATGTAAGAGTGGACTTAAGTAGGGTGTTTATAACCGGTTAACCAGACCGGTTTTCCCTTATTTGAAACGATTTTTACTAACCGGTTTTTCCTTGAACAATGTAAATAGATTTGGCTCTGTTTGGTTCACAATTTTGTGTTTTTTGGAAAAGTTAAAAAAAAGTTGAATTGGGCGGGTATTACGATGTAGGATTTACAAATTAAAAATACTCCCTATGTTTGTTTTTCTACAAAATATCCCCTATAATAAAACATTAAAAGTTAACAAAAATACCCCCAACCCACCCTCAAATACGGACAGCCGACCACCACCGCCGGAGGGTGGTCGGAGTCGCCGTATCGGCGCATGACCGACTGGATCTTGCCAATTGTGGGCCGATATACCTTTTCCGGCCAGATCCACGGTGGATCTGGCCGGAAAAGGCCAGATCTACGGCTAGATCTGGCCATTGACGGCCAGATCTGGCCATATTTGTTCGTCAACGACAACCAACAAACGATCGTTGTTGATGGTCAATGATGAGCAAATATGGCCAGATCTGGCTGTCAATGGCCAGATCTGGCTGTCAATGGCCAGATCTTTGGCCTTAGATTTGGCATTTTCCGGATCTGGCTAGATCGGCGCATTACTGGCTAGATTCAGCCGATAGTGCGCCATCCTACTAGATTCAGCCGATAGTGCGCCATCCTACTAGATTCCAGCCATTTTCCGGCAGTGGTGGCTAGAATCTGGTAAATGTGGATTGTTGGGGTGTTTTTACAATTTTTTAAAAAATATTTAGGCGTATTTAATTAAATTAACAAATTTAGAGGGTTTAAAAAAAATTGAATAATATTAAATAACATTGTTTGGGTATTTTACTGTTTAACTTTTTTGGGAATACTAAAAGTAGTATTCTCAAAATGCAACCAAACAAAGCCTTTATGATTTGAGAGCCCTACTTTAAAAGTTATGAAAATCTAACAACCACCTAATTAACATAATTGAAATATGTTTCTATATATAACCTTATTTCCTCAATGGAATTAAATTATTTGATTAAAAGTTAAATGGTATAACATTAAAAACGTAAAGAGTGTAATAGTGCATTTACTCCCTATTAAAATTGACAGATTTCTTCTTCCTTTCTCGATCAACTTATCTTCAAACATTACTATCAAACTAACAAAATAAATAAATAAAAATAAACAGTTTACAGCCTACAAACTCAACCTCAGTTCCCACAGCACAACTTGAATTCAGCAGTTCAAGGTAATCCAGTACAGCAAACACAGTTTATACCACAGCAAAAGAAACAAAATCCAACATAGATTCAGTGGAGTTACAAATTACCTTTCCTAACTTTTGTTTTCATACGGATTCGAGAGAGATATCAAGTCAAAATTTGAAGAAAATCCTCTTTATCTGCTAAATAGGTAACTGATCCGAAAAACCAGTTCAAAAGATTTTTGAACTAAAACCAAATCGGTTTCACCAAAAAACCGATTTTCAATTCGATTCGGTTTACGGATTTTTTTGAACACCCCGGGAGCTAAGGGTGGCTCCCCTCGTAATATTGAAAAGTTTGACCATCCTCAATGCCCTTTTTTTCAACGTAATACTTTGAGACGCAAGAAAACATCATGAATCAAACATATTTTTTCTGATGCAAACTACGTTGGTATCCAAAGACATCGCAACACAAATAAAGCGTCAACGTATGCAAACTGATTAATGGTGTCACATTTAATTTTCTTACACAAATGTATTAAGTGCGTTGACGGAGGCTTATCTTTGCATTAAAGATCATATTTTTTCGGAAGTCAGTGTTGTTGGCTTCCTGCGTCGGTTGTTTGAATTACCCTCGACACTATTTTTAAATCACTTTTGTTGATGCTTGATTTTGACACAAACGATTCACACGTGCAAAATGTTAAGCAGACTTAGAAGTTACACGTGATATGAAAATATGTAGCAAGAGAGAAAATAAGAGACAGTTTTTAAAGTAGTTCGGATGCTCAAAAGCGATTCCTACTAGATTATTACAGTCAGGTCGCATGTAGCGAGCTGAGTTACAATCTTGAGATAGAATATATATATATATATATATAGAGAGAGAGAGAGAGAGAGAGAGAGAGAGAGAGAGAGAGAGAGAGAGAGTATGTTGTTTAAGACTATAGATAAGCCAATCCCGTAAATGAGAGAGGAGTCCTCTATTTATAGTGGGAGGATTCAAGGTAATAATCATGAGTCTGCAGTCCGGCAGGTGGGGTACAATTCCTAACCCGCTTCCCATTGGTTGTCCGCACAAGAGATATCCTTAAATTGCGTAGGGCTTGGGCAGGTGGACGATTCATAACCACTTGCAAGCCTAACATTCACCTACTGCACTGACAAGAACCATACCTCTTCCATCATTATGCGACGTGGCAACGTCTAGACGACACAAAGCCTCCATGAATTATGATTGGCTCTTGTTGACGAGAGTCCACATTAGCCCAGACTTTTTAGGCATAACAGAAGCCCCCCAGTTTTTAAGGTTTAAGGATTGAACCTTGAGAACTTCATAATTATGCCGCGACTTGACTTGTCTCGAATGATGTTTGGTCGAGCTGATCGAGCCGCAAGGAGGTCGTAGCATATACCTCTAAGAATAGCACAAGCGACCTGAGGTGGCCTTCTCCCACAGGTTCAATAACCTGGGTCAAACCCTACTCAGTGTCATACTAACATGTTTTAAGTCTCATTCACAGCTCGCGACTTGAGAATACTTAGCACATTTTTACCAAAAGCAAGGAATCACATCGTCTTGAAACCGATACACGACGAAGAGTGTTTTACTTGATCGACCTCTTCAAATGTTATCTGTTGCGCTTGACAGCTAGTCTGGTCAATAAAATAATCTTTATTTTGACAGACATGTCTATTGCATAATAAGTGCTAGCCATGCGCATTAAATACAAGCCATGCTGAAATGACATTCTTTTTCAGAGCATTAAATGCGGATGAGGGTGCATTTAATGTGGTGGAGATAGCCGCGCTGACGCTTGGTTGCTCCAATGGAGGGACGCATCGATTGGCATTCACGAAGCATGGAGGTTACTTCTTCTCGCGGATTAACAATATGTGGTCGCAATCAATGGTGAGAAACGTGTCCCACCCAAGCGTCGCTTGCCTAGGGAAACCAATCATTGTTTTTCCCCCTATAAAACCTTGAGCTCACTTCAAGTTTTGACACATAACTCATATTTTCAGAGAAAAAAACAAAACGCTCACGAAATCAGTCCGCCCTTCTTCCATTTGATGCATATTCTTCGTTACGACAGGAAGTTCATTCCTAGCAGCCAAGAGGTAAAGAGGACTTCTTCTTCGTTTTCTTTTATTATTTTGCTGATTACTTGACTTTTGCGATAATGGTGGGTGTGAACTATCTAGCAATCTTTTATGGTGCGTATTTCCGGACAGTGATGAGAAGAGGGTTTTTTCCTTCATAAAGAGTGAGAACTTATGGCACAAATCCTTGGGGGTTCATCCCCAATGGTTTTTAGGGTTTTTCTAGGGGTTAAGGAAGGCACATTAGGGTTTCTTTTGCTCTTCCATGCCATCGTATGGAACAATGTATAGAGACTGAGTTATCTCTGCGTGTTGCCCTTTTTCCAAACTTTAGAAGCAATGGATGCCTCAACGACCAAAGCAGCCGAGGAGACGAGCTTGCAAGCGTCAGGTGCCCCAGCGAGTCCCGTGCTGGAGACCTTATCAGTGGCCATTCGGGACGAGATACAGAAAGCAGTGGACCAGTACGTGCTTAGCATGGATGTCTACCAGCATAGGACATATACAACTCGGAATCCCCTAGAGGGAATGGTCGCGATCTCTAAGGCGATCTCTAAATGTGGGGCGTTGATACCTTTTCACCCCTTCATTAGATTGATCCTCGACCACTTCGAGGGCACATCATTGCAATTGATGCCTAATGTGATATGATAGTTATTGCTATGTATATCGCATGTGATGAAAATAGCCTTGGCGAGCTGACAGTGTTGGAGCTCGCATTCACTTACTATCTAAAGAAGAGCAAGGATAAAGATAGTTTTTACCTTTTGAAATGATCTACGATCGAAGGAGGAAAATTTGGTTACCCCAGTAACGTTGGGGCTTATGAAACCAATTTTTTCTTTTTTAAGTATGATGGCGTTTGCTAGTTTAGGGAGCCGAGTAGGTTTTCCTTTCTTTCAATTTTGTGAACTGTTCCTTTTCCTTTAGTTTTTGTTTCTCACGAACTTTTTTGTCTCATTGCAGGAAATAAGACGACCAAATTGACGGCTCTGACAGATTTCAATCGAATTGTGGCATTCGATAATCTACCCGAGCAAAGTCCCAACACAAGACTGCTCGTGACTACTGTTAACTTAAGAAAATACGATTTTTTCAATCCTGAAGCATTTCTAGAACCCTTAGTCCGTAAGTATCATCACACTTAGAACCTCTTTCTTCTGTCTGTAGTGGCCTTTTCACTAATATGCTTTCATGGCGCACAGCGATCATACCACCCAGGGTTCTGAGGCCGATGACGAGGACCAAGGGGTTTGTATTTCCCTGGGTCACCCTGACTAAGCTAGCCGAGGCAATCCATGGCGATATCCTCACAGAAAGGATACAGATTGGCCTGCGAACACCCACAGTGCAACATGGGGAAGCTTCTCAGCCCGTGGCTGCTCGTGCCACTAAGCAGAAAACCATGGGCCAGAAAACCAAGAAAAGGAAATAGCTGCAGGCTGAGGAAGAATCGGAGTCCGAGCCGGAAGGCTTAGGAGTGCAGCTTGGGGGATCGTAGCTTTACCAGGCTTTTCGCTCGATGGTGCCCCCGAGGCATGCACCTAGCATTTCGGTGATCCTTGAGAGCTCACGCAGAAGAGAGAGGGAGGCCATGGTTGCCCGAAGGAGAGTAGGCAAACAACAGGTCGATGAGATACTAGTTCCTCCGAGGGCAAACACATCTGTGTTGAATGCCATAGGGCAACTCCCGAAACACCTGTAGCCGGTGGTGTATACCTTGCTGGAGTGCCAACTGGCTACGACCTTTGAGGAGTTTGTAGCTTCCCAATTCGTGAACCTGATGGCTATAACGCTTCAGCTGCAAAGCCAGGTAAAACAACTCGTTCTTGTCGAGGACTTCCCAATATCATTTGATTTTCTTACCTTTTATGATTTTTGGGAAAATAGAGGTTAACTCTTGTTTCTTTTCTCATGCAGTCCTTGTTCGCCTTGCATATGGCCCAACAGAAGATCAATTTGGACTTTACTAGAGGGTTCCACGAGCTGAGGGAAGAGAATGCCAAGCTAAAACAGGACTTCGTAGCTGTGGACGCAGAGGCAAAAGCTTTTCATGTCCAGGTGAATCAGTACTTGATAGAGAGAAATTATGCCTTTCGCACAGTGGAATTACAGAAGGCTGAGCTCGAGAAGAGAGGCAAAAAGAACAAAGAGCTCCAAAGGACAGTGGCCAGACTTACCAAAGAGTGTGGCGAGAAAAAGAAGGAGTTGATGGTAAACTCTGAGCGAGCCATGAAGGAGGAGGAAGAGAGAGCTCGAATGTGGGAAAATTCTGAGAAGCAGAAAAGAGCTCTGGAAATGGACCTCGAGCTGTTCCAAGGGTAGGTCGCTTCATTAACTGATCAGATGAAGTGGCAAAATCTTGAACTCGAGAGGAAGGTCGCTGACTGGGCAATACAGGCTATGTATAGCTTGCGACCAAGGAATCCAAGGATGGACCTCTATAACCTCCCGAATGAATATTAGGACATCCTTACTTCCATGGCCCAAGCTGATGATGCTGGGGAGGAAGAGGGACAAGAGCCTCCTCCGGAGGATGACAAGCCTGAAGCCTATGTCCCTGAGGACCCAGCAGCTGATCTGATGGTCAGTGACCAACCGGGGGATATAGAGGTCGCGCCTGCAGAGCTTGGAGGTGGAGACTAATGATCGCTTCTTTTGCTTCTGCACAACTTTTCTTTTGACTCGTTCTTTTTATTACTTATCTCCTTTTTGGCTGCCTACTGTACTTATTCGAATTACATATATATAAAAGAAGTATTTTTAGCCATTCGTGATAGCACTTCTATAATTCGAGCACTTCATAAGACTAATGTTACACATCTGAACAGGAAACTTGTAAAATATCATAATGAACAAGATCATACAAGATAAATATATGTTCAAGATAAAGGAGAACGATTTTATTCATAAAGGTTAGAAGGAAAACTTTACAAGTAAAAGAAATGGAAAAGCAAGAGTGAGATTAGAATTACTTGTAATAAGGGCGAAGATGCTCAACATTCCAAGCTCGCGGTACTTCGGAACCGTTAAGCCTCTTGAGGTGATATGTTCCATGTCGTATTACCTTTGCGATGCGGTATGGACCTTCCCAGTTAGGTCTTAGTACCCCAGCACTCGGTTCCCTTGCACCGAGAAGGACTTCTTTCAGAACTAGATCGACGACCTGAAAGTCTCTTCTCCTAACCTTAGAGTCGAAAAACCTTTTCGCACGCTGCTAGTAGAATGCTATCCTTAACCGAGCCTTGTCGCGGTGTTCTTCAACTAGGTCTAAACTTGCATGTAGAAGTGTTTCATTGTCTGTTTCATTGAATATGTCTCTCCGGGGCGAACCAATCCATACTTCTACTAGGATCATAGCCTTACAATCATATGCTAGCGAGAAAGGTGTTTCTGAAGTAGAGGTTCTTGGAGTTATTCTGTATTCCCATAAAACTTCTAGGAGGTCATCGACCCAATTGCCCTTGGCAGCACGAAGCTTGGCCTTCAGAGTGTGCTTGATGATTTTGTTGACAGCTTTAACTTGACCATTGGCTTGCGGTCTTGCGACTGAGGTAAACTTTTTATGGATCCCCAGCTCATCACAAAACTGCTTGAAATCCTCGTTATCAAACTGCTTTCCATTATCAGAGATGAGTGCATGAGGAATCCCGTATCGGCACACTATATTCTTGAAGACGAAGTCTTTGAGCTTCTTGGTAGTGATCGCGGCAAAGGGTTTATCCTCAGCTCATTTGGTGAAGTAATCTACCGCAACCACATCATACTTGATGCCCTCCTTTCCAGCTGACATGGGCCCAATAAGATCAATTCCCCACATGGAGAATGGCCAAGGGCTAGTCATTGTCGTCAGTTGGTGGGAAGGAGCTCACAGAATGTTCGCAAACCATTGACACTTGTCACACTTTTTCACAAAATTGAAAGTGTCTTCTTGAAGTAGAGGCCAATAGTACCCTTGGTAGACAATTTTATTGGCAAGGGATCATGCGGTAGTGTGATTACCATAGATCCCTTCATGTATCTCCCTCATAATCTAGTCTGCTTCTTCTTCGGTTACACATTGGAGGAGAGGGGCGCTAAACCCTCGCTTGTATAATTGATCTCCGACGAGTGTGTAACGAGTAGCTTTGGTGCGCAGGATTTTTTCCTTAGTCTTGTCACTGGGCAGAGTCCCATCTCGGAGATACTGAATGATTGGAGTCATCCAGGAAATTGACTATGTTGTAGCTACAGTCTGCTCGGATGAGCTGATACTAGGAATCTCTATGTACCGAACTGGAATACTTTTCGACACATCTAAGTCTAGCGACGATGCTATTCTTGCCAAGGCGTCCGCAATAGAATTACTATCTCTCGGAATTTGTTTGATCGTAAAGTGCTTGAAAGCTTGAGTGCGGCCTTAGCTTTCTTTAGATAGCTGATCATGTTCTCTTCCTTGGCTTGATATTCTCCCAATATCTGATTAACAACCGGCTAGGAATCGCTGTGAATACTGATCGCGCTTGATCCCATTTCTCTTGCTAATCGCTAACCAGCGAGCAGCGCTTCATATTCGGCCTCGTTGTTCCTCCCTTGGAACCCAAATCGAAGAATTCCATTTTAGGAATCGATCCATTTACGCAACGGAAAACAAAACTTTAAAAAATACTGATCGTTCCATAGAACCAAGATCAGGGCACAAATTTACAGTTTATATCAAAATAAGAATCTGCAGAAAATTAATCTAGAGTTTAAGAAATCATACGCACGTTTGGAGGCTCCTCCAAGTTATCTCTGAATGTATTTTACCACCAACCTAAGTGTAGGATCGAACCGACGTAGTCCACACGAAGATAATCGCAAGGGATTAAATAAGGATTTGCTAGATCCTTTTTAGTCTTAAGAACAAAGAAGAAAAGAAATGTATTTAATTTTTCAATCAAAAACAAAACTGGCGTGGGAGAGAGTTTTGGGGGCTATGTGTTTTCTCTTTTAATGAATAGTGAATGAAATGAAAAACCTTTTCTCTTACAAATAACCTTTTTCTTTTATAGTAAAATTTAATTGCCCTATTCCCATATGGAATAGGCTTGGGCTCCAACCCAAACACCCTTTGTTTCCAAACACTCCCAATTAGATATTTATTTTAATTTATCATTATCTCAATTAAAAAAAATTAATATATATATTAACATTTAACAATAATGATAATTTATTTAAATATATGCTAACACATATTTAAGTGTAATTTCACTTATTTAATTTTTCTAACAAATTAAATAAAAGGCTACGACCTCAACAAATTTAATTGCACTGTGAAATTACCAAAATACCCTTTTGCCTAAAAAGACAAAAATGCCATTCTTACTTCCTGAGTCTTAAATTATCTTCTATGTGTGTGACCCATAGGCTCCTCATCATACCGGTAGTGTATAGTATTGCGATTAACACCAATTAATATCTCACTAATACACAGACCAAGATTGCCCCTAGCAAGGCATCATGGCCACCCGATAGATTCGGATTCAGCAAATTAGCTACCTATCAACGTTATGGTTACTGTACAATACGATCCTTTCATCATACGTTATCTCGACGAGATGAAGGCATAGAAATAGTGTCAACCTTCGATTACTCTCGATATGATGTATTCAGTTACTAGACCAATGACCTGTATTATAATCTAGATAGAGTAACAACTCAATCCCACTGTGGCCATAGTTTTAGTGTTATTGCCATTTACTAAATTACGCCGTGAGATAACTTCTCCCACACCTGGGAGTGATGAATCCTCTATCTATCCACCATAGTCTTGATACACTCCTTGATGCAGCCAATCACCACCATATTGATAGTTTTGAAAAGAATTGCGTTAGGCTGTTGTCAAACTACACCAATCGGTACACAAGGCGCTTTGGTAATCTCAAGTCTAAGGATCACATGCACACAATTCGTTAGAAGATTTGTTCCATAGACACTAGGGTTACCATCCATATGGAATCCTCTGGTGGGTCAGTCCAGTGAACTTGCTGCTGTGTATTCACCTACAACAAGCACCCATGTGTTGCACCAGGTTGTCACCAAACAACCTTGACAAGAGAGATCAGTCATTGCCTTTCGACAGGGTCATTCAACACTATGATAGCCTTACCGTATTATCTGTGCCCTTACTTCAGAATAATACTGGGGCTACAAACGTTTCTAGAATGGCCACCATATGTGCTCATAGGGTTCTCACTATCAAGATTTGAAACACTTGATACCCTCGTCACGGTTCTATCATTCTAAGGACATATATCAATACATATTCCAATAATAATGATTTACGCGATATAGAATAAAATGCTTTTTATTGATTAATGAACATTATTACAAAGAGTCAATTCTACAATAATTGATTGGCTCTAGGGCATCTACTCTAACATTCCATGGATGTGAGTCCCCTCGAGACTGAGGAGGAGAAGACCTGCCCCAGCTCTTTTCCTGTTTGTGGAACCATCGACAAAGAGGCTCCAAGTAAATAAGTTCTGAACGGTTTCCTGGATGACTTCGCTAGCTTGCTGCTTGAATTCTTGATTCTACTGGTACAAGAATTCTGAAATGAAATCGACAACAGCCTGCCCTTTGATGGTTCCTTTCAGTCTGTAATTCAGATCAAACTGACTCAGTTCCATTGCCCATTTGAGTAACTTACCCAAAGCTTTCGGCTTCCAAAGAACTTGCCTAAGCGAGTAGTTGGTCAGAACATGGATTGTGTGGGCATGAAAATGGGGTCGCAACTTCCTGGAGGCGATTAGCAGGGCATAAGCTAATTACTCCATTTCTGGATACTATATCTCGGCGTCCAGCAGTCGCTTGCTCGCATAATACACTGGCCATTAAACTATGCCCTTTTCCCGAATGAGAGTTGCACGATTGCATGCTGAGAGACGGACAGGTACAGGAGTAGAATTTCCTTAGGAAGAGGCTTGGACAGGAGAGGTAGCTTTCCAAAGTGTTCTTTTATGCTCTAAAAAGCCTACTCGCACTCTAGAGTCCACTCGAACTTCTTGTTGGCCCTGAGTATATTAAAAAATGGCAAGCAACGATCTGTTGCTCTCGATATGAAGCGACTGAGAGCCGCTATTCTCCCATTTAGGCTCTGAGCCTGTTTTCGATTGGTCGGGCTTTTCATATCAAGGAGATCCTAGATCTTCTTGGGGTTGATTTCGATTCCCCTCTGGTTAACTATATACACCAGAAACTTTCCTAAGGATACTCTGAAATAACATTTGAGAGGGTTGAGCTTCATTCTGTACCTTTGGAGTACGTCAAACATCTCAGCGAGATGCACTATGTGATCTGAAGCGACATGCAACTTGACCAGCATGTCATCAACTTAAACTTCCATTGACTTTCTGATCTGCTTAGAAAACATATAGTTAACCAGTCGCTGGTAAGTTGCCCCAGCATTTTTTAGGCCGAAAGGCATGACCTTGTAACAATACAGTCCTGGATCTATAACAAACGAAGTATGCTCTTCATCCAGTGCGCACATCGGGATCTGATTATATCCCGAGTAGGCATCTATAAAACTTACCAGCTCGTGCCTAGAGGTGGCATCAACGAGTTAGTTGATCCTTGGCAAAGGAAAATTGTCCTTCGGATAGGCTTTGTTAAGGTTGGTGAAGTCGATACAGGTTCGCCACTTGCCATTGGGCTTCTTTACCAAAACCAGATTGGCAACTCAGCTCGGGTAAAACGCTTCTCGAATGGACCTATTCAAAAGGAGCAGATCTACCTCAGTTTTTAAGGTAGCATAGCGCTTAGGGTTTATGGCTCTTCTCTTCTGGCGAACCGGCTTGACTGCATTATCAATGTTGAGTGCATGACATATGACATTCAGGCTGATCCCGATCATGTTAGCATGGGTCCATGCAAAAACATCAACATTCTCTCTAAGGAAGCTTGTCAGATTTTTGGCGAGCTGGGGGTTGAGATTACTCCCGATTCTCAACACTCAGGTCGGCTCACTTTGATCGATTGACACCTCAGATAAGTCCTCAATTGGCCCACTGTGAAGGCACTTTTAGATGCGAGGTCCATGTTGTCCTCCACTGGGTCAAGCTGTGGCTCAATTCTGCTGATCGTCATAGCCTACTTGGGGATGCCTGTTGGCCTTCATTTTCCCTTGCACGTCATCTGCACTACTCTTATACAGTAGTCGCGAGATTTGCATTGAGAACCTTTTACTTCCCCAATCCCTGTTGGGGTGGGGAACTTCATTTTCAAATGGGAGATGGAGGTAACTGCCTTGAAATTTTGCAGTAGAGGTCGTCCTAGAATGCCATTCAAGGCAGACGGGTAATCCACCACCAAAAACTCCGTCATTTTGGTCATTTCATTGGTTTCACCCAACGTGATCGGGAGTGAGATCATTCCCCTAGGAATCATATGATCCCCAGTAAAACCATAGAGAGGGATAAAGGCAAGCTTCATGTCTGCCTCATCCAATTGCATTTTCTCGAAAGCTCGCTGAAACAGGATATTCACAACGCTTCCATTGTCCACCAACATTCTGTGGACTTCGCACAGACCTATTTCAGGCGCGTTGACGAGTGCATCCTCATGGGGGTGATGCAATTGCACTGCGTCTTTCTAGAATGTGATCTCCTCTTCCCTGCGAACCTTAGTGGGTCATGGCACCATGCTCATTACACTCATGAGGGCATGATGAGCTTCCCAAGCATACCTCTCCTAGGCACCTCGAGAATTCCTCGCGAGGTGTGGTCTTCCAAAGATGATCCCTACACAGTAGAGACCCTTGCAACCACGGCGCTTCTTCCCTGGTTCCTCTTGATCTTTTTCCCGAACAAGAGTCGGACCATTGACATACTCTTTGAAGTGCCCCTACTTAATGAGGTCTTCGATTGCTTGCTTAAAAGCCTGACACTCATCTATGTGAAGCCCATTATCCCGATCATAGTGGCAATATTTTTTGCTATTTCTGGCTGAAGGGGGATTCTTCATGGGCTTTGGCTCTTTGAGTAGGCTGGTCTCCTCTGACTTATCCAGAATAGCCAGTACTGAGGCATTCAAATGAGTGTATTGACTTTTTTGGTAATCGCGACGAGGAACTGGGGCATAAGATTTTTTGGGCTCAAATTGCTGCTTCTTTCCATTCCACTGATCGTCATTAGCTCATCTGCGATCAGCCCTTCTACTATTCTCCCCGCAGTCGAGAGCACTAGTCGAGGGATCAGGGTTGCAACGATTAAGAGCGGCCACAAAATTTTTTATTTGGAGATATTTCTTAGTGAGGTTGTAAAAGCGAGTGAGGGAAACATCGTCCTTGGATTGCAGTTTCTTTCACAAGCCAGTCTATGGGCGAACCCCCGCGATAATTAGAGTCTGAATAGACTCCTCGGGAGTATGAGCCACTTTGTGGAGTTCCCTGTGGAATCTATCTATGTAAGACTAGAGGGATTCATCCCTCTCCTACCGTATGTTGTTCAGGTAGCTCAACGACATCGAGAACTTCCTGTTTGCCTGGAAGTGTCTTAGGAATGATGAGCTCATTTGATGCCATGAGCCGATTGATCCCGTGGGAAGTGACCTGAACCAACATTTGGAATGGGCAGTTAGGGTTACTGCTAAGTAGCAACATTTGGCCAAGTCAGAGACTTGGTTGAGTTCCATGAGTTCGTTGAACTCGTAAAGGTGCTCCTACGGATATGAATTTCCATTGAATGCCCGTATGTCGGGCATTCTAAATCTCGATGGGAGAGGAGCAACTAAAACTCCTAAAGAAAAGGGGGACGCCTCTTTGACCTTCCCACGCTCATTTTGCTGAGCCTTAAGCTGATCCAAAGCTCGCTATAGTTCCTTAATCAGAGGCAATGGAGTTGCCTAGGATCACTTTCCGTAACGTGGGTTCAACCCTCACGGTTGCGGTTGAGGAAAGACCGCAAATCGGGCTCTTCCTTAACTCGGTTGGAAGCTCCAACGAACCTTGACACACACTGGCTGGGGACGTGTGAAGGCATTGAATGGCTCGGGAAGTTTTCCCGATCTCCGCGATGGTCAGAACTGACCCATGGACGATGGGGGTTTCCCGCATGATGACGGTCGAGGTCATCATTTCAGCGATATTAGGAATCTCCCTACCTTGCACTTTTGTGGGGG
Organism: Pistacia vera; assembly: GCF_008641045.1. Classification (NCBI taxonomy): domain Eukaryota; kingdom Viridiplantae; phylum Streptophyta; class Magnoliopsida; order Sapindales; family Anacardiaceae; genus Pistacia; species Pistacia vera. The sequence continues at coordinate 114,630 of NW_022196579.1, read as the reverse complement.
TGCCTATGCGACGTGGCATGGGACAGCTCATGCTACGACACGTCGTCGAGTCGCAATGCCATGAGTATTCTACCCATTGCACTACTGGTGTTCGCTGGTCCCTCGAAGCCCTTGGGTCCACTGCTCGCCATTTGCTTTCCCTTACTTTTGTGTACTATAGTGCACACAGTACGGGCTTTTTCGTGCTTTCGTGTGACCTACAAGCGTCTTTGGCCGTGGCAGTGCTTTATTAGACTTTGGTGGCACGACCCAATCCAAACGATCTAGCCTTTGGCTAACCGTTTGGAGAGTATTATTGAACCTCTCCAGGTAACTCATCACAGTTGGGTCGAGCTGTGAGCTTGAAGGAATATCCACCATGATACTTTATTGGATTGGCGGCACTTCGAGAGAAGTGGCATCCTGTACCTGGGGGATTTCCTCATTGTCAAGGTTGGATCACTCAATTTCGAAACCGTGAGCCATTTGGTGATGGGTAGGACCGATTGGTTAGAGGTTTCTGATGAAGTGCAGATACTAAATCAGGCCCTCCTTCTAACGCCAAACTATTGATGCTTGATTTTGACACCAACGACTCACACGTGCAAAATGCTAAGCGGACTTAGAAGTTACACGTGATATGGAAATATGTAGCAAGAGAGTAAATAAGAGACGATTTTTAAAGTGGTTCAGGTGCTCAAAAGTGATTCCTATGTCCACTGTAGTTGTATTAATAGATGGTTACAGTCAGGTCGCATGTAGCGAGTTGAGTTACAATCTAGAGAGAATACATACATACATACATACATATACATATATATATATATATATATAGAGAGAGAGAGAGAGAGAGAGAGAGAGAGAGAGAGAGAGACTGTGTGTGTGTGTGTGTGTGTTGTTTAAGACTAAAGATAAGTCAATCCCGTAAATGAGAGAGAAGCCATCTATTTATAGTGGGAGGATTCAAGTAATAATCATGAGCCTGCAGTCCGACGGGTAGGATACAATTGTTTCCCGTTGGTTGTCTGTACGAGAGATATCCTTAAATTGCATAGGGCTTGGGCAGGTGGACTATTCCTAGCCACTTGCAAGCCTAGCATTCACCTACTACACTGACAAGAACCCTATGTAATACCCAAGATGTCAAAGGTATGTTCCTAACTCAAAATAGTCCTTTAAATGTTTATTTTTGTTAAAAGCATAAAATCAACTAAGGGCAAAATAGTCAATTCATTTGGAATTGTATGAATCAATTATCCATAAAGAGGCTTAGGGGCAAAATGGTTATTTTGCCTATGGATAAGCATTGAAAAAGTCAAGGATGAGTAGGCTTCATTGCATTTAATGGCATCAATTAAGTAATATTTAGTCTAGTGTGAAATGACCAAATGCCCTATATGAGAATTAAGGACTTATGAGTTATACAATTAAAATAATTGGGCCAATTGCATAATTTTGGAAAATAAATGAAATATTTTCCTATAAATGAGATGAAATTCGTTCAAGCCAAAGGAGAGAGCCTTTCTTCAACATTTCTTCCATTTTCTCTCAAATCTTCCCATGAAACAAGCTTTCTTTCTCTAGGTTTTCAAGGAGTTTTGCATAATTTTTCAAGAGAACAAGATAGGAGCCTTGGATCTTCAATTTGAAGGGTTTAAGGTAAGGATTAAAAACTTTAGTTTTGATGTAATTTGAAGATTTGAGGTAGATATTGAGGTATAATGTTATATATGTAGGATTAGGGTGTAAAAGAAGTCAAGGCAAAGGATTTGTTGGAGGAAGTCTTTAAAAGGTAAGGAAGAACCTCCCATGACTTTAGGGTTTATGCTAGGGTTTGTAGATTTTTATGAAACCTTAAATTAAGGCTTTAAGGCATAGAATTATTTGATGGCAAGTGTAGTTGAACTCATTTATTCTACTTATTGCCTTGATCATTATACATGAAGTTATTGCTCTTTATGTTTTATGAGTTGTTATGTTTGATTGAGAAATGAAGTGTGGATACGGATTGTGGCAAAAATTGTAGTATTGGGCCACATGGTGTTGAATGGTTGCTATTAGAAGTGTTGATGTATTGTTTGCATTAGCTTACAATGTTATAGCAATAATGGATGATTATAGAAATGAGATTTTACACTTCCTTTAAGATGTTAAAGACTATAAGGGGAGGTTTATTTGATCCACAAGTTAACCTATGGGTTAATGTCAATAGGAATTGATGTGGCATAGTTAATATGAAAATTCGGATTTAATGGGCTTAGGGGTTTTGTTAACCTTGCTTCTGTATTTCGACCATAACTTGAGTTATAAAAATCAAAATGAGATGATTCTTGAAGCATTAGAAAGCTAAGACACAGACCTATACTTTTATGTTTATGCCAAGAGCCATTCGTTTGAGAAAAGGATGGAAAATGGCCTGAAGCATAAACTGGTTATTAAAGTTTAAGATTTAACATAATCAATTCTTATGATTAGATTGATTATTAATGATTATTGTATATGCCATGTACTAATGTTTACCCATTAGTTAGATGATCTTTGAAAGATATACATGGTCATGATGTCAATGCATGATTATGTTATGGAATGGCATGAAGATGCAATGTAATACATGTTTTAAGATGATGTATGTGAGCAAGAGGTAATGTAAATGGGTTGATAATCCATAGTGAATTAAAAGTATTAAGCTCACCAAAATATGTATTTACATGCCATAAGATGTTAAGATGCAAATAGACATGACAGAGATGCATATAGACACATGGAAAACGCGTAAGCATATCCTCTGTATACCGGTTGAGGAAAGATGATATATGCTTTAGATGCTAAATAACGCGTAAGCACGCCTCCCGATGATATGGCTCTAGATGAAATTTGAGGCTAGATGATATGAAGTGCTTAGATGCTAAGAAGGTCCGATCAGCTAGATGTTAAATGTTTCATATGCTTTAGTTGCATTACATGAGTTATGATGTTATTTACATCATAAGATGATTTATACTCTGTTAGATGATTTTAGATGTTATGTCATGATATGTGATGTGTGTACACTTTGTGTTTATATAGCCATGGGATAAAATGATGAAAAGCATATGAATTAGTAATAAAAGGAAGTATCCCTAGATGTAAAAAAAAAAATAAGTGATGTGTTAACAGATAAACGGATCATTCCTTACTGCGATTAGCGCTCACCTTTCTTGTTGATTGCTTTGCAAGTACTAAAGCGAGGGATGCTAGAGACAGCGGGACTACACGTGGGGAATGATTTATTATCATCTCGATGTTTTTTATCTGTGTAAATATGTAAATGATAAATATTTGTGAAATAATTTGGAAGCTTCCCCCTATAAATATGTTTTGATCTTGTAATTTCTTAAAGTTTTGTACATTATAAGTTTAGATCCTACGTGATATTTTATATGCATGTTTTGGATATTTATTATTACCCTTATACAGATTTTTTCTAAATACAACTCGTTCTCCAGACATGTATCCTCGGGATTCTCATTGAGGGATATTCATAGGATACCTACTGCACTGACAAGAACCATACCTCTTCCGTCATTGCGCGACGTGGCAAAGTCTAGATGGCACAAAGCCTCCCTGAATTCTGATTGGCTCTTGTTGACGAGAGTCCACGTTAGTCTTGACTTTTTAGGCATAACAACTTTCATGTTATAAATAAGAGTAAACGATATATTCTCATCCGAGGTTTAGCAAAATCTCAAGTTGATACCCTTGGTTGCGTTTATTTTAGATTCCCTAATGACTATTGGAAGTGGTCAGAAACGGTGAGTGAGGTCTGCAAGTGAAGGTATGGGTTTGTTAGAGGAGGTTGTGGGGAGTCCAATGATGGTTTCGGAAGTGATTTTGGACTTCAAAGTTAGTCAAAAAGCCAAAAATCGTTGACTTGAACATTGTTAATATGAGCCGTTTTTTGCTAAAATAAGCCCATCTTCTGCCAAAGAAAACGCTGGTTTAGCATGCTAACATGCGCTACACTACAATGAAAAATTGGAAATCTGTTAAAATAAAAGCGATAACGTTATTTTAACTTTTAAGGGTGAGAATTTGGAATAAATACAATCAAGAGTATCAACTTGAGATTTCGCTAAACCTCGGGTAGGAATATGTCGTTTGCTCTATAAATAATTGCAATTGTTATACTTAAAACTATTTTTTGTTTCATCGGTTTCTATTGAATATTGTTTAAAAATACAAAACTATATAGTAAAATATAATGCTTTTTCAATAATGTATGATAATAAGTTCAAGTATTTATATTATCGATTACGGTATGATTCCATAAACAATTTTAAATTTTTTGTGTTTCATTGTTATTGTAAATACGATAAGCAAATACTTTTGGTCGTTTGATCTTTGAATCTAAATACTTCATAGTTGTATTCCAAAATTTCTAATATGTTTTTTCTATATTTTATATCATAATGGCACTTATCATACTAATTTATCATTTACATATTTAGTATTTTATTAAGTGATGACATTATTTAAGGCAATATAGAGATTTTATATGTATAATGTTATATTAACACCAGATTTTGCATATAATTTCTCGTCCAAATAAGTTTATTAATCCCTTGGATCCATACTTGATTAATGGTGCCCATTTCTATATGGTGACCTGGAGTATGCATTGAACGTTAATAGTAGGAATTTAATTTAATTGAGTAAATGACCTTTCCCACCCAAAAAGTTTCAAAATATAACTTTTCCACCCAAAGGTAATATTTGGTTACTACCGAAAGCAGATTCTGGCGGAAAAAATTCTCTCTGTCACCACCATTTAAATTTCTAGTCTCTTCACTATAAAACCCCTCTCACAACAGCACCTGATTTCTTGTCGATTGTCAGCCACCGCAAAGCTAGAGTTTCATGTTCTTAGCTGATTTCCGACTGATTCCAGCAACGAATATTTAATTGGTCACCACCATTCGATCCACCGACCTCCACTCTACAAAATCCCTCTTACCTTGGGTCTTGGTAACTTACCGAATGCCAGTTGAGAAAGTGAAGTGTATTTTGGATATTAATGGAATATAATCTTTGAGTGGGAAAGTGGTATTTTGAAACTTTTCATGTGAAAAAGTGTCATTAATTCAAACCTTAGGTAGGAAAAAGTTGTTTTCTCTTAAAGTGTAATGAGGCCGAAAATGAGTAAATGACTTTTTCCCACCTAAGTAATGATTTAATGACACCATCTCACCCACAAACTTTTAAAATATCATTTTACTATCCAAATTTATATTATGCTTCCGATTCTAGCATCTTTGCGACTACACACCACCACCATTCTCCTCTCCGATCATCACTCACTAAAACCCCTCTAACCATACTCCCACTGACCCCGCCAATCGCTGGCAATCGAACAATTAAGGTTTACACAACCACCCTTCCCAAGTCAAATTCTGATCAATCCCAACCACCAAAATCTAACCTTTTACCACTAAAAGACTTATCAGCCTCCCCTCTTCAAAAGCCTAAACAGCTTGGACCGAGTTTATTCTTTGTTCCTTGCTGAAATATAAATTTGGATAATAAAATTATATTTTAAAAGTTCGTGGATGAGAAAGTGTCATTAAACCATTATTTGAGTAGGAAAAAGTTGTTAACTCGAACGGAAATGGATGAATCGCATGGATTTTAAACTCTTCAATTTGTTTTATTCATGGTATAACTCATTATTTGACTTGAACAAAATATGCTACTGACAAGAAGCACATGTTACATTTAAGTATTACCAAATCTGAATAATATTTGGCGCTAGGTAGTGGATGATTGATGCCCATTAATGAGTTCAATTAACATCTAAACTACTCCATTAACTCATTAATTACAACAAAAACTCTTCTTAATATTTCTTTATATAAACTCCTTTCTTTTCATCTCTCTTCAACTTCATATCTCACTTTTTTATTTATATAAACTCATGTCAAAATACACATGACAACAAATTATGAACACAACTACCTCTGAATGGACGAGTGGTTCGATAGAGACTCTTGATTATATCAAGGTTTTAAAATCTGACCCGGGGGGTGACCCAGTCAGGCAACCAGGCCACGAGTTAACCGGTTTAACCAATGGTTTGATAGGTTCAAAATCTAGCAAACACACCCCTGATCCATACCGTCAGACCCTATAGGTTTGAAATCTAGCTAACACAACCCCTAGCCAAATGAAAATCGGCGATCTACTGTGAGAGCGATGGCGACACACTAGGGAGGATAGATCGGGTGATGGGGAGGACGAATCGGTAGCTGGCAAGTTAAGGCATCGCCGGAAAATGGTAGATCGATGGTGGAAGTCAAACGGTTGCGGTGGTTTTTTTTTTTGCGAGATGACTATGGATCTTTGTGAACGACGGCAAGAGAGCTTGGGAGAAGGTAGATCGGTAGCTGAAGAGGCCTATTGATGCCAAAGAAGGCCGATCGACGCTAGGAAATGGAAGAAAAATTGCTAGACGACGAAACATCGTGCGGAGGCAGGAGATGAAGCGTCACGACCCCGGAGAAAGTCAGAAGGTGGTTTTCGACAACAAGGGAAGGTAGAAGGTCGTCAAAAAATGGGAGGTCATCGCCGATTTGCATTTAGCCAAAGGGTGTGTTTGCTAGATCTCAAACTTTAAACAGTTGAAAGAGTAACCCAACTTGAAGAAGGCCCTGGGTTCCGATCCAACCGGTTAAACCAGCCGGACCGATCCAGGTTTTAAAACCATGGATTGTATTACTTAAAAGGTATTGAGTTCGAATTCCTTTTCAGTTACTAATAAGGATGGCAATTGGAACTCTTACCCAGTCGATAGTTTTAGGCTCCCTGAGAATTAGTTGAGGTACGTATAAACTAATCCAAACACCTCTGATCATTAAAAAAACAAAAAACAAATTATGAACATTATTCAAACACGGCTTCATTTTGCTCTCTCCTAGGGATAGCTAAGTCTCTCAATTATCAATAATGTTCGAAAAAGTATTAAATATTTTTATAAAATTATCAAAAACCTCCTAAAAATGTCAAAATAAAACATTGACAAAGAAGTTTTTTAATACTTTCTAAAATCAATGAGATACTTAAACAATTTCTAAGGCGCAATGAAATTAACCCTTATTAAATAAATATATTTAAAGAGTAATGCTACACTTACATAACTCTTTTACACAATTTTCATTACATTATGATGTGGCATATGTCACAACCACACAAATTTTTAATTATTTTAAATTTTTAATATTATAATAGAATTTGTGTGGTTATAACATATGTCATATCATGATGTTTACAAAATAACATAAGTGTAGCATTACTCATATTTAAAAGAAATACAATAACTAATTCCAATTCTTAATGCAAGTGGTCCAAATAATAAAATATTGTTGTCCCAGTTATCAAGTAGCAATCAGCCAAACACACCCATCATATTAAATTAAATAACATGAATTTAGGTTTTTTTTTTTTTTTAATCATCGGTCTGAATCAATTTATACGTATCTCAATTAATCTCTCGAGACTCTAGAATTATTAGTCTGATAAAAACTCCAATGATTATCCCTATTAACACCCAATAAAAAACTCGAATTCAAAATTTTTGAATAATATACCAATCAGTATCCATCCAACCACTAGTCACCCAGAGACACTTAAGTAATTTCATTAATCATTAATGACTATGTCACCAGAATTCTTTAGCTTCTATTGAAATTCGATGAGGCCTCAGGATCTGCGAAGTATGATATTTAACGAAGCCTCTCGATTTGCAGAATATATTTTTATATAAATAAAATGGGTTCTCAAATTTATATTTCTTCTTACCTCATTTGCCCGCTGTTTATTGCCATTGGGCCACAAATTTTTCAATTCATTGGACCACATCTTCCGTCGTCGTCTTCAAATATCTACTACAGTAGCTAACTCATTTTGACCCGACTCTTTCTAATGGACTCCCACCCAAACGAACCCGACGAGCCACTGACGCCGGCCGGCCGCCTCTTCCTCCGTCCGGAGATGAACACGATAATCCACTGTGTGGTCGGCTTCAAACACCCCGTCGACGTGGCCGAAGTCAAGTCCACAATCAGAGACTCCCTCATGGTTCAACACCCTCGATTCTCCAGCCTCATGGTCCGTGACTCCCGTGGCTTTGAACATTGGAGAAAAACCCACATCGACATCGACCGCCACGTCATCGTCGTCGCTCACGATCATAACCTCGTGTCCGTCAATGACTACGTGGCGGACTTGTCAGTGAGTTCCCCGCTGAGTAACGACAAGCCCTTGTGGGAGATTCACGTGTTGGAAGGTCACAACTGTGCCGTGTTCAGAATTCATCACGCTTTGGGCGATGGGATTTCGTTGGTGTCCATGTTGTTGGCCAGCTGCCGAAGGGCGGCGGACACCGAGGCGTTGCCTACGGTGGGGGTGGTCGGGAATAAGAGGGATAATAGTTTGGGAAGGGATTGGAGAGAGGTCGTGGTGGGGTTTGTGAAGATGGTTTGGTTCAGTTTGGTGTTTTGTATGGAGTTTGTGTTGAGAACTCTGTGGGTTTGTGATCGGAAAACGGCCATCAGCGGCGGCGCTGGAGTGGAGCTGTGGCCGAGGAAGCTCGCAACGGCCACGTTTCGGTTCGATGATATGAAAGCGGTAAAAAGGGCGATTGATAATGCGGTAAGAGTTCAAAACTTAATTAGATTTATATTGTGTTTCGTATATGAAAATGTACTTAGGAAATATTTATTTATTTAAGAGTTAACAGTTTTTTCCACTCAAATAAGGCGTCAATGATACTGTTTCACGATAGGATTTTAAAATATCTTGGCTTTGTTTGGCTCACATTTGGAATACTACTATTAGTATTTCCAAAAAAAATTAAATAGTAAAATTATAAAAACTTATAATATTATTCAATATTATTTAATATTTTTAAATCGCTTAAATTTATTAATTTAATTAAATACTTCTAAATATTTTTTTAGAAATTACAAAAAAACCCTAACAACCCATATTTATCAGATTTCAGTCACCACCGTCGAAAAATAGTCAGAATCTGGTATAATAGTGCACTACCGACTAAATCTGGTTGGTTGTGCGTCGATTTAGCCTTTTCCGACCATATCCATGATAAATTTGGTCGAAAAAAGTCAAATCTTTGGCCGTAGTCAGTCGTCAACGACGGTTAACACATGTTCGTCGTTGACCATCAACGATGGCCGTATCTTTGGTCGTCGTTGAAAAGTAAATACGGCCAGATCTGGCCGTCAATGGCCAGATCGATGCAAGACCGGCAAGATCCAGCCAGTCATGCGTCGATACGACGACTCCGACCATTCTCCGATGGTGGTGGCTGGCTGTTCATATTTAATAGATGGGTTGAGAGTGTTTTTGTTAACTTTTAATATTTTATTATAGGAGTTTTTAGTAAATAAACAAACATATGGGGTGTTTAAAATAAACAAATATAGAGGGTATTTTTATTTATTTTCAAATTCTACATTGTAATACCTGCCCAATTTAACTTTTTTTAAATTTTTTTTCAAAAACTTTTCTGAAAAGTATAAAAAAGTGAATCAAACGAAGCTATTTTTTTTTTTATTATTCAAATTTATATTGCAAAGGCAAACAGAGAGTAAACCTTATCCAAATTATTGGAGATTTTGACGAGGGAAGGTTAATGAGTTTTTTTACGTTGGAAGATTGGATTTTTGTAGTTGGGATTAATTTAAATTTGAATTAGGATGGTCTGCTGTACAACCTAATCACTCGATTATCGGCGATTGACAAAGTCGATAAAAGTAGGGTTTGAATGGTTTTAGTGACTACTGATCAGAGAAGAGAATGATGGTGGTTGAGAGTTATCACGATACCAAAATTTAAAATATAATATAAATTTATATAATAAAATAGTATTTTAAACGTTTATAATTGGAAAAGTATCATTCTTTGTTTGGGTGGAAAAAAATAGTCTACTATTTATTTAATTATAAATTTCTTTGTAAATAGTGAATAACTTGAAAACATGTTTTGATAGGGCATTTAGTCAAATCAAATTCTGGGTTAATATAATTAATAAACTTAGATTTTAGTTGTTGTTTCACTTTGCTCTGGTCGTTTAATATTTATTTAATAAACAAATAAAACCTAAATTTCGTAAACAGTGAATTTAGTGGAAATCCCAATCTAGAAAAGGAAAAGCCAAAGCCAACAATAATTGATGGGCCCATGGGCATGCTTGTAGGAGAGAGACGAGTTTAGTCCACGTCACCGGATTTATTACACAAAAAAACATAAAATATAAAAACCTTTTAAATAGGGAGTACCACATTTTGCCACCCAAGGTTCGGCGAAATGACACTTTCTTACCCATCAAATTTCAAAATAACACTTTTTTCATCTATGTTAAAATCCATTTGTCAAGTTTAACTTAAGAATGACATAATAGTAAATTTATAAATACGATCAAACAATTTTTAAAATTTTAACACTAAAAAAGTTTATGATTTTAAATAACTTCTTTTAGAAAGTCTATAAGTCCACAAAATAGACTCTATGGACTTGTTTTGGTTAGGAAAATGTAAAAGAGTTTTTTAGTATTAATTTACCAAAAAAATACTTTAATATTCAAGAATATATTAAGTCAAATTTATAACAATGGGATGAACTATTTAGTATTTACCTCGGATCTAATGCTATTGCCTTTTTTTTTTTTTTTTTCCTTTCCTTAAGGGATAAACCATTCAGATTATTACAAAGCAGACTTTTATTTTGTGTATTCTCATAATTTAACACAAAATCAATATAAACTTTAATTAAATGGGAATGTACAATGTCTTTATTGGTAAAGTGTAAATATCAACCAAAAGATATTCAATAAAAATAGGTTGAAAAACGAATATCACAAGCTTTTAAACTCTTTCGCAAACTCAACGTAGCAGTTGATAATTGATTTTTGATGAATTTATCAAACGGGAAAATTCATCAAAAACCAATTATCAACTTTGTGAGATTTATTTGTCAGCTTAGTATTGCCTAAAGATATTCTCAAAATATATTTGATGTTTCTAAGATTACGATAACTTGCTTGAAAATGTCGTCTAATGCAAGATTTTAAAAATAAAGACGTAGTAGTATTTGTTCATGACAATAAATAATGATTTTCTTTTTTAAATAACAAAAGACAAAGATGGTGTTTATGGGTTTTTATTGTTAAACTTGATGTTAAAAATGTTTTCAAATTTGTGATTAAAAGAATATCCTTGAATTAATACTAATATTATTGCTGATCAAATTTGTGGTACAATGCAGACCATCAATGACGTTCTTTTTGGAGTGGTGTCATCTGGATTATCAAGATACCTGGATCACCGATCGCCAAACGGTAATATTTTTACTCCCTAAATTGTAGTTTTGCACTACAATCAAACACTAATCTTCCCTGATTTGCAATATAACAAATTTGAGTTATAAATTTCTGTTAGAAGCTCTACCAGAGGGACTTCGGATGACAGGCGTAGCCATGATTAATTTAAGACAACAACCAGGATTGCAGGTTACTTTTTTTGCAATATATTTCAATTCCTGTACTATCAATAATTTCAAGACAGGTTCGTGGAATGTTAATCTTCCGGGTCGGTTCAGGAATTATCCGAAATGATGAAAAGAAAGAATTCAGGATCACGCTGGGGGAATAAATTTGGCATGCTTCTTCTTCCTGTTTATTATCACAAAGCCGGTCCTGAATCTGATCCCCTGGCGTATTTGAGGAGAGCTAAGGCGATGATCGACAGGAAGAAACGAACTTTAGAGGGTCATTTCTCATACAAAATTGGTCATCTTGTAATGTCCTGGTTTGGATCAAAGGTGAGGATAAAATTGAAAGATAATGAACTTTACCTTTTCAGAATATCCTGATAAAATTATTTCAGGACTCCTAATTAAAGAATTACCAGTAAACTTCAATTCCAGTTTTTTCCAGATTCATTGCAGATGGATGATTTTGTGATTTTTGTTTGTTTTCGTATTGTAGTTTGCTTGCCTGCTGAATTACAGGATTGTTTGCAATACCAGCTTCACAATCTCAAATGTAGTTGGTCCTCAAGAAGAAATTACACTTGCTGGCAACCCTGTAACTTATCTCAGGGCGAATACAAGTAGCCTGCCCCATGTATGTAAATTCTCTAAATGCATTTGACAGAAACAACTTTTTTAGTCTTAACAGTTTAAACTGATCTGATAATATTATTGAACTTTGCATATAACATAAGTGTTTGCATATGCAGGCGTTGACGATGCACGTGGTGAGCTATGCAGGAAGAGCTGATATGCAAATCCTGGTCGCCAAAGACATCATCCCTGACCCAGAATTTCTGGCAAAGTGTTTTGAAGACGCGTTGCTTGAAATGAAAGAGGCGGCCACAGTAGCTGAAGTCTCCAACAAGATGTAGGAGGAAATTACAGTTCAAATTGTGAATTCAATTATACAGAAAAGATTTGTTCAAGAATTTGTGTACAGATGTGTTGTACAAGGAAAGGGTTAAAAAAAAAAAAATACTCAAAACACATGAAAGCACTGTATTATTAACTTTATAATAATCTCACATTAGAATGGAGTGTTGAATTATAAAGCATTAACCAATGCTTGCAGAAAGCCTTTTGATATAAGCCACTATGATATAGTTTATATAAGTACTGTATTTGTAACATGTTAAATCAATTTTTTAAATAGTAAAAAACATTTTTATTTTATTTCTAAGATTGGAGTAATTTATTTTCGGAGATAAAATGGTGTTCAATTTATTTTATAAATTATTTGATATATATAGTAAAGAAGCAATACTTTTTAGTTTTTCAAGTATTCTTTCATGGAAAGACTTTTTTTTTTTTTTTTTTTTTTTTTTATGATTAGAGTATGCAGACTAGTTTACACATATTTCAATTTATCTCTCAAAACCTTAAAATTATTAGTCAAGTAAGAGTTATAGTGACTATTTCTATTATCACCCAATGAGAGATTCGAACTCAAAGCCTTTTGAATAATTTATCCAAGACGTCTCTATCAAACAATTCGACCATCAAGAAATAGTTATTTATAGAAAGACTTAATACATACTAATCATTAAAAAAAAAAAAAAAACGAATATATAGGTAAATCTTTGTTGATGTGTGGTTCTGACACCAACGACCTCACAAATGCAAAGTGTTAAGCAGATCTTAGAAATTACACGTAATTAATTTGAGAGTTAGGATAAGATTATAATAAAATGCAAAGACCAAATAGTAAATGGGACAGTGAGAATTTTATAGTGGTTCAGATGCTTAAAGCGATTCCTACATCTACTGTTTTCTTTTATATAAGTGTTCTTGGTTATTAGCCAAGTCACAAGAGGTCACGAACAGCAAACAGAGGTACAAAACCTTGGTATTCAGAGAGAATATTACACCAGTCTCTTTTTCGTTGGTTATCTTTGCTATTTCTTTTATGAAAATAAGAGAGATCCCAATTTTTTAGGGAGAGTCCTCTATTTATAGCCGCTAAATTTAAGGTAATGATTACATGTCTACAATAGGGTAGTGTCGTGCAAGTCCTTCATTGCGTCACATTGGTTGATAACTTATGAAATATCCTTAAATTATATGAGGCTTGGACAAGTGGGCGGAATTCATTCATTCACAGACAAAACCTAAGCTTGTTGGGTTGGTGACAGTCGTATTCTCTCTGTCTTGGGGCGACGTGACAGATCTTAGACAACGCAAAGCTTTCTTGAACTCTGATTGATGTTCGCTGATGTAAACTTACAATAGTATGATCTTTTAGGCATAACATTCTTAAAAACTAAGAATAGGTTTTTTATTTATTTTAAAAAAAAAAATTATTTTACAGCTAAAAAAGCTGAAATTGAAAAATATAAAAGAAACTGAAAATTGGCACTTGAAGTATGTGCAACGACGTATGGTCGTGGTTGCTTTTGCTTCTTAGCCAGTGTGAGGTTGAGAAATAGTAGAATTGAGGCGGAGAGGTTGCAGAGGGCAGCAAAATGAAGCTGGGATTGATGGGAGGCATGCACAGAGCCCCTTGTGCCATCGCACTTCCTCTTCACCACGTCCAACCCCGACTCATTAGATGCTCTTTTTCTTCTGGTAATCATATCTCTTCTTTTATTAACTTATCTGATATTGTTTTCCCATACTTAATTGCTCACTTTCTATAAACTCTTGCTATTGAAAGTTTAAGATGTATCTATATTGAACTGGGTTGTACTTGTGAATGGATAAGTCTGGGTTCTTTCTTCATGTCAGTTACAGGAATGCTGGACCGGTTTGCATTTCAAATTAATTGTAATGTGTTAGAAAATGTTGACGAGATTAGAATATGAAATGGAACCCACTTTTCTAGTTTTTAATTTAAATTTCTGTTGTCAATTAAAATGCAGGCCATGTGTCATTTATCAAAGATATAGCAGCAACTGATCCTCCTCAGCATCTTGAAGAGTTGCTTAAAGTGCTTCACACTAGAGGTGGGGGGTGCTCAATTTTTTCAGTATTTCATGAGCCTTTACCATATGTGGTTCTAATTTAGCATTGATATGCCATTAATTGTTTTTTTGGAGGTCTAAGCTTCTGTATTGGTGGGATGGTGCTCACTATGTGGAAATTTTTCTGACTTTAATTTTGATGGGAATGAACATTCATGGTCGCTAGTGCTTTTTATAAAAATAAAAAATCCAGAGGATGGCTCCTTGATATATATGCCTAATTAGTTCAAGCTCAATTTAATTTCTGATGATGATTAGCATTTCATTATTATTTGATAAATTGACATGGTAGTGTTGTGATTTTTCTTCAATTTATCCCTAAATAAAACAAATATAGTTACTGCAATTAGGTGCAAGTCTGTCCACTAATCATAATTTGCCACCTAATCCTCAATGATTGCCCCATTCGGTCCTTAGTTCTCTTGAGTCTGTTAGTAAGTGACTTTTGTAGAATGCTACTATTAATTAAACTCTTTATTTTGTGGAGCATCAGGCATGCTTCGGACTATTTCTCCATTTGTTTCATTCAAAGGCATTTTTTGAAGTTCAGACTATGATCACTTCCTACCACAACTTCAAAAGACTTTGAGTTTGTTAGTTTTGATGGATAATTATATTCTTTTTTTATGGATAATCATATAAGCAATTTATATTCTGTCTTGATGGATAATTGAGTTCTTCTTTCTCATTCTTAAATTTTTTTTATTAGTTGTAATGTTTTGGTCTATATTAGTATATATTTTTGCGCCATAAAAATATGAAGAATATGAAATACAAAGCAGTTATATCTTTCAAGTTTGTAAAATAACACTGTAACCATTGTTTGCTCTCCAATTTTAGGGACTCTAGTAAAGTGTTTTAATCAATTCATTAAGTTTTGTGATAAGTTCCACATTTCAATTTGGTTTGCTGCTAATCTAACTTTATATTTCTGACAGATTTATTTTTTTATATCTTGAATGTTAAACCCGGTGGAGTTATAAAAAATTTCGCCTTGTTCTCTATAGTTTGTATTTTTGAACTATTATCATGTTTCTTTTTTCTTGGTTACAGGTGAAAGCATTGTTTCTCCTGGACATAGGCATGGGCTTATACCCCTGGCCATTCCTCTTTCAGAAAATCTGTCAGGTTATCTGAACATTTGCTTGCATTCTATGATTTTTTACTAGTGAAACAATTTTAACTGGGGAGTTTATAATGAAGCTGTTGGTATATCTGTTATATCCTGACAGTAGGTGCTGTAACTGCATTGCTGAGATGGCCAACAGCTCCACCTGAGTAAGATATTTGAATTTATATCATTGCAATCTGTATGATTTCTATTGCACCAAACACACATACATTGGCAAAGCTTTTATCTCTTAATTTATCTTCATACAACTATTTTTATTCAAACAGAATGGAGATGCCAGTTGTGGAAGTTCGCAAGCATGGGGTGTGGCTTTTAGCCAAGAATGTAATACATTAAACTGAAAGCATGCCATTAATGTGTATATATAACTAGTTCAGTGTACCTGACATTTTACTATATGATATCTTGGAAGTTTCACTTCGTTTCTTTATCTTTTTTCCTTTCCCCCTGGATTTGTGATGTAGAGTTGATTAAGGAACCCCTTGCTCAAGCCCTCTCTCAGAATATTGATCTTATTTTCACAAAGACAATTTACAATTTCCTCCTTTCGCAACCCAGGTAGATCAGTATATTCATCGAATCTTGGTTGAAGAAGATGCTCACCTCTCAGAAGAAAGCAATGGTGAATTATTTGAAGCTTCTTCTGAGGCTGGTAAGAAACTTTACAGAAGAGGTGATTTTGCTGAATCTCCGATTAAGAACCTTGATAGTTATCTCTTGAAAAAGGTATATATACTGTTGTGAGTTAAGATTTAAAAGGGAATCTTCTCGATGCATGGTGACAATTTATTGTCTGTCCTTCAGGTTGGTCTGTTTCCAGATGTTTTAGAGCGTAAAGTGATGCGACATTTTGAGCAAGGGGATCATGTAATTAGATTTTCTAAATTTTCGTCCTTTGTGTAACACATTTGTGCTGCTGAGATTGCTTAGTGTAATAAGATTTTCTTTATTTTGCATTTGTGAATGGAAGGTTTCAGCTATGGTGACAGGAGAGTTCTATACAAAAAGGGACCTCTTTCCAGGATTTGGAAGGCCATTCGTGTTTAATGCCGAGATTTTGGTGAAGTTAGTAGAATTTTCTCTTAAATATTTTCATCTGATATTTTTAGACTGAGCCCCATTGCCCTTCTCTATATCTGAAGAGAAATTTTAAAACTATCTGTAGAGTAGGGCGTGTCTCAGAAGCTAAAGATTCTGCAAGGGTGGCTTTGAAATCTCCATGGTGGACTCTAGGCTGCGCATATCAGGCATGGAGCATTTCTTTGATTTTTATCCTCTTTTCTTTCAAATTCTATCCTTTACTTTCCTTTTCCCGTGTAGTGACATCTGCTGAAATTAACCAGGAAATTGCCTGCATTGCACAATGGGAGGATGAACAAATCGAATACATAAAGGAAAAGGTGACAGAAGAGGGTAGACAAGAAGATCTGAAAAAGGGAAAGGCACCTGTCCAGGTACCGATGTGGTGGAGTTCTTTTGTTTAATTTGCTTTTCAAACTTAATTGAAGGGAAGCTTTTGTATGATTAGACCTTGATATGAGGTTTTATAATAAAGTGTTCATTCTGATTTCTCCATGCAGATTGCATTGGATGAGGCTGCTTTTCTTCTGGATTTAGCTTCTATTGAGGGAACCTGGGCTGACTCTTTAGAGCGCATTGCTGAATGCTATAAGGAGGCTGGACTCAATGAAATTGCAAGATTTATTTTGTATAGAGATTGAATATCAAAAGGAGAGAACAATGGCTGAGTAATGAACTCGTGTCCCTGTTTGGTACTTTGATTGTCTTTTAGTTGGCTTTTCTGATAAAAACATTTGACTGTCTTTTAGTTGGCTTTTCTGATAAAAACAAGCAATAGAGAAGCAGTCCATTTCTTTATTTTTTTTTGTAAGCCTTTTAATGTAACATTTTTGTTAACTCTATGCAATTAAATACAGAATTTATATATATATATATATAGAGGGTGTAGTGGCTGCAAGAAAAAGCACTTCGGCTCAATTGACATGCCATAATTTCAATCAATTCTCAATTCATAAAGCTTTATGGTCCAACCCCACAACAGATGACCACTCTCTCGCGCAAGCTTTCAATACAGAATTACTTTGGATCTCCAGGGCATAAAACCAGATATATTTACATTAGCAACACTTAAGAGATGCTATAAAACAATATCCCTTCTCTCGCTCTAGTCTCACAGTAAAAGATCCAAAGAAGCCAAGTTTTCACCATTTCCAATCACCAAGGTGGAAAATTAAACAGCAAATGATCAACAACTGAAGCATGAAGACAACTGGATTTATTTCTTCATCGAACATGTGCTATTGCTGCTATGGCAGCAGTGGTTCTCCTTCAACTTTGCCATGGACCGTGGCTTCTTTATATTTTCTATTTAGACCATGGCTAACGGTTTAGATTTCTTGCTGCTCCCTTTCTTCCTTCTCAACAGTAGTTTCATCAGTAAACCAATTCCTCGTTTTTTGCTTGGCACAATAGCTAGAGAGCTTGCTGCAGTATTACTGGCTTTATTCTTTGAATCACGATATGTGTCTGGAGTGTGGACCAGTGCATTAGGATCATGTAAATAATTGCAATCCTTTGAGTCAAGAAGTGATGGTTTTGGTACATCTTCAATACTTAAAGTTCCTTTCTTATGGAAAGACTTGACAACTTCTGCCTTAGCACCATCTTCTGCTATCATTTGATCGCGTAAGGAGAAACGTTTGTTCAACTTCTTGTTAATAGCTGTAGTGGTTGCAGAATTGGTACTAGAAAAAACATTGTCAAAAAGCACTGCTTCCCGTGGCGAAGCCAGTGCCTTTAACTGTTTTCCCAGGTTTAAAATGGTCTCTTGGCACTCTGCCAACTTCACGGAAGCTGCTGTAATCTCCCAACCCTGCATATTTAAACAGCAGCATTCATGTCGAAGCAGTGATTTATTAATTGTTTTCTTTTCTCAGTTGCACTGATGGTTTTCCTTCTTAAAAGAGGTTGCAATTAATGCAAAATGTAAGATTTCCCTATGGTGAAATGATCTAACTATAAAATAATCTAGCTACATCTTGGCAGTCGTTATATGATGAAAGTCAATGAGTCACAAATTATGAAATGGAAGTGATCAAATTCTTTGGTACTAGTTAGTATAATTCATCAGACAAATGTAACTGTTTTCAGTTAGCTATTCTCAAGGTTTCTATGTAGGTGAATCTATTTTTGTGAACAAAACAATAAGTTAATTATAATGTGTAACAACTGATAATAACTTACATTTTGAGATCGCTTTCCCTCCTGATTTGTGCCATACTTTGGTGTTTCCTTCTTTGCAACACTGGGAGTTACATAACATGTAAATTAGAGCTCCTTTGCAGTCTAGGAAAATTTTTGTTTACTACAAAGGGAAACTGAGAAATCATAATGTTACCTCTCTAACTGGAGTTGAAGCTCAAGACATGTTGCTTCTAATTCTTCACAACAATTGTTTTTGTACTCCAGTTCAACTTCCAAAGATGAGAACTTCTGGAAGACCTCACTCAATTTAGCTTTGGCAACTGTAAGCTGAGTATCAAGATCTTCATTGATTGACTTCTGATTTTCAATCTGATCCTCGATCATCTCTTTCGATTCTTTTAAAATTTTCACTTCTTCTTTTAGTGCTCCAATGTTGTCTTCTGATTCACGAAGTTGTATCATCAAGGCCTTGCTCTTATTGGTAAATGACTCCAGCCTAGCTTCTATATTCCTCATCTCATCTTTTAGTCTCTTGTTTTCCCCTTGAATATTGCCCTGAATACGTTCTGTCTGGAATGAAACATTTTGGTCATGCAAAGGACTAGCTGAGACTAAACATGAAGATTGCTCTTCAGATTTATGGACTGTGTTTGATTCCAAAAGCAAACCATCCACTGCAGCTCCAACTTCATTTTCACCTTCCGGTTCATTCCAACCAAAATGCTTCATCTTATTCCGTGTGGTTGGAGCATCTTTAGGGGCAAAAGAATTGTTTATAATCCAGTCTAAAGCAAATGACAGCTCCCCAACAAATTTTTCAAGATCAGATTTTCCATTCAATAGATCATTACAAGTGCAAACCAACTTTTGCAAAAGAGCACTTAGTTCAGAACTCCTCCATTGAAAGACATGGACAGTGTAGTGCACAGGTGTCACTAAATTTAAGGAACTTCTATCCCTCTCTGAAAAACTATCTGAAGCATTATAACCAACTGAAGATGATATAGTGAATCCTTCAATAAGTTTAATGATTTTACGGATTGACTTGATCAGATTAGACTCAAGGTGTTGGCTGCTTCTTTCTTTGATTAACGTGTCAATTCCAGAATCTGCATCCAAGGAATGTGAGGTTGGAGATAAGTTTGGAGATTTCAAAGCTATGTCACCGCTAATCTGAAGAGCTTTCAGTTCTCCAGTATGCCTTGAGATAGCAACTGATTCAGCTTCAGAGACAGTTGGGTGCTTTATAAAACCCAAAGCAATTCTGATATCCTCTAGAAGTTCATTTAGACTTTGTTTTGAAATGTGTTTTTGCTTCAACATTGCATTCAAAACAACCTGGAGCCAGTCAAAAGATTTTTCAGTGGCTATATCTTCTGAGTGGATCTCTGGTTTTGTCTCGGTAGGGTTGGAATGACTTTGTACCACTGGAACTAATTCCTTACCAGTTACATCAGGCTGACAGCCACCACCAGGGGCTGTTTCCAGAGAAACTATAGCTAATTTCTCCATCTCTACAAAGTCATCCATTAAGCTCATGTCCGAAACATCAATAGGCTTGTGTTCCAGTTGATGCTTGAGTTTTCCAGCTTTGAAATGTTCCAATTCCGAAATTAGAGCATTAGCCCATGATCCAGAAGAGCTAATCCCATCATCACTGGCATTGTGAACCGGCATTATGGAAAGTTCACTAGATACAGGGCCACAAATTGCCAGCTCCATAGGTTTCTGAACTTTACATAGCTCTTTAAGATGAGCCTCAACATGAGATAATCTGGAAGCTGTACGGGAATACATCATCCTTGAAGCCTGGAGTTCAGTGCTCTTCATAGTCACAGTTTCTTTCAGAGTTTTGTTTTCTTCTTCAATATCACGTAATCGCTCAATCAGAAGGGAATTGTTACTGAAATTTTCAGGAGAGAACTCCATTATGGCTTCTCTAACTATCAAATCTCTTGAAGGCTTCAAATTTCTTCTTTTCATCTCCATCTGATCCCTTCCCACGGTTTTGAATTCAGCCTTCACCTTTTCCAAAGCAGCAGGACCTGGAAGCTTTTTTCGCATCAAAAGTCGTAGTCTCTGACATTCTCCTTCAAGTTTTGCGATTTTCTTCACACTCTCCAAGTGTTGCTTATGTGCTGCATCAACAGATCGCCGGTTATACTCCATCTCATCGTTCCGAATCTCAAGCTCTTTCTCAAGAATGCGAAACTCATACTTCAGAAAAGCATTTTCTTTTTCTGTGGCATCTAATCTAGTCATTAGTGTATTAAATTCTGCTTCTGCCTGAGACTTGCTTTTGTGTAGATCTTCAATCTGTTTCTCTTTGACTAGGAGAGCCTTACTTAAATGACTATTCTCAGCAGCTAACTTCGCAAGACTTTTATTAGCCTCTGCTAAGTTATGTTCCAATTCTTTTCGAATCTTCTCAAATTCATTGGATGTCTTCATGACAGCATCATGTATCCTTTTCTCCTGTTCTTCTTGAACAAAGTTTAACTGCTGCTTACATTTCATCAATGCTGTATCTGAACAAGCTAATTTCTCTTCTGTAGCAAGTCCATGCCTCAAAGCTTCATTGAGTTCTTTTTTCAGGAAAGCTGTTTCCACTTCTGACTTTTCCCGGCCTAAGAAAATATATATTCATTGAATCAGAATATAAAAAGTAAATATTCAAAGAAGGGAAAGCTATGGAATATGGAAAAAAGTTGGCAGGAAAAGGATAACAGTGATTCACCTGCAACAGCTTCTTGGGCAAGTTTTGCATGTTTTCTCAGAAGGTCATCTTGAGGATGACAATCGAGGAGGACTGAAGCTAACTTCTCATTAAGATTTTTCACAGATCTCTCTGGTCCTACTGCTTTTTCTGTTGGAAGTTTTTGTACCTTATACAATGCATAACAAAAGTATATCAGAAACTTATGTATAAAAAGTGTGTCAAACGAAGTAGAGGAGATTCTGTTACCTCTTCATCAATTCTTTTCAGTGTAATGTCAACTTTGTCAGCAACAATAGTCTTTTCTGAAGATTTTTTCCTCCAAAGCCATGCCTTGTTGTCCATGATTTAGTTTCTGTGAATACAGAGATAAAATGGAATATTGTTACATTAAAGGTTTACTTTACCAAATTGAGCCATGTGGTTAATAAAACATCTATAAAAGAGAACCATTAATCCGAAATTCCCATGGGAAAAGAGAATATCAGTTTAATATTGGAAAACGAGGCAAATGTACACAATTAAAAACCAATAATTCATATCCTACAAGTTATTTAATGATTTTATGTGCAATCTGATGCAGACTGCAAGTTGAATAACTGTTTCTAACCACACTCTAGGACATGAAATCTACATGTATCATAATTGCAGGTAACTGCAATTTCATTGAGCACACTTGTGAAAGAAGAGAGAACCAAGCAGCTGGGTTCTGATTATGGTTATACAAGAACGACAACAACAATTAATGATAGTAAGATAATTATCATATACGATTACAATGCACGTTTGACTAAAATCAGATCACTTTAGTACGGAATGAGCAAGCATTAACCTCTTGGAGGAGCAAACCCTCTGATTTGATGGATAAAATAAAACTGCCCTTCTCTTGCTAGTTATCTCTTAAAAAAGGTATATATACTGTTGTGAGTTAAGATTTAAAGGGAATCTTCTCGATGCATGGTGACAATTTATTGTCTGTCCTTCAGGTTGGTCTGTTTCCAGATGTTTTAGAGCGTAAGTGATGCACATTTTGAGCAAGGGGATCATGTAATTAGATTTTCTAAATTTTCGTCCTTTGTGTAACCATTTGTGCTGCTGAGATTGCTTAGTGTAATAAGATTTTCTTTATTTTGCATTTGTGAATGGAAGGTTTCAGCTATGGTGACAGGAGAGTTCTATACAAAAGGACCTCTTTCCAGATTTGGAAGCCATTCGTGTTTAATGCCGAGATTTTGGTGAAGTTAGTAATTTTCTCTTAAATATTTTCATCTGAATTTTTAGACTGAGCCCCATTGCCCTTCTCTATATCGAAGAGAATTTTAAATCTATCTGTAGAGTAGGGCGGTCTCAGAAGCTAAAGATTCTGCAAGGGTGGCTTTGAAATCTCCATGGTGGACTCTAGGCTGCGCATATCAGGCATGGAGCATTTCTTTGATTTTTACCTCTTTTCTTTCAAATTCTATCCTTTACTTTCCTTTTCCCGTGTAGTACATCTGTCGAAATTACCAGGAAATTGCCTGCATTGCACAATGGAGGATGAACAAATCGAATACATAAAGGAAAAGGTGACAGAAGAGGGTAGACAAGAAGATCTGAAAAAGGGAAAGGCACCTGTCCAGGTACCGATGTGGTGGAGTTCTTTGTTTAATTTGCTTTTCAAACTTATTGAAGGGAAGCTTTGTATGATTAGACCTTGATATGAGGTTTTATAATAAAGTGTTCATTCTGATTTCTCCATGCAGATTGCATTGGATGAGGCTGCTTTTCTTCTGGATTTAGCTTCTATTGAGGAACCTGGGCTGACTCTTTAGAGCGCATTGCTGAATGCTATAAGGAGGCTGGACTCAATGAAATTGCAAGATTATTTTGTAAAGAGATTGAATCAAAAGGAGAGAACAATGGCTGAGTAATGAACTCGTGTCCCTGTTTGGTACTTTGATTGTCTTTTAGTTGGCTTTTCTGATAAAAACATTTGACTGTCTTTTAGTTGGCTTTTCTGATAAAAACAAGCAATAGAGAAGCAGTCCATTTCTTATTTTTTTTGTAAGCCTTTAATGTAACTTTTTTGTTAACTCTATGCAATTAATACAGAATTTGATATATATATAGATATGTTGGCTGCAAAAAAAACACACTTGGCTCAATTGACATGCCATAATTTCAATCAATTCTCAATTCATAAAGCTTTATGGTCCAACCCCACAACAGATGACCACTCTCTCGCGCAAGCTTTCAATACAGAATTACTTTGGATCTCCAGGGCATAAAACCAGATATATTTACATTAGCAACACTTGAGAGATGCTATAAAACAATATCCCTCTCTCGCTCTAGTCTCACAGTAAAAGATCCAAAGAAGCCAAGTTTTCACCATTTCCAATCACCAAGGTGGAAAATTAACAGCATGATCAACAACTGAAGCATGAAGACAACTGGATTTTTTCTTCATCGAACATGTCTATTGCTGCTATGGCAGCAGTGGTTCTCCTTCAACTTTGCCATGGACCGTGGCTTCTTATATTTTCTATTTAGACCATGGCTAACGGTTTAGATTTCTTGCTGCTCCCTTTCTTCCTTCTCAACAGTAGTTTCATCAGTAAACCAATTCCTCGTTTTTTTGCTTGGCACAATAGCTAGAGAGCTTGCTGCAGTATTCTGGCTTTATTCTTTGAATCACGATATGTGTCTGGAGTGTGGACCAGTGCATTGGATCATGTAAATATTGCAATCCTTTGGTCAAGAAGTGATGGTTTGGTACATCTTCAATACTTAAAGTTCCTTTCTTATGGAAGACTTGACAACTTCTGCCTTAGCACCACTTCTGCTATCATTTGATCGCGTAAGGAGAAACGTTTGTCAACTTCTTGTTAATAGCTGTAGTGGTTGCAGAATTGGTACTAGAAAAAACATTGTCAAAAAGCACTGCTTCCCGTGGCGAAGCCAGTGCCTTTAACTGTTTTCCCAGGTTTAAATGGTCTCTTGGCACTCTGCCAACTTCACGGAAGCTGCTGTAATCTCCCAACCCTGCATATTTAAACAGCACATTCATGTCGAAGCAGTGATTTATTAATTGTTTCTTTCTCAGTTGCACTGATGGTTTTCCTTCTTAAAAGGGTTGCAATTATGCAAAATGTAAGATTTCCCTATGGTGAAATGATCTACTATAAAATAATCTAGCTACATCTTGGCAGTCGTTATATGATGAAAGTCAATGAGTCACATTATGAAATGGAAGTGATCAAATTCTTTGGTACTAGTTATTAATTCATCAGACAAATGTACTGTTTTCAGTTGACTATTCTCAAGGTTTCTATGTAGGTGAATCTATTTTTGTGAACAAAACAATAAGTTAATTATAATGTGTAACAACTGATAATAACTTACATTTTGAGATCGCTTTCCCTCCTGATTTGTGCCATCTTTGGTGTTTCCTTCTTTGCAACACTGGGAGTTACATAACGTAAATTAGAGCTCTTTGCAGTCTAGGAAAATTTTTGTTACTCAAAGGGAAACTGAGAAATCATAATGTTACCTCTCTAACTGGAGTTGAAGCTCAAGACATGTTGCTTCTAATTCTTCACAACAATTGTTTTTGTACTCCAGTTCAACTTCCAAAGATGAGAACTTCTGGAAGACCTCACTCAATTTAGCTTTGGCAACTGTAGCTGAGTATCAAGATCTTCATTGATGACTTCTGATTTCATCTGATCCTCGATCATCTCTTCGTTCTTTTAAAGTTTTCACTTCTTTTTAGTGCTCCAATGTTGTCTTCTGATTCACGAAGTTGTATCACACAGGCCTTGCTCTTATTGGTAAATGCTCCAGCCTAGCTACTATATTCCTCATCTCATCTTTTAGTCTCTTGTTTTCCTCTTGAATATTCCCTGAATACGTTCTGTCTGAATGAAACATTTTGGTCATGCAAAGGACTAGCTGAGACTAAACATGAAGATTGCTCTTCAGATTTATGGACTGTGTTTGATTCCAAAAGCAAACCATCCACTGCAGCTCCAACTTCATTTTCACCTTCCGGTTCATTCCAACCAAAATGCTTCTTATCTTATTCCGTGTGGTTGGAGCATCTTTAGGGGCAAAAGAATTGTTTATAATCCATCTAAGCAATGACACTCCCCACAATTTTTCAAGATCAGATTTTCCATTCAATAGATCATTACAAGTGCAAACCAACTTTTGCAAAAGAGCACTTAGTTCGAACTCCTCCATTGAAAGACATGACATGTGAGTGCACAGGTGTCACTAAATTTAAGGAACTTCTATCCCTCTCTGAAAACTATCTGAAGCATTATAACCAACGAAGATGATATAGGAATCCTTCAATAAGTTCAATGATTTTACGGATTGACTTGATCAGATTAGACTCAAGGTGTTGGCTGCTTCTTTCTTTGATTACACGTGTCATTTACAGCTAAAAAAGCTGAAATTGAAAAAAATAAAAGCAACTGAAAAGTGGCACTTGAAGTATGTGCAACGGCGTATGGTCGTGGTTGCTTTTGCTTCTTAGCCAGTGTGAGGTTGAGAAATAGTAGAATTGAGGCGGAGAGGTTGCAGAGGGCAGCAAAATGAAGCTGGGATTGATGGGAGGCATGCACAGAGCCCCTTGTGCCATCGCACTTCCTCTTCGCCACGTCCAACCCCGACTCATTAGATGCTCTTTTTCTTCTGGTAATCATATCTCTTCTTTTATTAACTTATCTGATATTGTTTTCCCATACTTAATTGCTCACTTTCTATAAACTCTTGCTATTGAAAGTTTAAGATGTATCTATATTGAACTGGGTTGTACTTGTGAATGGATAAGTCTGGGTTCTTTCTTCATGTCAGTTACAGGAATGCTGGACCGGTTTGCATTTCAAATTAATTGTAATGTGTTAGAAAATGTTGACGAGATTAGAATATGAAATGGAACCCACTTTTCTAGTTTTTAATTTAAATTTCTGTTGTCAATTAAAATGCAGGCCATGTGTCATTTATCAAAGATATAGCAGCAACTGATCCTCCTCAGCATCTTGAAGAGTTGCTTAAAGTGCTTCACACTAGAGGTGGGGGGTGCTCAATTTTTTCAGTATTTCATGAGCCTTTACCATATGTGGTTCTAATTTAGCATTGATATGCCATTAATTGTTTTTTTGGAGGTCTAAGCTTCTGTATTGGTGGGATGGTGCTCACTATGTGGAAATTTTTCTGACTTTAATTTTGATGGGAATGAACATTCATGGTCGCTAGTGCTTTTTATAAAAATAAAAAATCCAGAGGATGGCTCCTTGATATATATGCCTAATTAGTTCAAGCTCAATTTAATTTCTGATGATGATAAGCATTTCATTATTATTTGATAAATTGACATGGTAGTGTTGTGATTTTTCTTCAATTTATCCCTAAATAAAACAAATATAGTTACTGCAATTAGGTGCAAGTCTGTCCACTAATCATAATTTGCCACTCTAATCCTCAATGATTGCCCCATTCGGTCCTTAGTTCTCTTGAGTCTGTTAGTAAGTGACTTTTGTAGAATGCTACTATTAATTACACTCTTTATTTTGTGGAGCATCAGGCATGCTTTGAACTATTTCTCCATTTGTTTCATTCAAAGGCATTTTGTGAAGTTCAGACTATGATCACTTCCTACCACAACTTCAAAAGACTTTGAGTTTGTTAGTTTTGATGGATAATTATTTTCTTTTTTTATGGATAATCATATAAGCAATTTATATTCTGTCTTGATGGATAATTGAGTTCTTCTTTCTCATTCTTAAATTTTTTTTATTAGTTGTAATGTTTTGGTCTATATTAGTATATATTTTTGCGCCATAAAAATATGAAGAATATGAAATACAAAGCAGTTATATCTTTCAAGTTTGTAAAATAACACTGTAACCATTGTTTGCTCTCCAATTTTAGGGACTCTAGTAAAGTGTTTTAATCAATTCATTAAGTTTTGTGATAAGTTCCACATTTCAATTTGGTTTGCTGCTAATCTAACTTTATATTTCTGACAGATTTATTTTTTTATATCTTGAATGTTAAACCCGGTGGAGTTATAAAAAATTTCGCCTTGTTCTCTATAGTTTGTATTTTTGAACTATTATCATGTTTCTTTTTTCTTGGTTACAGGTGAAAGCATTGTTTCTCCTGGACATAGGCATGGGCTTATACCCCTGGCCATTCCTCTTTCAGAAAATCTGTCAGGTTATCTGAACATTTGCTTGCATTCTATGATTTTTTACTAGTGAAACAATTTTAACTGGGGAGTTTATAATGAAGCTGTTGGTATATCTGTTATATCCTGACAGTAGGTGCTGTAACTGCATTGCTGAGATGGCCAACAGCTCCACCTGAGTAAGATATTTGAATTTATATCATTGCAATCTGTATGATTTCTATTGCACCAAACACACATACATTGGCAAAGCTTTTATCTCTTAATTTATCTTCATACAACTATTTTTATTCAAACAGAATGGAGATGCCAGTTGTGGAAGTTCGCAAGCATGGGGTGTGGCTTTTAGCCAAGAATGTAATACATTAAACTGAAAGCATGCCATTAATGTGTATATATAACTAGTTCAGTGTACCTGACATTTTACTATATGATATCTTGGAAGTTTCACTTCGTTTCTTTATCTTTTTTCCTTTCCCCCTGGATTTGTGATGTAGAGTTGATTAAGGAACCCCTTGCTCAAGCCCTCTCTCAGAATATTGATCTTATTTTCACAAAGACAATTTACAATTTCCTCCTTTCGCAACCCAGGTAGATCAGTATATTCATCGAATCTTGGTTGAAGAAGATGCTCACCTCTCAGAAGAAAGCAATGGTGAATTATTTGAAGCTTCTTCTGAGGCTGGTAAGAAACTTTACAGAAGAGGTGATTTTGCTGAATCTCCGATTAAGAACCTTGATAGTTATCTCTTGAAAAAGGTATATATACTGTTGTGAGTTAAGATTTAAAAGGGAATCTTCTCGATGCATGGTGACAATTTATTGTCTGTCCTTCAGGTTGGTCTGTTTCCAGATGTTTTAGAGCGTAAAGTGATGCGACATTTTGAGCAAGGGGATCATGTAATTAGATTTTCTAAATTTTCGTCCTTTGTGTAACACATTTGTGCTGCTGAGATTGCTTAGTGTAATAAGATTTTCTTTATTTTGCATTTGTGAATGGAAGGTTTCAGCTATGGTGACAGGAGAGTTCTATACAAAAAGGGACCTCTTTCCAGGATTTGGAAGGCCATTCGTGTTTAATGCCGAGATTTTGGTGAAGTTAGTAGAATTTTCTCTTAAATATTTTCATCTGATATTTTTAGACTGAGCCCCATTGCCCTTCTCTATATCTGAAGAGAAATTTTAAAACTATCTGTAGAGTAGGGCGTGTCTCAGAAGCTAAAGATTCTGCAAGGGTGGCTTTGAAATCTCCATGGTGGACTCTAGGCTGCGCATATCAGGCATGGAGCATTTCTTTGATTTTTATCCTCTTTTCTTTCAAATTCTATCCTTTACTTTCCTTTTCCCGTGTAGTGACATCTGCTGAAATTAACCAGGAAATTGCCTGCATTGCACAATGGGAGGATGAACAAATCGAATACATAAAGGAAAAGGTGACAGAAGAGGGTAGACAAGAAGATCTGAAAAAGGGAAAGGCACCTGTCCAGGTACCGATGTGGTGGAGTTCTTTTGTTTAATTTGCTTTTCAAACTTAATTGAAGGGAAGCTTTTGTATGATTAGACCTTGATATGAGGTTTTATAATAAAGTGTTCATTCTGATTTCTCCATGCAGATTGCATTGGATGAGGCTGCTTTTCTTCTGGATTTAGCTTCTATTGAGGGAACCTGGGCTGACTCTTTAGAGCGCATTGCTGAATGCTATAAGGAGGCTGGACTCAATGAAATTGCAAGATTTATTTTGTATAGAGATTGAATATCAAAAGGAGAGAACAATGGCTGAGTAATGAACTCGTGTCCCTGTTTGGTACTTTGATTGTCTTTTAGTTGGCTTTTCTGATAAAAACATTTGACTGTCTTTTAGTTGGCTTTTCTGATAAAAACAAGCAATAGAGAAGCAGTCCATTTCTTTATTTTTTTTTGTAAGCCTTTTAATGTAACATTTTTGTTAACTCTATGCAATTAAATACAGAATTTATATATATATATATATAGAGGGTGTAGTGGCTGCAAGAAAAAGCACTTCGGCTCAATTGACATGCCATAATTTCAATCAATTCTCAATTCATAAAGCTTTATGGTCCAACCCCACAACAGATGACCACTCTCTCGCGCAAGCTTTCAATACAGAATTACTTTGGATCTCCAGGGCATAAAACCAGATATATTTACATTAGCAACACTTAAGAGATGCTATAAAACAATATCCCTTCTCTCGCTCTAGTCTCACAGTAAAAGATCCAAAGAAGCCAAGTTTTCACCATTTCCAATCACCAAGGTGGAAAATTAAACAGCAAATGATCAACAACTGAAGCATGAAGACAACTGGATTTATTTCTTCATCGAACATGTGCTATTGCTGCTATGGCAGCAGTGGTTCTCCTTCAACTTTGCCATGGACCGTGGCTTCTTTATATTTTCTATTTAGACCATGGCTAACGGTTTAGATTTCTTGCTGCTCCCTTTCTTCCTTCTCAACAGTAGTTTCATCAGTAAACCAATTCCTCGTTTTTTGCTTGGCACAATAGCTAGAGAGCTTGCTGCAGTATTACTGGCTTTATTCTTTGAATCACGATATGTGTCTGGAGTGTGGACCAGTGCATTAGGATCATGTAAATAATTGCAATCCTTTGAGTCAAGAAGTGATGGTTTTGGTACATCTTCAATACTTAAAGTTCCTTTCTTATGGAAAGACTTGACAACTTCTGCCTTAGCACCATCTTCTGCTATCATTTGATCGCGTAAGGAGAAACGTTTGTTCAACTTCTTGTTAATAGCTGTAGTGGTTGCAGAATTGGTACTAGAAAAAACATTGTCAAAAAGCACTGCTTCCCGTGGCGAAGCCAGTGCCTTTAACTGTTTTCCCAGGTTTAAAATGGTCTCTTGGCACTCTGCCAACTTCACGGAAGCTGCTGTAATCTCCCAACCCTGCATATTTAAACAGCAGCATTCATGTCGAAGCAGTGATTTATTAATTGTTTTCTTTTCTCAGTTGCACTGATGGTTTTCCTTCTTAAAAGAGGTTGCAATTAATGCAAAATGTAAGATTTCCCTATGGTGAAATGATCTAACTATAAAATAATCTAGCTACATCTTGGCAGTCGTTATATGATGAAAGTCAATGAGTCACAAATTATGAAATGGAAGTGATCAAATTCTTTGGTACTAGTTAGTATAATTCATCAGACAAATGTAACTGTTTTCAGTTAGCTATTCTCAAGGTTTCTATGTAGGTGAATCTATTTTTGTGAACAAAACAATAAGTTAATTATAATGTGTAACAACTGATAATAACTTACATTTTGAGATCGCTTTCCCTCCTGATTTGTGCCATACTTTGGTGTTTCCTTCTTTGCAACACTGGGAGTTACATAACATGTAAATTAGAGCTCCTTTGCAGTCTAGGAAAATTTTTGTTTACTACAAAGGGAAACTGAGAAATCATAATGTTACCTCTCTAACTGGAGTTGAAGCTCAAGACATGTTGCTTCTAATTCTTCACAACAATTGTTTTTGTACTCCAGTTCAACTTCCAAAGATGAGAACTTCTGGAAGACCTCACTCAATTTAGCTTTGGCAACTGTAAGCTGAGTATCAAGATCTTCATTGATTGACTTCTGATTTTCAATCTGATCCTCGATCATCTCTTTCGATTCTTTTAAAATTTTCACTTCTTCTTTTAGTGCTCCAATGTTGTCTTCTGATTCACGAAGTTGTATCATCAAGGCCTTGCTCTTATTGGTAAATGACTCCAGCCTAGCTTCTATATTCCTCATCTCATCTTTTAGTCTCTTGTTTTCCCCTTGAATATTGCCCTGAATACGTTCTGTCTGGAATGAAACATTTTGGTCATGCAAAGGACTAGCTGAGACTAAACATGAAGATTGCTCTTCAGATTTATGGACTGTGTTTGATTCCAAAAGCAAACCATCCACTGCAGCTCCAACTTCATTTTCACCTTCCGGTTCATTCCAACCAAAATGCTTCATCTTATTCCGTGTGGTTGGAGCATCTTTAGGGGCAAAAGAATTGTTTATAATCCAGTCTAAAGCAAATGACAGCTCCCCAACAAATTTTTCAAGATCAGATTTTCCATTCAATAGATCATTACAAGTGCAAACCAACTTTTGCAAAAGAGCACTTAGTTCAGAACTCCTCCATTGAAAGACATGGACAGTGTAGTGCACAGGTGTCACTAAATTTAAGGAACTTCTATCCCTCTCTGAAAAACTATCTGAAGCATTATAACCAACTGAAGATGATATAGGGAATCCTTCAATAAGTTCAATGATTTTACGGATTGACTTGATCAGATTAGACTCAAGGTGTTGGCTGCTTCTTTCTTTGATTAACGTGTCAATTCCAGAATCTGCATCCAAGGAATGTGAGGTTGGAGATAAGTTTGGAGATTTCAAAGCTATTTCACCGCTAATCTGAAGAGCTTTCAGTTCTCCAGTATGCCTTGAGATAGCAACTGATTCAGCTTCAGAGACAGTTGGGTGCTTTATAAAACCCAAAGCAATTCTGATATCCTCTAGAAGTTCATTTAGACTTTGTTTTGAAATGTGTTTTTGCTTCAAAATTGTATTCAAAACAACCTGGAGCCAGTCAAAAGATTTTTCAGTGGCTATATCTTCTGAGTGGATCTCTGGTTTTGTCTCGGTAGGGTTGGAATGACTTTGTACCACTGGAACTAATTCCTTACCAGTTACATCAGGCTGACAGCCACCACCAGGGGCTGTTTCCAGAGAAACTATAGCTAATTTCTCCATCTCTACAAAGTCGTCCATTAAGCTCATGTCCGAAACATCAATAGGCTTGTGTTCCAGTTGATGCTTGAGTTTTCCAGCTTTGAAATGTGCCAATTCCGAAATTAGAGCATTAGCCCATGATCCAGAAGAGCTAATCCCATCATCACTTGCATTGTGAACCGGCATTATGGAAAGTTCACTAGATACAGGGCCACAAATTGCCAGCTCCCTAGGTTTCTGAACTTTACATAGCTCTTTAAGATGAGCCTCAACATGAGATAATCTGGAAGCTGTACGGGAATACATCATCCTTGAAGCCTGGAGTTCAGTGCTCTTCATAGTCACAGTTTCTTTCAGAGTTTTGTTTTCTTCTTCAATATCACGTAATCGCTCAATCAGAAGGGAATTGTTACTGAAATTTTCAGGAGAGAACTCCATTATGGCTTCTCTAACTATCAAATCTCTTGAAGGCTTCAAATTTCTTCTTTTCATCTCCATCTGATCCCTTCCCACGGTTTTGAATTCAGCCTTCACCTTTTCCAAAGCAGCAGGACCTGGAAGCTTTTTTCGCATCAAAAGTCGTAGTCTCTGACATTCTCCTTCAAGTTTTGCGATTTTCTTCACACTCTCCAAGTGTTGCTTATGTGCTGCATCAACAGATCGCCGGTTATACTCCATCTCATCGTTCCGAATCTCAAGCTCTTTCTCAAGAATGCGAAACTCATACTTCAGAAAAGCATTTTCTTTTTCTGTGGCATCTAATCTAGTCATTAGTGTATTAAATTCTGCTTCTGCCTGAGACTTGCTTTTGTGTAGATCTTCAATCTGTTTCTCTTTGACTAGGAGAGCCTTACTTAAATGACTATTCTCAGCAGCTAACTTCGCAAGACTTTTATTAGCCTCTGCTAAGTTATGTTCCAATTCTTTTCGAATCTTCTCAAATTCATTGGATGTCTTCATGACAGCATCATGTATCCTTTTCTCCTGTTCTTCTTGAACAAAGTTTAACTGCTGCTTACATTTCATCAATGCTGTATCTGAACAAGCTAATTTCTCTTCTGTAGCAAGTCCATGCCTCAAAGCTTCATTGAGTTCTTTTTTCAGGAAAGCTGTTTCCACTTCTGACTTTTCCCGGCCTAAGAAAATATATATTCATTGAATCAGAATATAAAAAGTAAATATTCAAAGAAGGGAAAGCTATGGAATATGGAAAAAAGTTGGCAGGAAAAGGATAACAGTGATTCACCTGCAACAGCTTCTTGGGCAAGTTTTGCATGTTTTCTCAGAAGGTCATCTTGAGGATGACAATCGAGGAGGACTGAAGCTAACTTCTCATTAAGATTTTTCACAGATCTCTCTGGTCCTACTGCTTTTTCTGTTGGAAGTTTTTGTACCTTATACAATGCATAACAAAAGTATATCAGAAACTTATGTATAAAAAGTGTGTCAAACGAAGTAGAGGAGATTCTGTTACCTCTTCATCAATTCTTTTCAGTGTAATGTCAACTTTGTCAGCAACAATAGTCTTTTCTGAAGATTTTTTCCTCCAAAGCCATGCCTTGTTGTCCATGATTTAGTTTCTGTGAATACAGAGATAAAATGGAATATTGTTACATTAAAGGTTTACTTTACCAAATTGAGCCATGTGGTTAATAAAACATCTATAAAAGAGAACCATTAATCCGAAATTCCCATGGGAAAAGAGAATATCAGTTTAATATTGGAAAACGAGGCAAATGTACACAATTAAAAACCAATAATTCATATCCTACAAGTTATTTAATGATTTTATGTGCAATCTGATGCAGACTGCAAGTTGAATAACTGTTTCTAACCACACTCTAGGACATGAAATCTACATGTATCATAATTGCAGGTAACTGCAATTTCATTGAGCACACGTGAAAGAAGAGAGAACCAAGCAGCTGGGTTCTGATTATGGTTATACAAGAACGACAACAACAATTAATGATAGTAAGATAATTATCATATACGATTACAATGCACGTTTGACTAAAATCAGATCACTTTAGTACGGAATGAGCAAGCATTAACCTCTTGGAGGAGCAAACCCTCTGATTTGATGGATAAAATAAAACTGCCCTTAATTTGCAATTTAGTATAACTTACAAGGATGCTCGGTTCATTTTCAAGGCAAATTAAAGTATTTGGTAAAATCATCAACCTCAGAGCATACATGATATATATATAGAAATGGATGCATGATCATTTAGACTTCAAATCCAGAAGTTTATTATGGCATATTCTTCAGTAAACCCGAATACAAGCTACTGTCGTTGGTTCTAGTTCTACAACCCATAATTAGCTTATTTTATCTTCATAATGATCAGCAAGCAGCACCAATGTACTTTTAACAGAATATTATAAGCAAACACTAGAATGATCCAAGAAAAAGAAAAGCATGGCACAAATGACTTTAAATGTAAAAGCCAACTCACTCAAACTAGTGAATCAAACACAGTTGTGCTTCAAATTAACCTCAAAACTTATGAGAGCCACCCACATAAAATAATTTACTCATCATTCTGTATAAGCACATGCAGCATATATACACACCCAAAAAATAAGGAAATTTTCCATTAAAACAAGTTGTTCTCACCTGCACAATAGGGTGGAGTTCTTGTATCGAAGCATAGAGTAAGAGAGAAAGAGAAAGAGAAAGAGAGAAAGAGAAAGAGAAAGAGAGAGTGAGTGTGTTTGTGTCTGTGTTGAAACTGAAACCACACAAAAAGCGGAATGAATGAAGGTGAGTACTAATTAACAGAGGACGATCATGCAATGCAAGGACTGGTTTGCATTGGATGCTACTATTCCACCGACACCTAATTAATTGCTACTAATTATTAATACTATATCTCCTCCTCCCAGTCCCCATAGATGAAAGAGAGAGAAAAGAGAGCACTATTCAGTACCCAAAAGAAAAAAAGGAGCAATGAGAATGCATCGCCAATGGTTGAAATGTTTAACACACTCTCTCTCCATCTGTTAAGGTATATTTGTCTTTGTCTTTGTCTTTGTCTTACCTAAAACAAATATCATTGTCTCTTTTAATTTTATGGTTTTACGTCCAATTCCCTGTTTCTTTTTATTTCTTGATTAATGTTTTAATAAAATATTATCATTAAGATAATATTTTTATTTTAAATTCAATGATATAAATCACCACTGGGTGGTCTAGTAATCAATTAAAACTCTTGAGTGTATTACTTAAGAGATTTTGAGTTGATTCACCTCGATTACTAATAAGAATGACCTCTAGATCTTTTATCTAATCGGTAATTTCAGGGTCTCCAATGATTAGTTAAGATACGTCTAAGTTGACCCAAACACTCCAGTGTTTTAAAAAACAATATGCAAGGATATAAGTTTTATTTTTATTAATAAAAAGACACTTTTAGTTAATCATCGGATACTTTTGACACATTTTATTGGTAGATAAATATTTCATATATTTTCTTTTAAATTATTAAAAATGTTTTTTAAATTATAAAAAAGCATTTTATATTCTTTTGGTTATAGGTTTTCAAATAATATTCTCTAAATGATAAAACTTATATTATAATGAAGGTTTTTTTTTTTTTTTATATATATAGTAAATTTCGTATGTTTGGCCTTTTATATGTGAGCATTTACTGGTTTTAGAAATGCGATCTTAATCTCCATTATTTACGAACCATGAGGCTATTATGTTTAAGTTTGAAGGAAATGACATTTTTACAATTTACTCAAATTTAATCAATCTAACATCCAAAGTCAAATATTTTGAGGCAGTCGTTGGGTAATTGAAACTCGAAAGAAAAAGTAGATAGGCATAGCAAAGAGTCTAAAGACGAGCGGTGATAAAGAAAAAGACAGATCGGGGTCAGGATGAAAGTAATTATGTAACGTAGATACAGACACGCTGTCACTCTCTTTGCTTTGCTGTGCTTTGTTAGATTTTCTTTTCTTTTCTTTTATTTCAATCCCTACCCTACCAACCTTCCTCCACTATTTCACCAAACACACACGCGCTTCACTACACCCTTATTACTTTACAGCTCGTCCTTTCCACGCTCTTTAAATGCGATGTACAATTAAATTCTCACTTCATCATTATGTCTCCATTATCATTACACTAATTACCTTTTAAAGTTAATCACGCTTTCGCCCTCATATTTCCTTAAATATCATTTCGCATGCTAATGAAGGGAAATTTCCCTTAACCCCCCCACGTGTTTCAGCCTTTCGTGAGCTCCCACTGGTTTCGTAAATTGGACTTTCATAGTCTACTCTAAACCCCATTCATTACATGTCGGTTAGTGAACAGTCATTAATTGGGAAATGACCATTTTACCCTTTTTCAACTCAACACCTAAGCCCCAATCCCCATTACTCAAAAAGGAAAAATGACCGTTTCTGGTCAAATTTACGACAATCTGATCGAAAACTGCCAGATCAGTGCATGGTCGACCAGATTGGATGCGACTAGTAGTGGTGGTCGACGGTCCTCTTGAATTGCTTGTAAATTGTTTTGAAATCAAGGACATTACTGTCCAAAAAATTAATTACTTAAGGGTAAAATTGTAATAGCAGGGTTCATGTAAATTAATTTCAAAACAACAGTATTATTGTCCATAAATTTTAATACTTAGGGTTAAAATTATAACAAAAATAAAATTACCAAGTAATCTCAAAATACCTAAGAAAATTATGGTATTACCTATATAACCAATAATAATTACTATTGGTTTTAAAGGATTACCAGAATCTTATATTACTTAACAACCAAACATGATAATGTAAGTAATATAAGATAGCATTACCTCGATAATGCGAAATAACCACCAACCAAACATGCCCTTAAGGGTGCGTTTAGTTTAAAGAATATTGGATTACTGGAATTTTATATTACCTTGAATATTACTAGGAATCTTTAAGAAAATGTGTTTGGTTAATTGGAATAAATTGGTAGGTATGTTATATTAATATGTTTAGTTAGGAGGAATAAATTGGTGGGTATGTTATTTAAATTACTAAATTGCCCTCTTTTCAAATATTAATATAATATTATTTTTATTATTAACTTTTAATAACTTTTTTTAACCCCTAATATTTCAAATTTAGCTAAAACACCCCCACTTATATAAAACTTTAATTTTAATAAACTCACCCCCATCACCCTGCCGCCACCGCAAACCGTCGCCATGGGTAGCCCACCATGACGGGAGGCCTCAATATGGCCTTTTCTGCCATCAATATGGCCAAAAACGGCCATATCGAGGCCTCCCGGTCACGATGGGCTGCTCACGGCGACTCTAAGTGACTTCCGGCGACTTCCCACGGTGGCCGACGGTGGTTTGTCTAGCGACAGGCAACAGCAGGTGAGTGGGGGTGGTGGCTTGGGTAAGCTGAAATTTGTTTTGATTTCAAGGGTAATTTTGTCAACAAAGTTAATTAATTGGGATAAAATGGTAAAAGCAAGATTCATGTAAATAAATTTAAAAATAAGGACATTATTGTTCTAAATTTTATTAATAAGGGATAGAATTGTAACAAAAAAAAAAAAAAGATTACCCAAGTAATCTTACAATACCTAAGAAAATTGAGGTAATCAGATTACCTCCAATATTACCAACAGTAGCCACTATTGGTATTTGAAGATTACTGGTATCTTATATTACTTGACAATCAAACATGGTAATCAAGTAATATAAGATGACTTAACTCCAGTAATCTCACATAACCCCCAACCAAACGCCCCCAAAGGATAACCCCTTTTACTCAATTAATAATTATGCTAAATTGTGTAAGAATTGAATTATGATAAGCTTTTATGTTGTAATAATATTAATACTATTTTAACCACAAGTTTTACTCCCTATTTTAACCAAAGATTGATTGTTTTCATTAAGTTAACATCTCAAAAGGGTAATAATTATTAGCCATGATTAATACATAATTTCATGCATTTAAACATGTTCTTCCTACTTAGGCAACGGAGAAAAGTGTCCTTGTTAAATCAATGGCACCGCCAGGTAAACAACATTATCTTATAAGATTAACAAGTGATAAATTTATAATACATAAACTCAATTAATTATATTCGAAAAGAAGGAACAATCATTTTACAAATGACTTGGCTTAATTCTTACTTTTATTAAATATATACATTCTAAACATTAATTACTTTTTTCTTTAAATAAAGAGTTTATTACAATTTCCCTTTGAGTTATCATAAAAATAACAATTTAATGACTTGGGTTTGATCAAACAGTTAATGGGTTAGTTTAATGACACAACAACTCAATATTCAATCTCCAACGCCTTAAATAGAATTTGAGCTTCACAATTTAATTTATTGTGTGTTGCTATGTTTTATTTTTAATTTTTTATTATAACCAGAGGTGTCCAATCCAGTTTATGCATACTTCAACTAATTTCTCGAGACTCTAGAACTACCGGCCGGATAAGAGTTTCAGTGGCTATCCCTAATAGCAACTAATGAGGGACTCAAACGCAAAACTTTTTGAATAATATACTAAAATCTCTATCGAACCACTCAGCTAACCAGGGTTGGTTTAATGACACATTGTTATACCATACAAAGTGGGGGGAAAGCGCTGAAAACGCAAATAATTTTAATTAAGATGTAATGGCCACTTAATCATGGAACATAAATTTTTAGAATAATGTGGTGCTATAATGAATAGAAAAAGCTATTTATATAATCATTAACATTGCCCCATTTATCATAGACTGTATTATCTTAACATCATCAAGATTTTCAGATGGATAATGTTATGTTAATCCATTTCATCTGCTTTCAGATGGATAATGTTATGTTAATCCATTTCATCTGCTCACTGCTTCCAAACACAATCCCGCATTCTTACCAGTAATTCTAGTCTCTAGTGACATTATATATATATTGATTTGTATAAGGATAATGTTATATTTACAAAGAAATCTTATAAAGATCTTCATACAAAGTGATGTGACAACAAATGAATGAATGAATGAATGAGTGAATATAATGAATTTGACTTTTTGTTTCACTCTTCCATTCATTTTTTACCACCTCACTTTATATAGAAGTCTTTGTAAGATTTCTTTGTAAGTATAGTATTATTGTTTATATAATTGTCAATCACAATCACAATCCTTATTTGTTCAGGTAAGAACTTGTGTCTGGATTTATGTAT
This sequence comes from Pistacia vera, assembly GCF_008641045.1. NCBI lineage: Eukaryota > Viridiplantae > Streptophyta > Magnoliopsida > Sapindales > Anacardiaceae > Pistacia > Pistacia vera. The sequence continues at coordinate 74,906 of NW_022196579.1, read as the reverse complement.
CCTACTAAGTTTGATAATATTCATTATAATGTCAAAACAATTTTTATGTTTTATTATGTATCTATATGAATTGATATTATTCTATTCCAAGATTCTTTTTCGATATCTTTTGTTGTTACGTAAAAATGCAACAACCAGAGATACCTAATCGACCACGGCGGGATTAGATAGATGTTTGCATGATTAAGAATAATCAGCTAGGAATGGATTAGTAAAGAGATGATAAGAGAACCAAAAAGATTTTTAAAATGGTTCGGTGGGTTACAACCAAGCCTACATTTACTGATATATTATTGCTTTGTATTTGCTTTACACATAGAGTGATTACAGGGAGAAACACGTTAAGGCGAGCTAAAATTTTCTCTAAGTCGTTTCTTGTTCTTGTGTGAATAATTGATCCCTCAAAACGAAGTTAGTCTCCCCCTTTATATACTTTGTCTGATAGTGGTTGGGAGTGGTTGTTACGGGATGGAAGCGACACATGGGGTGAGCTTGACCGTTAGATTTTGGCATGGTGTAGAGGACAGGTGACACGAATCTAGTCATCCAAAAGAACTGCATAACACCTTCCAATGAAAATTCATGATTGATTCCCAAATTGATGGGTTACCGTTGTGTGTGGTTTTTTCGCCAAGCTCAGGCCAACTAGAGGATATAGCTCAATCCAGAATGAGCTCGACAATTATGATTGATTGACCCAGCATAAGCTAGTCACAAACAATTCAAGGAATCATTCAATCAATCCTCAGATTACTTCAAATCCTAGATATTACAGGAACCACTGGATCAATAGTGATCACTGCGCAATTACATCGCCCAATCGCGAGGATATTGGAATTATGATTCAAATCAGTTGTAATCCCTTGAATTTTGTTTCTTCCTTTGTACAAATATTGTATATAAACCCCCCTCGGACAATGAGAAAAGGGTTACGAATTTCAGATAAGAATTGCATTGTAAGCTCCCACAACAAATACAAAAATGTAGTGGACGTAGGCTGTTAACTTGGTCGAACCACTTTAAAAATCTCCTTGTTTTTTGTTCATTTCATTCATATTCATCACTAATTATGACTAATCATGCACACATCGGTTCCAATCTCGGAAAGGTCGATCAGATCTCGCTAGTTGGTGCAAAATTTTATACTAACATTTTGGCACCATAAGGAGGGTCCCGCCAAAATTTTGAAGATTTCGACAAACGTTCACTGTAATTTATCTGTTCCAAGACCGAAATGGTATACACCAGATCGAAAACTATCACCAAAAATCATGAGAACATGGAAACCACCCACCAGGAGGTGCAATAGGAGAACGTTGGATGCTGACCACCTGTGCCGCCAACTCAACACACCGCAAACAACCAGGGGGCAGGGACGTCAGTGTTAGAGTAGGTGCCTTAGAGCCAATCAAATATTGTAGAATTGACTCTTTGTAAAAATGTTTATTGATCAATTAAAAGGCATTTTATACTATATCACGTAAATCATCATTGTATGTATTGATATATGTCCTTAAAATAGTAGAACCATGACGACGGTATCAAGTGTTTTAAATCTTTATAGTGAGGACCCTATGAGGTCATATGGTGGCCATTTTAGAAATGTCCGTAGCCCCAGTATTATTCTGAAGTAAGGGCATAGATAATACCGTAAGACTGTCATAGTGTTGAACGACCCTGTCAAAAAGCAGTGACTGATCTCACTTGTCAAGGTTGTTTGGTGACAACTTGGTGCAACACGTAGGTGCTTGCTGTAGGCAAGTTCACTGGATTGACTTACCAGAGGATTCCATATGAATGGTAACCCCAGTGTCATAGAACAAATCCTTTAACGAATGGTAATGCATGTGATCCTTAGACTTGAGATCACCGGAGCGCCTTGTGCACCGATTAGTGTAGTTTGACACTAGCCTAACGCAGTTCTATTCAGAGCTACAATACGATGGTGATTTGCTACATCAAAGAGTGTATCAAGACTATGGTGGATAGACAGAGATTTCATCACTCCCGGGTACGGAAAAAGTTATCTCACGGCGTAATTTAGTAAATGACAATTACACTAAAATTGTGGCCACAGTGGGATTGAGTTGTTATTCTATCTAGTTTATAATACAAGTTATTGGTCCAATAACTGAATACACAATATCGAGAGTAATCAAAGGTTGACACTATTTCTATGCCTCGGTCTCGTCGAGATAACGGATGATGAAATGATTGAATTGTATGGTAACCATATCGTTGACAGGTAGCTACTTTGCTGAATCCGAATCTATCGGGTGGCCATGATGCCTTGCTAGGGGCCAATTTTGGTCTGTGTTTAGTGAGACGATTAATTGGTATTAATCGCGATACTACACACTGCCGGTAAGATGAGAAGCCTATGGGTCACACACATAAAAGATAATTTAAGAGCCAGGAAGTTAGAAGGGCGTTTTCGTCTTTTTGGACAAAAGGGTATTTTGATAATTTCACAGTACAATTAAATTTGCTGAGGTCGTAGCCTTTATTTAATTTGTTAGAAAAATTAAATAAGTGAGATTACATTTAAATATGTGTTCGTGTACATTTAAATAAATTATCATTATTGTTAAATGTTAATATATATATTAAATATATATTAATTGATTTTAATTGAGATAATGATAAACAAAATTAAAATATCTAAATGGAAGCGTTTGGAAACAAGGGGTGTTTGGGTTGGAGCCCAAGCCTATTCCATAAGGGAATAGGACAATTAATATTACACTATAAAAGTAAAAGTTTAATTGAGAGATAGAAGATTCATTCATTTTTCATTTTTCAAAGAGAAGAAAAAACTACAACACCCAAAACACTCTCTCACGCCAGATTTGGGTTTTGGTTTTAAATCAAATACTCTTCATTTCTTCTTTGTTCTTAAGGCTGAAGAGGATCTAGCAAATCCATCTTTAGTTCCTTACGATTATCTTCGTGTGGACTACATCGGTTCGATCCTACACTTGGGTCGGTAGCGAAACCCATTCCAAGACAAGTTGGAGGAGCCTCCAAACATAGGTATGGTTTCTAAACCTTTAAAATGATTTTCTGCAGATTCGATTATAATGTATAAACTATAATTTTTGTACCCTGATCTTGGTTCTAAGGAACGATCTATCATGCTATTAATTTTTGTTTTCCACTGCGTCAATGGATCGTTTCCTAACAGTCAGCCCCCGAGAACGACCAGCTGATGGAGATGATCAGAACAATGGTTGCACAGGCAGTGCAATAGAACATGGCTAAGCTGAGGAACCAACAACCAGCTGCCCAGAACCATGACCAGCCACGTTTCGCCAATGCAATCCCAACAGGTTTGAATTTTGCAGGTGGAGAGTCTGTTTCGTCACCGCTAAGGGGCGATCAACACCTCCAACCTCGCAGACAGCACTCCACACACGAGCATGAGTCTCGCAGGTAAACAAACTCTGGGAGGCTGCCAAGGAAATAGTCACTGAGGGATAGTAAAGGCGACAGACACCACCAAGAAGCCCGGTGGTATCCCCACCATTAGCGTGTTGGTTTTAACCCACTCCCCAAGGCAAGATTAATCTTCACAGGCTCGCGAAGTGAGTCATGTGTGTCAATCCGGTTAATCCGGTTATGACCGATGTCGCGAGCAACGTACTGATGAACATGATAGCACATATCAACCCAACCATCATGCCTCGACCTCGCGCATCAATGCGCACGCTGGAGGAGCTTTGCAAGCAATAGACTTGCAGACTCATTTGCTTGAGGTGAGGCTTAACAGAGCCAGCCAGGATAACCAAAATGAAGACATAGATCGCATGCAAAGGATGCTTGACGATCTAAAAGCTTGCCAGAACAACTTGGCAGAGGAAGTAATAAGTTCTCTCTTTACGGAAGAAGTTCATCAAGCCCCGCTCCCATAAGGGTTCAGGGCATCGAAAAGCAAGTTTGACGGGAGAGGGGACCCTAAAGACCACCTCGACAACTTCAATGACCTGATGGAGCTACACTAAGTTAGTGACTTGGCGAAATATTGGTGCTTTGCAGTCACATTAGTCGGAGATGCCAAGAGGTGGTACAAAAGGCTCAAAGCGAACTCCATCAACTGTTGGCAACAATTCTCCTCGTTGTATGTACAGCAATTTCAGGCGAGGAAGCAGTTCACGATGCCGCTTAGCTACTTGAGCAACATTCGCCAAGAGCAAGATGAATCACTGACCTCATATTTAACGAGGTTCCAAAACAAGCAGGCAAAAGTCCCTGACGCCCTCGAAGAATCCATTCAAACTTTGTTGATCGCAGGGATCAGACCTAACACAGAACTGTGGAAATAGCTCCAGAGTGAAGATCATGTGAGCCTGGCCAAATTCTACCAGATGGCCGTGAAATACCAGTGAGTAAAGATCTCGCTAGCAGCACTAGCCAAAAGCTCAACGCGGGGGGTCTCGGACAGGAGACAAGATCGCCCCTCAGGTAAGTGTGGGGGTCATGATTACAATACAGGGATCGCAACAGGTCCCAGAAGAAACAGCGGTGACAAGCAACCTTTCCCGCAGTATGCAGAATACACACCCATCACTCAAGACATCACCCACATCTAAGAAGTGTCTCGAGAGGCGAAGAGAGTGCCCGCTCCAAAAACGATAAGGGGGCTCCGGGTAGAAGAGACATGTAGAAATATTGTCAATACCATAGATATGTCAGGCACAACATGAATAATTATTGAGCCTTGAAAGATGCCATCGAAGACTTGATAAGAAGAGGCCACCTGAAAGAATTTGTTAAGGTAGAACTGGCTCATGAAAACCCTGGCGAGCGAAGTAGTCAGGCCCTAAGACAGGTTTAGGTTCCAACTCAACAGGCTCAACCAAATCCCAATGAAGTCTTCATAAATATGATCTACGGAGGGCCCGACATAACAAGGAGCTCGAGACGGGCTCGCGAGCAGTATGCTCAGGAAGCGAGGACAGACTCGGTCTCTCGAATAATGAGCTACAAGAGGAATCCACCCAAGTGGCCCAAACAGGAAAGCGAGGTAGTGGGGTTCACAGTTGACGAGTACGAAACATCTCCACGTCATAATCATGATGCGATTGTAATCGTGGTCAAGATCGACAATGCAAGAATGTTAAGGGTTATGGTCGACAACGAGAGCATGGCAAACATCATATTCTTGGGTACTTCCGAGGAATAGGATTCACATAAAGGAACCTGCAAGCGTGCCCCTTGCCATTCTATGGGTTCACTGGGGACAGCCTAGTTCCCAAATGTACTATCGACCTTCCTGTAACTCTGGGGGAAACAACAAAGGTCAGAACAGTGATGGCGGAATTCTTAGTGGTGGACTGCCCGACCACGTACAACGTCATCCTTGGAAGGCCAATCCTGGATGATTTAAGCGCAAGCACATCGGTGCGCTACCAAGCAATGAGATTTTTGACTTTCGGGGGAGTTGTGACGATCAGGAGTTGTACCAAGGAATCTCAAGAATGCTATAACCGAGCTATAAACGCTGCACAGAAATGGCCACACCCAAAGACAATGATCATCGCAGAATCCAAGTTGAACCCCGAGCCACTAAAGGACATTATAGATCCTCGCATCCATAAAGAAGAGCCCGCAGTTAGACCGACCGAAGAGTTGCTAAGAATAAGTGCTAGTGAGGAAGATCTAACTCGCGTGCTAAAAATCGGCAACAACTTGACCAGAGAAATGGCTGATAATCTGGTCGAGTTCCTAAAATGGAACCTCGACGTATTCGCATGGGTGCACACAGATATGGTTAGGATCAGCCCCGAGGTGATGTGCCACATGTTGAACCTCGACCCACAGGCTCAGCCCATAAGGCAGAAAAGAAGGGCCATTGATGCAGAGCGCTCTCAGGCACTCAAGGATGAAGTTGAAAAACTCCTAGAAATCAACTTCATCAGGGAAGTCAAGTACCTCGACTGGCTCGCCAATCCAGTCCTAGTCAAGAAGTCAAACGACAAGTGGCAAACTTGCGTCGACTTCACGAATTTGAACAAAGCCTGTTTGAAAGACAATTTTTTGCTACCATGGATTGACAAGCTAGTAGATGTGACAGCAGGAAATGCACTATTATGCTTTATGGATGCATACTCGGGATATAACTAGATCTCGATGCACCAGCCTGATGAAGAGCATACTTCTTTTATTACTGATCGTGGAATTTATTATTACATGGTTGTACCGTTTGGCCTCAAGAACGCTGGGGCGACCTACCAATGCTTGGTGAATAAAATGTTCACCAACCAAATCGGCCAATCCATAGAAGTATACATTGACGACATGCTCGTTAAATCAAAGGTCGTCGAAAGTCACATTAAGCACCTGAGGGAAATGTTCAACATCCTCATAAAGTATCAAATGAAGCTTAATCCATTGAAATGTGCTTTCGGGGTGAGCTCCGGAACATTCCTATGCTTCCTCGTGAACCACCGGGTATAGAAGCTAACCCGGAGAAGATTCAGGCCCTACTTGACATGAAAAACTTGACTAGCATAAAACAGGTGCAGAGCCTGACTAGACGTGTGGCCGTACTTAGCAAGTTCGTTTCCCAAGCCACAGACAAGTGCTTACCATTCTTTGAGACCTTGAAAGGGAAGAAGGGTTTCAAATGGACAGAGGAGTGCGAAAGATCTTCCAGGAGCTGAAGAAACACCTCAGACAGCTTCTTATACTATCAAAGCCTATCCAGGGTGAGCTGCTACTACTATACTTGTTGGTATCAAAATCTATTGTCAGTGCGACATTGGTAAGCGAAGAGGGAGGAATATAATGGTCAGTGTACTATGTGAGCAAGAAACTGCTCGACGTGGAGATAAGGTACCCGGAGATGGAAAAACTGGCATACGCCCTTATTATTGCTGCCAGAAATCTACAACCCTATTTTCAGGCACACTCCATCCATGTGCTGACAAACTACCCCTTGAAGAAGAGAATGCAGAAGCCCAAGGCATCGGGTAGACTACTCTAGTAGACGATGGAGATGAGTTAGCACGATATCAAGTATATCTCGAAGACAACGATCAAAGGCCAAGCCAGGCCATGGCAGATTTTATATTTGAGTTCTCCTATCAACCAAAGGCTAAGTCAAGCCCACCAGAGGCAGATACCTCGGGAGAGATCGAGCAACAAAAACCAAAGAGTGACGACCTATGGTTATGGACTCTATATGTAGATGGCTTCTCGAATGAAAAGGGAACAGGAGCGGGCCTCTTGCTTGAAAGTCCAGAGAGAGGCCCAATCAGAGCCGTAGTAAAGTTCAGGTTCAACGTCTCCAATAACGAAACTGAATATGAGGCATTGCTCACAGGTATCTGTCACGCCAGGGAAATGGGGGCAAAGTCCATCAAGATCTATAGTGACTCATATCTCATGGTCTATCAAATTATCAGGGAATACCAAGCAAAGGGAGATAGGATGGCCTCCTACCTCCAACAAGTAGAGACTGAGCTCGGATAGTTTAGATCCTTTACCATTCATCAAATCCCAAGGGAGAAAAACTCGTAGGCAGATGCATTGGCTCGCATAGCCTCTGCAATGAGCAATGAGAAGGCTGATCCAATCCTAATTAAATTCCTCCCAAAACCAAGCATCTCCGATCTACGAGATCCAGTGTTAACCACAAGTCAAAGGTACAACTGGATGGATGCAATCACCACCTACTTGAAGGATGGCATACTGTTAGAGGATAGAACCGAAGCTAGAACACTCTGCACAAAGGCAGCTCGGTACAGCTCATCAATGATAGATTGTACAAGCGTGGGTTCAATGTACTGTTGTTGCGATGTGTTGACCACGAGGATGCAAATTATGTTCTGAGAGAAATACACGAGAGAATTTGCGAAAACCACGCAGGAAGCAAATCTCTAGCTTACAAGGTACTCTGCCAGGGATATTACTATCCAACAGTTTATGATGATACAGCAGACTATGTCTGTAGATGTGACAAATGCCAGAGATTTGCAGACATTCTACGAGCTCCACCACAAGAATTAACCACTCTGAAAAGTCCATGACCAATCATGATCTGGAGCATTGACCTTATCGGCCCCTTGCTTCAGGGAAAAGGAGGCCTTAAATTCACGGTAGTTGCCGTGGATTATTTTACCAAATGGGTGGAAGCCGAACCACTGGCAACAATAACGTCGAGCCGGCTGAAGGATTTTTTCTATAAGAACATAATTTGTCGGTTTGGGATTCCCCACACAATAATAACTGACAATGGGAAGCAGTTTGATAGGGAGGATTTCAAGACCTTTTGTGAGCGGCTTAGTATCAAGAAGAGTTTCGTTGCTGTCTATCGGCCTCAGGCCAATGGAAAAGTAGAGGATGTGAACAAAGTAATCAAGCACACCATAAAGAAGAAGTTCGACAACCTTAAAAGGAGGTGGACTAACGAGCTGCCAGAAGCTTTATGGTCCTACAGAACGACTGCCAGGAGCTCGACGGGCGAAACCCCATTTTCTTTATCTTATGGATGTGAGGCGATGATCCTGGTTGAAGTAGGAATCAGTTCGTTCTGAAAGGAATTCTTTGACGAAGAAGCAAACGAAGACCTTCTCTGCCTGAGGTTAGACCTGATCGAAGAACATCGGGTCAAATCTCAGTTAAGGCTCGCCTTGTATAAATAGCGAGCCAAGCGATACTTCAATACAAAGGTCAAAAATAGAAACTTTGAAGTGGGCGATCTGGTCCTCAGAAAGGTCGTCTAAGGTACTCAAAATCCGAACTTGGGGCCACTTAGGCCCAAATGGGAGGGTCCCTTCAGGATATCCAAAAAGCTCGCATAAGGATCTTTTCACCTTGAACGCCTCAACGGCGAAGCAATAATGCGAGCTTGGAACGTCGAGCACTTGCGAAGGTATTACCAATAAGCAACTCGGGTTTCACTTATTCTTATGTTCAGCATTCACGTTCGTTGTAAGGCCATTCATGGCCAAAATACTTTGTCAATAAACGGGGTATTATTCATTATTTTATTTGATTTATTGTTAATATCTTAAGATTGTTAGCATTTTACTAAATAGCGATCTAAGCAATGATATTATAAAAAAAAAATTGGAGTCAAGAGTCCAGGACAGGCAGCTTATCTCGAATAAGTCACGCCAAAATCCAACTCTAAGGGTGAAACATCCCCAAATCGACGAAGTTAAACTTAAAATTAATTTTTTCAAGAAAAAACATGTCGAAGGAAATCGGCCTTAAGCCGATGCCCAAAAAACTTGAAAAGGGCGATAAAGTCCGAAATCGAAATTGAACAACACATAAGATTTCCTCCAACAAATCTAAAAAAGTTTATTAGGAAGCGAGCTAAGCATAACTTTAAGCAAATTCAGATTTTAGTGTTCCAAGTCCTACTAGGACGACAAATCGACTCCGTAGAAGTATAATAAATATTGCTCGACATGGAAACGATAAAAGTTTCTTTTATTCATTGAGTTTAATTACAGAGGCAATAACAAAAAAAAAAAAAAGGTGAGAAAATGAGTCTTCAGATGGGTGGGGGAGCAAGAGCTTCATCCTTGACCTGTCTAGGAAGGTCGTCGTCAAGAGGAAGAGATGGCTCGTCAATAGGAGGAATGGTGACTTCCTCTCTAAGGTTGGGAACCTCAGTTGATGGAATTATAGTCAGGGGAGTTGGATCCTCGACTTGGAGCTAGGGCTCGGCCTCCTTCTCGCCTCCTTCGACCTCCCATTGGTCCTCACATATGTCTCCCCCCGAGCTTCAACCCTTATCCTTTTGACTTCTTTCTGATAAGCTCGAGGAAGGAAAGAGAAGTTGATTGAAGGATGGGCTTCCTATAATTTTAAGACAAGGAAGATAGATGTTTCCCAAGCCCGAGTAGTTATGGCCTCGTTCAACTCATCAATCCAAAGCCTAAGCTGTCTAGCCCCAGCTTTGGCCTCTTGGTGACCCTCTACCTCCTGGCCAAGGTTGAGCGAACACTGTTTGGACTTGGCCTCCCAGCTCGCGACAGCCTTTTGAGCCGAGGATAACTCAGAGTTCAGTTTGTTGTTGGCACCCCATTGTTATGCCAAAGTCTCTACGACCTCTACTGCCTTAGCTTCTGCCTTAGCCCGAGCAGCCTTGGTCGCTTTCATCTTATCAAAGAATTCCCTTTCCTTAACTTGGAAGGTCGTAACTTCCTCCCTAAGCCACTCAAGCTCAGCACGTCTGGCTTCTTTCTCCTTCTCTACAAGCTTGGCCCTAGCTAAAGCATCCTCCTTCACCATCTCCTCGTACAAAAGTTTGCTCGCCATGGCAACCTGAAAAGAGAAGATGAGGAGTCAACAAGAAGCGAGAATAGCATGCAAAAGAAAAAGGGGCGCGAACTATCGGTACCTTCGCCGCGTAGCTGCAAGTTAAAGCCAACATCTAAGAGGGAGACGAGCCTCTAACGGCTGCGAATGTTAGCTGGGTGACGATCTCCCTGGCCACCATGGCCCCAACACCGATATGGTCAAGGCGTTGGTTGATCAGCCCGTCGACCATAGCTTAGGCCACTTTGTCCGTTTTTTTATTCTTTGGCTGGGACGAGCCTGGTTCATTCCCCCTAACAGCACCAGCCTCGCCAGTAGGAGCGGAGTTCTTCTTGGCCAAGCCTTTGACCATTTATTTTTTAAGGCCACCAGCTTGCATGGCGACCTCTTTGCCCAAGCCATCATGCCGCTCAGGTGCTTTACTTTTTCCCGAGCCTCCAGCTGGCTCGGACGTCTTCTTCACAGGCTCCTTTCGAGGCTTCGTAACGCTTTTCCTGGCAGTCGCGGGCTTCTTCGCGCTTGGGCCTTCCCCAAGCTCGCCACCGGCGAGCTTCGAGCCTACAATGTCTGCAAGCTGCTTCGTCCCCGAAGCAGCTGGAGCTTTCATGGCAATCGCAGAGGTAGCTGTTTTCTTCTTTTTTGGTTTTTCGGCCCACATTTTGTAATACCCAAGATGTCAAAGGTATGTTCCTAACTCAAAATAGTCCTTTAGATATTAATTTTATGTTAAAAAACATAAAATCTAACTAAGAGCAAAATAGTCAATTCATTTGGAACAGTATGAATCAATTATCCATAGAAAGGTATTAGGGGCAAAATAGTCATTTTGCCCATGGATAAGTATTGCAAAAGTCAAGGATGAGTAGGCTTAATTGCAGTTAATGGCATTAATTAAGTAATAATTATGTCTAGTGTGAAATGACAAAAATGCCCTTATATGAAGAATTAAGGACTTATGAGTTATACAATTAAAATAATTGGGCCAATAGCATAATTTTGGAAAATAAATGAAATATTTTCCTATAAATGAGATGAAATTCGTTCAAGCCAAAGGAGAGAGCCTTTCTTCAACATTTCTTCCATTTTCTCTCAAATCTTCCATGAAACAAGCTTTCTTTCTCTAGGTTTTCAAGGAGTTTTGCATAATTTTTCAAGGAGAACAAGATAGGAGCCTTGGATCTTCAATTTGAAGGGTTTAAGGTAAGGATTAAAAACTTTAGTTTTGATGTGATTTGAAGATTTGAGGTAGATGTTGAGGTATAATGTTATATATGTAGGATTAAGGTGTAAAAGAAGTCAAAGGCAAAGGATTTGTTGGAGGAAGTCTTTAAAAAGGTAAGGAAGAACCTCCCATGACTTTAGGGTTTATGCTAGGGTTTGTAGATTTTTATGAAACCTTAAATTAAGGCTTTAAGGCATAGAATTAGTTGATGGCAAGTGTAGTTGAACTCATTTATTCTACTTATTGCCTTGAATTCATTATACATGAAGTTATTGCTCTTTATGTTTTATGAGTTGTTATGTTTGATTGAAGAAAATGAAGTGTGGATACTGATTGTGGCAAAAATTGTAGTATTGGAGGCCACATGGTGTTGAATGGTTGCTATTAGAAGTGTTGATGTGTTGTTTGCATTAGCTTACAATGTTATAGCAATAATGGATGATTATGGAAATGAGATTTTACACTTCCTTTAAGATGTTAAAGACTATTAAGGGGAGGTTTATTTGATCCACAAGTTAACCTATTGGTTAATGTCAATAGGAATTGATGTGGCATAGTTAATATGAAAATTCGGATTTAATGGGCTTAGGGGTTTTGTTAACCCTGCTTCTGTATTTCGACCATAACTTGAGTTATAAAAATCGAAATGAGATGATTCTTGAAGCATTAGAAAGCTAAGACACAGACCTATAACTTTTATGTTTATGCCAAGAGCCAATTCGTTTGAGAAAAGGATGGAAAATGGCCTGAAGCATAAACTGGTTATTAAAGTTTAAGATTTAACATAATCAATTCTTATGATTATGAATTGATTATTAATGTATTATTGTAATTATGCCATGTACTAATGTTTACCCATTAGTTAGATGATCTTTGAAAGATATACATGGTCATGATGTCAATGCATGATTAATGTTATGAAATGGCATGAAGATGCAATGTAATACATGTTTTAAGATGATGTATGTGAGCAAGAGGTAATGTAAATGGATTGATAATCCATAGATGAATTAAAAGTATTAAGCTCACTAAAATATGTATTTACATGCCATAAGATGTTAGAGATGCATATAGACATGATGGAAAACGCGTAAGCATATCCTTGTATACCAGTTGAGGAAAGATAAATATATGCTTTAGATGTTAAATAATGCGTAAGCACACCTCCCGATGATATGAGCTCTAGATGAATTTGAGGCTAGATGATATGAAGTGCTTAAGACACTAAGAAAAGTCTGATCGGCTATACGTTAAATGCTTCATATGCATTTAGTTGCATTACATGAGTTATGATGTTATTTACATCATGAGATGATTTATACTCATGTTAGATGATATTTAGATGTTATATCATGACATGTAATGTGTGTGTACCATGTTTACGTGCTTACTTGTATGTGTATGTATTGATGTTTATGTAGTCATGGGATAAAATAATGAAAAGCATATGAATTAGGAAAAAAAAAAGGGAAGTATACCTAGATGTAAAAGATAAGTGGTGTGTTAACAAATATGTTTAAATGAATGTCAAATAGCACATTTAGAATGAAATTGATCATTCTTTACTGAGCGATTAGCACTCACCCTTTCATTGTTGATTGCTTTGCAGGTAGACCAGAAGCGAAGGATGCTAGAGATAGCAGGGATACACATGAGGGGAGATGATTTATTGTCATCTTGATGTAAATAATGTAAATGATAAATTTTTGTGAAACACCTTTGGAAGTTTCCACCCTATAAATATGTTTTGATTGTGTAATTTCCGGATAAATTCTTAAAGTTTTTAAAATTATAAGTTTGGATCCTGCATGACATCTTCTATGAATGTTTTGGATATTATTATTATTATCCTTACACAGGTTTTTCTAAATACAGCTCATTCTCCAGACATGTATCCCCTACATTCTCATTAAGGGATATTCAGAGGATACCTGACTAGAGGGGGGTTTTACACATTTCTGCAAGGAAAAAGGTGAATGAATCAACAATCTATTTGCTCGGGAAAGTAAACGCGAGCAAGTAACAACTTAACCTTTCTCCAAAAGTGCCAGAAAAACAGCCTCGTCCCGACAAAAACCATACGCTTTCAAGTGAGGAAGCGTGAGAAGCTCGTTAACATTGCGTTGATTGTCCGGAAGATCGCTAAAACGCTGCAGCCTCTATAAGCTTGCAGCAGGAAGATAGTTCTACTCGACGTTAACTGCAAAAACAAAACAAGACGATCAGTTAGAACGTGCAGCTCAAGAACAATCCTCACACGCACACAGGAAGTTGAGCCTTACTCGCTTCCGTAACGAAGACATCGGCCCCGGGCTTCGTAGAAAAAGAACTGTGAATCCCAGTGTGGTATGAGTGTTCAAAAAAATGCAAAAAAGGTTCGGTTATGGTTCGAAAAATTCAAAAAACCAAATTTTCGGTTCGGCAAAAAATAAAAAGCAGTTAACCGAAACCGGTTTTACAAATATATATATTATATATTAAATAAAAATAAAAATAAATATTATATAATAAATAAAAAATAATAATATAATATATTAAATAAAGAAATAATAATATTTTTAATGTATTGTTAGTAGTGGCCAACGGATATGTAAGAATGTTTAATTTTTATTTGGATATGTCTTATTTATATTTACAATTTAACTTAGGAAAAAATAAAAAAATAAGTTTTATAAAAAAAAGGGAAAACCAGTTCAAAACCGATTAACCGAAAAACCTGTTTTCCCTCCAAACCGGTTCGGTTTCGGTTCAAAAAAGCAGTTAACCAGTTCGGTTAACCACTTTTGAACACCCCTACAATGTGGAACTTTCTTCGGGACTTCGACCAGCCCATTGAAACGTACTCTCCTCCCTTTAAAAAGGTAGTACGTCTGGTCTTGCCCCTTTTTGAGCCTATATAAGTGAACGAGCACTTTGACGGATGGCTCGCCCAAGTCAATGATCATGTACGCAATGTACATCGCAATAATGATCACGTAAGAATTGGCCATCGGTTGAAGAGGAACAATGTCGAATCGCCTCAACACGTTATCAATGAAGTAGTGCGGGGGAATGGATACCCCGCACCTAAGGAGAGTCTTAGACGTTGCTACCCATCCATGTGAGGGATTCTTCCAAGAATATCCCCTAGAACCATCAAGTTAAGCTGCGGTGCATAGACTACTCTATGCGTTCAAGATCTCTGAGTGTGATCAAGGATTGTGGTTCTCTTCGTAGCCTATGGGCTAGAGACGGCAGAGAGTGAACCAACTGAATCAAAGCACAATTGGATGAGCCCATAGCGTCGGGATCTGAGCTTCGGGCGACAAATTCTTCAGAGACCTCAGGAAACACATCCCCAAGGGCTGCCGAGGTTACTAGCGAATTGAACATTCGATCTATGGTACAACTACTAGAGGAAGACATGGTTGTAGCTCGCTTCTGGGTACTTGAAAAAAGAAACGAACATGTATTAGAGCTTAAACAAATCGGCGACCATTCCACACTCGCTTCTATTTCAAGCACCTAAGATAGCTCGCACAATATAACGAAGGCACACGACCTACTCGGGATACCGACGACCACCATGTTAAACCTCTCTAAAACCTGAGACTGTCGGAGACGCAACCAAAAACCCTACTAAAACCTTAAAACATCTAATGTGGCCACTACAATAGCCACCCTTTAACGTAAAAATCAGAAAAACGAAAGAAAATAGGGAAAAGAGCCTTACCAAAATAAGGAAAGTGTTGGGAACTCATAAGAAAGACCACCTTGATGATGTAAGAACAACGGCAAAGGAGAACCAGAGTTAGAATGACTATCAGAGTGACTATTCTGAGGTTTTTCGCCACCTTTTATAATGGTTTGGATGGGAGACAAATGGGGAGGGGGGGGGGAAGGGGGGTTTAATCGTGGCCGTCGACTTACAGCCGATCTTAACCCTTCATTCATCGAGCAATCTCAGCCTATAGATGTGGCCACGCGTCAACCATTCGCAAGGAGCGACGAACCATCAGATTGCTATAATGATAATTGTCGTCGCACGTCGCCTCAACTTCGCACGTGAACAGTTGTCGTCACCCATGCACGACGAAACTTAACTAACAAAGGCTGACACATTTAATGCAGCACGACCACGTGGAAATTACTTGTATGCCTTGACTGTTCATATTTTGAGTTTTGACAGGTACCATGAGGAATAAAGATCCAAGTGTGAGGTACATCGGCCAAGCACAAGGTCGATCATGGGGGCTTGGTTGAACACGCACTCGAAGACTCACTGTTGAAGCCGAGCATGGCATCAAATCGAGCAATAGTCTTTGAAGCCCAAAATGAGCATCGAACACTAAGGGGCAGATGTTGTGTGTGGTTTTTCTGCCAAGCTTGGTCCAACTCGAGGATATAGCTCAATCCAGAATGAGCTCGACAACTACGATTAATCGACCCAGCATAAGCTCTTCGAGCTATAGCTTGACCCAGCATAAGCTAATCGCGAACAATTCAATGAATCATTCAATCAATCCCAATATTACTTCAAATCCCAGATATTGCAGGAATGACTAGATCAACGATGATCATTGTGCAATTACAACACCCAATCGTGAGGATATTGGAATTATGATTCAAATCAGTTGTAATCCCCTGAATTTTGTTTCTTCCTTTATACAAATCTTGTATATAAACCCCCCCTCCCTCCCTCCCCCCTCTTTCATACAATGAGGAAGGGGTTACGAATTTCAGATAAGAATTGCATTGTAAGCTCCCACAACAAATACAAAAACACAGTGGACGTAGGTTGTTAACCTGGCCGAACCACTTTAAAAATCTCTTTGTTTTTGGTTCATTTCATTCATATTCATTGTTGATTATCACTAATCACGCACACATCGATTCCGATCCCAGCAAGGTCGATCAGATCTCTCTAGTTAGTGCAAAATTCTGTAGCAACAATTACTATGATCTTATCTATACGATTATGCAATATAGGAATCCATTTTTTAAGGAGTGGAGCTATTGGCACCCTACTAATAAACTAAATAATATCTCATTGCAAAGTTTTACAAATTAAATTTTTTTTTTCTTTTGGCATCCCATGAATTTCATAAATGCCCTTCATGCAATTTTTTTTTAATTATTTAAAAGAGATAACATTTCAATCCCTTCACTTATAGTATATACTTCTCTCTATCGCTATTCCTAACACGAAACTTGAGATAATCAAATTGAAAGTTCATAAAAAATTAAAGTTAAAAAAATCCTAAGAAATAACCCTAAAAACATGATAGATTTAACTACACAAAAAACATATAGATTAACAATGCCTTTCAAAAAAAAAAATAATAATAATAAAATAAATTTATATGTGATTACAAAGAATCTTAGATTTCAAATCTTATCTTTATTATTCATTCTCATGAAAAAATATGAAATGTCAAAAGTATTTGTGAAAAATATGAAATTAAAGTTAATTTTAATAATTTAATACAAGAGTAAATTTGGCTTTATAAAATTTAGTAAAATATCGAGTTAGAATTTATTAGTGCGGTAAGGATAGATCCACTCTTTCTGAAACATCCTGTTTCGTGCTTTGGTGGGTCCTCGACCTACGTTATGCATAATTGCATATGACCCGATCGACCGTGTAAAACCCGCGGTAGAGGACTTCTATTATCGTAGCCATTCAGCCCAAAAATGTCATGCAGAGCCAGAAACATAGATAAAGCTTGTCCGAATTTAAAAGCCTTGTACAAGATCCCAAATGTCCAAATATTCAATGTTGGGCTTAAGCCCATCTTAATAAAACAACAACTCAAGATTCAATCTCCAACGCCTTCACAAGAATTTGAGTTCTCACAATTTAGTTTATTGTGTTGTTCCTATGTTATAAGAAAAAAAAAAAAAAAAAATATATATATATATATATATAATTATCTCTAGGTTATCGAATGGTTCGATAAAGACTCTTGAGTGTATTATTCAAAAGGTTAAAAGTTTAAATTTTTTTTTTTTTTTTTTGCCAACCAGGTGTCTGAACCAACTTACGCGCACCTCAAATAATCATTAAGGTCTATTAAATATCTTACAAACTCAATGAACCAGGTAAAACATAATTATGCATTGAGGGGGGTAGTCCCAAGGTATGAACCAGAAAGTCAAGGAAGAGAACACCTCCTTGATCACCAAGCCAACCCCTTGAGGTTATGAGTTTGAAATTTCGAATCTTTCTTCGGTTGCTAATATGGGTAGTCATTAAAGTTTTTAACCGATAGGTAATTATAGGGTTCCAAATAATTAGTTAAAGCGCGCGTAAACTAGCCGGACGCCCCAATTATAAAAGAAAAAAAAAGATATATATAACTTTAGTATTTTTGCCACATAAAATCATTAGAAAATTTTCTTATTTATTTCGAAAGGCCCTAAAATATTTTGGGAAAGATGTTTTATTTAAATATGTTTTTTTATATAAAAAAAAGAAAAAAGAAAAAGAAATGCATTTCTAGAATGATCGTAGATAGTTTGACCATTAGTTTTGTAGTATTTGACACAAATATCTCAATTTACTCTTCAACTTCTCCTATTGTAATCTAAACTCTTTTTAACTTAACAACTTACAACGCTTAAAGCCAATAAATAACCAATTAATTACCTCCACGTCAGCTCCAGCCAGCCGGTCGCCTCGTAACCGACAAAACTGAAATATAACCCAAAACCGAGGGGCATTTCAGGGACACAAACGTAAACAATTAATCCAACCCATCCCAAAATCATCGCCAAACACAACTCCATCTGTTAAAAACCATCATCACCAATTCAATCGATCGCCCAACTCGGTCTCTCAAACTCAGTGGGTCATATCAGCTCGCCCTTATGGACGGCTCCACATCGTTAATCCGCGGCAGCGCTCCCTTGACCTCATCCGTCGAGTCCTCCGAGCCCTCGACGTCCTCATCGTCGGTGTCGATAAAGAGAGAGGTGGTGGAGGACCGCGAGAAGAGCGTGTCGCGATACGATGAGGAGGAGGAGGAGGAGGAAGACGTGTGCCGGATCTGTCGAAATCCAGGAGACGCGGAGAATCCGTTACGGTATCCGTGCGCGTGTAGTGGAAGTATCAAATTTGTTCACCAGGATTGCCTCCTTCAGTGGCTCAATCACAGCAACGCTCGCCAATGCGAGGTTAATTGAATATTTTTCTTGTTTGATGGAAAAATTTGAAGGATAGATTGATTAATCGTTAAATTATTTAATGAAACTTTTGAAAGACTGATTAAAGAAGAAGTTTTAATTATGGTTCTTTCAGTGGATTGATGCATTGCGGCGTTTTTAAATTTTAATTCCAAGGGTGATCGACTGATATTTTCTTTCTGGAATGTTGGGAGGAAGAAGAAGTGAATGATGGATTGAAGTTTCTTTCTTGATTTTTATATGCATAAATGCTTAATGTTTCATTTGCGTTTATTTTCTTGACTTTGGAATGTTAAAGTCATGATCAGAAGATTTCATCTTTTGAGGTTTCATATGAATTGGGTTGTTGAAAATTTTCATGGTCATGACTTTTTGATGAATGGTTTCATATAGACACACGTGTAGACAAATGAATTGCATGATTTTGTTAAATCTCTTCATCAAAAAAAATATTGATAGGCAATCAACATTTTAGAAAATTAAGCTTGAAGCCTTGGGTTTAAGTATGAAATTATATGAATGATTCTGAATGCATAAATGTGAATGAATGGATTTAACTGCTTTCATTTAAGATAGCAGTTATATGTTTATAGTTTCATTTTTACTTCCAAAGCTGGTTTGCACTGATTAATGTATATGTTTGGTTTGCATTTTTCAAGTACCTGCAAATATGTATTTTTATTTTTCTTCTACCTATTATGTTTATGAAGAATGTATTTTCTTGGTGAAGATATATCTCCTCTAATGAAACGTATTTGGTGTTCTTTGTAGGTTTGTAAACATGCATTTTCCTTTTCCCCGGTTTATGCTGAAAATGCTCCAGCTAGGCTTCCTTTTCAGGAGTTTGTAGTCGGGATGGCAATGAAAGCTTGCCATGTTGTGCAATTCTTTCTACGGCTTAGTTTTGTACTTTCTGTGTGGCTCCTCATCATACCTTTTATCACGTTTTGGATATGGCGGTTGGCCTTTGTGAGGAGTTTTGGTGAAGCTCAGAGATTATTTTTAAGTCATATCTCAACAACAGTTATTCTTACTGACTGTCTGCATGGTTTCCTACTTTCTGCTAGCATTGTTTTTATTTTTCTTGGAGCCACTTCCTTGCGAGATTACTTCAGGCATTTACGTGAGCTTGGAGGACAAGATGCAGAGAGGGAGGATGAAGGGGATAGAAATGGTGCTCGTGTTGCCAGAAGACCTCCTGGACAAGCTAATAGGAATTTTGCTGGTGAAGGAAATGGAGAAGATGCTGGAGGAGCGCAGGGTGTTGCTGGAGCAGGTCAAATTATCAGAAGGAATGCAGAAAATGTTGCTGCACGATGGGAGATTCAGGCAGCTCGTCTTGAGGCCCATGTTGAACAGATGTTTGACGGTTTGGATGATGCTGATGGCGCAGAGGATGTACCTTTTGATGAGCTTGTTGGCATGCAGGGTCCTGTTTTTCATTTAGTTGAAAATGCATTTACCGTAAGTCAGCTATTCATTCCCTCATTTAGCTATTATCATTGCTAGGTAACATTGTGTTTTGTCATTAATTTTCCTAACTGATCTTATCTTGGTGGTTTTACTTTAGTCCTCACATCCTTTTGTCTTTAGGAGAGCATATTATGAAATTCATCTTATTTCTCTTTCTCTGTTTGAATGAATTGCCTCTATTTGATATAATTTTAAGTTAGTGTTGGCATGATTAGAGCTGAATTATTTACATGATTTATTTGTAATAGTACCATGAAATTTGACCTTGGGATTAGAGTTCCATATTTCATTGAAAGAAAGCATAAGGATAAATCTCTCGCTTAATAATTTAGTGGAGGTGAACTTTCTCTTGTTATGAGCCGGTCCTATAATATTACTGAACTTCTGATTCTGTTACTGTTCCTTTGACCGGGAACCTTTGCCTCTTTGCTGGTTTGTCAGATCTCATAATTTTTATTTTTCCGAAGAAATTTTTTTAGTACTTTTCTCATTGGACTTCTTCACATAACATGCTATGAATATCCTTTTTTAACTATATTTGGTTGTCTTTTGAATCAAAAGTGTTGAATTTCCAATTTAGTCCCTTTCTTCCTTACTTGCTGGAAAGTTTTTCATGATATGATGAGTGACTTTACTCTTTTGCAGGTTTTGGCTAGCAATATGATATTCCTTGGTGTTGTGATCTTTGTCCCCTTCTCTTTAGGTCGGATAATTCTATATTATATGTCATGGCTTTTCTTCTCTACTAGTGGTCCAGTGTTGTCAACGGTCATGCCACTCACAGATACAGCCCTCTCTTTAGCAAATATTACGTTGAAGAATGCATTAAGTGCTGTCACAAATCTCACATCTGAAGGTCAAGAAAACAGCATGCTTGGCCAGGTTGCTGAGATGTTAAAAGGAAATGCTAGTGGATTAAATGAAGCAGCTAATAGTACAAGTGCACCACTTTCAGCAGATCTCTTAAAAGGGGCAACTATTGGAACATCACGACTTTCTGATGTTACTACACTTGCTATTGGATATATGTTCGTATTCTCTCTTGTCTTCTTCTACTTGGGTATTGTTGCCTTGATTCGGTACACCAAGGGTGAGCCTTTGACTATGGGGAGGTTTTATGGTATTGCTTCTATAGCAGAAACGATTCCATCCCTCTTGAGGCAGTTTCTAGCTGCAATGAGGCATTTGATGACCATGATTAAGGTTGCTTTCCTTCTGGTCATTGAACTTGGGGTGTTTCCTTTAATGTGTGGATGGTGGTTAGATGTCTGTACCATAAGGATGTTTGGGAAGACAATGTCTCAAAGAGTTCTGTTCTTTTCAGTCTCTCCTTTGGCAAGCTCGTTGGTTCATTGGGTTGTAGGGATTGTGTACATGTTACAAATAAGTATCTTTGTTAGCCTTCTTCGAGTGGTAATGTTCCTTGCCATTCTTTTATAGTTCTGAGACTAGTCCAATAATGACCCTTATGATCATTTCTTCACTTGTTGTGTGCAGGTTCTGCGTAATGGAGTTCTGTACTTTCTTCGAGATCCTGCTGATCCCAATTATAATCCATTCCGTGATCTAATTGATGATCCTGTACACAAGCATGCTCGCAGAGTTCTGTTGTCTGTTGCAGTTTATGGGAGTTTGATTGTGATGCTGGTATTTTTGCCAGTCAAACTTGCTATGCGGATGGCTCCCTCCACTTTTCCTCTTGACATATCGTAAGATGACACTTTTGTTTTAGGAATATGCTGTTTCTTTCTGTATTTTCTTTTCATGTTGATATGCCAAGTTTATTTGCTAATTGTACAACTGTTTGTAACAGGGTATCTGACCCATTTACTGAAATACCAGCTGATATGCTTCTCTTTCAAATCTGCATTCCATTTGCCATTGAGCATTTTAAATTGCGGACAACAATCAAGTCTCTTCTTCGCTATTGGTTTACAGCAGTTGGCTGGGCACTTGGTCTGACTAAGTTTTTGCTGCCCAGACCTGATGAAAGTAGTGGCCAGGAAAATGGAAATGTTGAGCCAAGGCCAGATAGACTGCAGGTAATACCATTAGGACATGAACGAGCCCCCCTGGTTCAATATCCAGCAGTGGATGATGTAAATAGAGGCAATCTAGGATCTGGAAACTCTAATGTTTCAGAGGAGTATGATGCTGATGATCAGACTGACTCAGAGTAAGTTGTAGGATGCTTACATTTGTAACACTATGAATGGATCTCTGTATTTTTATTTTTTGGTATAATTGATGTTTAGTGGTTTCTGGCACTGCTTCTTAGATATCAATCTCTTTATTTTAGCAGGTACGGCTTTGTTCTTCGTATTGTCCTCTTGCTGGTGATTGCCTGGATGACTCTGCTTGTTATTAACTCAGCCTTGATAGTGGTGCCAATTTCACTTGGACGCGCAGTTTTTAATGCAATTCCTCTTCTTCCAATTACTCATGGCGTCAAGTGCAATGGTAACATTGATGATAGTATGGTTTTTGGTTACTAGGCCCATTCATCCGTGGTGAAATGCTACTAATATTCCTTTGGTTCCCTTTTCGCAGATCTGTATGCTTTCATCATTGGAAGCTATGTCATTTGGACTGCCATAGCTGGAGCTAGATATTCCATTGAGCATGTTAGAACAAAGAGGGCGGCAATTTTGTTTGGCCAAATTTGGAAGTGGTGTGGTATTGTCATTAAGAGCTCTGCATTATTGTCAATATGGGTAATGGTTATTTTGGTTATTATTTTTTTTACTTATTTAAGTTTCCTATGCTATCCGGTTTTGTTAGTCATTTGATTGGTGTTCTACACTTCTAATCCCTTTACTGGTGCCATGTTCCAGATTTTTGTCATTCCAGTATTAATTGGGTTGCTGTTCGAGCTCCTGGTGATTGTGCCAATGAGGGTGCCTGTAGATGAAAGCCCGGTTTTCCTCCTGTATCAGGACTGGGCGTTGGGCCTCATTTTTCTGAAGATATGGACTAGATTGGTGAGTAATTTTATCACATTCTTGTGCATTCCTGTTGACCAACATCTTTTCTGTGGTGCATGACTGATTTTTACACTGTAAAATGAGAATGCAATAATTTAGCTGAGGATCAAGCCAAATTCTTAATTCTTCTTTAACTTGAAATTTATTGATTTCTATTGAGTGACCTGGAAGTGATCGTAAATATACATTGATCTTTGGGTTTATGGATCTGGAATATGTGTATCATATTCTGCACATATGACTGGCTGGGAGTGATGATTAAACTTTAAAATTCAAGTTGCATTAGTGTTGTCCAATCTCTTTTATTTTTTGTTGTTGTTGTTATTTCTTGGATGATATCTGTTCCTCTGTTATATGTGTTTTCTTTAATCTTTCCTGTCAATGAATATTTTAAGTTTCTTTAAACAATTTACATGACTATGACAGCTAATGCGCAGTTGCAAGAGATTGACAGAATGTTCTCAAATTTCAACATTTTAGTCATCTTTTAATACAAGATTTATGGTTTTAATTTGAAGAAACAAACGTGTCCCTGAACTAAAATTTTCCCTGCTGTAACAGGTTATGTTGGATCACATGATGCCCCTGGTAGATGATGGCTGGCGGATAAAATTCGAAAGGGTGAGAGAAGATGGTTTCTCCAGGCTGCAAGGTCTTTGGGTGCTTAAAGAGATTGTTTTCCCAATCATAATGAAGTTGTTGACAGCCCTGTGTGTACCATATGTCTTAGCCAGAGGGGTGTTTCCTGTACTTGGGTACCCATTAGTAGTAAATTCAGCAGTCTATCGTTTTGCGTGGCTGGGATGCCTATGTTTCAGTGTGTTGTGGTTTTGTGCTAAGAGATTTCATGTCTGGTTCACTAACCTTCATAACAGCATTCGTGATGATCGATACCTAGTTGGCCGTAGGCTTCACAACTATGGGGAAGATTCGCAAGAGAAGCAAAACGAGGCAGGGATGCCCTCTGACACCCAAAGTTCTAACATACGGGGCTCTGGTTTGATCCAATACGACAGAGAAGTTGATGTAGGGTTGAGGTTGAGACGCGGTAATTGAAACTATTCTTAATTTCTGAAGCAGGTTTGTTGTAGGTTTTGGTCCTAGTCTCATTAGGGCTTTTGTATAAGTATTGAATACTTGTTCAAATGTTTATGTTGATAGCTCTTTACCGTGTTGGGGGCTTGAAAGACGCTCTCATAGCTTACCAGTTATCTTTTGATCTTGTGCACATATTAACTTAGAAAGTAGGAAAACTGTGAAATTATAATGCATTATTTTGTTTTGCTCTATGAATTGTAAGTGTAGCACATATCAAGCTGGCAATGGCATGATACTCAAAATTAGCATGGACTGTGTTGCTCTGTTCAATCGGCTTTCAAGAACTTTTACACACTGAAGAGAAGAAAGGCTTGTTCAAGGTGCAGCTATATTCGTCGATATTTAACATTACGGAAGAGTTCTGAATTTCAGTTGAATTCTCAATTTCATCTCGTCTTTCGACGCCGCTTGTGGCGGGGCATGTGATTTAAGACGACATCAGATTGAGAATTCAACTAATTCAGTTCGTGCACATGATTTTTTTTTTTTTTTTTTTTTAAATGACGGGATGTACAATTTATTTACGTCTCAATTAATCCTTAAAATTTATTGAATATCTAACTAATCCTTAAAATTTATTGAATATTTTATTAGTTCAATATTTCAAGGTAAACTTTAAATGTAATAGAAGACCTCAATATAGTTCGAACTAAAACGTCAATAGAAAGATCAAATTTTTTTCACTGTCTTGGCAACTCCTTGAGGTTAAAGCAAGGGACTATTAATTTTCCTTAATACAGATTTGGCAGCCCCATGATTGACCTGGGTACACCGTATACGTCGCACTGGTCATAAAAAGATGGACGAATGGTCGAGAATTTTACCTTAAATAAATTTTCATAAATTCATGACAATATGACTTTTAATCATTAATTTTCTTAAAAGAATTTTGAATAATTATTTTAATTGTAGTTATTTATATCAACCTTCTCCCATATACTTGAAACTCATTTTAATAAATAATTTCGTGAGCGTTTTAAAACCCAATTCGACTAGGACCAGGAGTCTTTACCGATTGAGTTATAAGTTTTCCTATTCATTGAGAACCCCAAAAATTACATCAATCCGTGAACAATTGACACCAGATCGAGACATAAGTTTTCTTATTTATTGAAAACCCTAGAAATTAGGACATTAATCTATGCACAATTGAATATTAAAACTTTTGAAGAAGAATAGCCAGTGACAGTGAGTGCAATAGTGGCAACGACATCAATTTTCGATGAGTGAATTGACCTAAAATTGTAAAACAATATCATCCCAAAAAGCCTACTGTTGTCGACGATTGAGACAAACGAGTGAGATGGATTTTTCGATTTTGGTTAGAAGGTTAAAGAGAGTGTTTTCATGGTACTAAAGAGTGTTATCATCTCCGAAAACACCAAAACAAACCCTATTTAACACTGACAATAGTATTTTAAGTGTTTATACAAGATTTCAAACCTGTAAGAACTCATATAATTTTCAAGGGTATTTTTGTTATATTTCAAACCTTTAAACACCAATTTGACCAATTGAACAAATTGGTTAAACCGATCAACCCGAAACCCAACCACTTTGAAAGTTTCACCCAAGATTAGGTTTTAAAACATTGTTCCGCCCAATCAAAGACACAACACCAATAGAATAATTGTATATATATTATCCAAACTAATAATTAAAACCAAAGCAGCAATAGAAGTGCAAAATTAGACACCAAACATAAAGCATCAACTGTAACAATCCGCAAATTAGATCCTGAAACTCTCCAATCAGTTCAACAAAAAGCCAATACGGGTGCCTAGTCTATCAAATCGTTTACTTTTTAAGTCTCGACTGCCTCCAACCCAAATATATAAAATGTATTCCAAGACCAACTTAGGAAACCAAGTTATCAGTCAATGACAACGAGGCTAGTTGATCAGCTGCATTGCCCGCCTGCTGTTGCTGAGCAACATTCCTCAAAACCTCCATTGCCTCGGCCACCTTCGCTTTCAGAGCTTCTGGGGACTCGAGCAAGTGCAGAACCTCCGTCTGATCCATCTCCAAAAGCATGCCTGTTACCTTTGCTGCTGCTTCAGGCTCTAGCTGTTCCACAAGTGGGTAAAGATTCTCCCCCAGCATCTGTCAAATTAATATGACAAACAAAGATCAGTTGTTCTGTCAAAACATACATCAACTACACAGAAATTATATGCAGTGAACTTCTCAAGATCATTATGTAGTGTTAGACTGGCTGTTATTCCATTTTTTGCAACTCCAAATCGCAAGACCGCAATAGTATTAATTATGAAGAAAAAAAGTATTTTGGTATAGTTGCTGAACCAGCATTGCAAATTTTTATCTAAAAGGCGGCATAAATTCCTAAGTAGGGCCATAAAGGATTTTTCAGAGAAAAAACTAATCCCAGTTTTTTATTTGCCATCGGAACTTTTAGAAGTGGGCAAGGCCCCCGAGGTCACCAAATAGTTGGAGTCTCCATCTAATTTCAATCAGCAAAAAAGTTGATAATGAAGAGAATAGGCTACCAATTCAAGAAAAAAACGACATTATGGAATTAAACATTTACCGTCCTCTGCTGCTCTGGAGAAGCATTTGCAAGGGCAGAAGCCAAAGCCCCAATAGGAATTGGCTGAGAAATTGCTGCATCACGCAAAGGCATACCACCAATGTCATATGGAGCAGATAGCATGCCTCCAGCACCAGCAGGCATGGGAACATCAGGCAGTCCACGCCCAGGCGGGTAGCGGTAGACACGTCCCCTAGGAAGCATCTGTCAAACAGCCCATTTTATAAAGGTGTGGTTACAGATGGGGATAACATATACAAGATAATGAGCAACAGAATATAACTCACCTGTGGCTGCATTACAGGAACATGTTGTTGGCTTTGCTGAATGGCTCCTGCCCGTCTGCCACTAGGCCACTGACCCTGTTGCCCTGGCGGAACCACTGGAACATAGAAATTCTGCATTGGAGCCCCACCAGGTCTCATACCAGGAACAAGCTGCTGCTGATACCCAAATCCAGGCTGACATTCAAATGCATAATAAGAGACAGAACTCATAAAATATGATAGTTTATATCAAACTGCTGAAGAATACAAACATCAATTAATCAGCAGTAAAAATATTAAAAATATCTGACAAAGAAGACTGTGTAACAAAAATTTGTCATATGAGAAGGTAGAAGCTCACCTGAGGAGGAATCATAGCAGGTGGAGCTTGACCATAGAATAGCTGTTGCCCAAGACCAGGACCACCAGGAGGGTACATTGGCAAACGAGGAGCAACAGAAGATGCCATTGTAACTGGCCGCATTTGAGAAAACTGAGCCTGTATAAACAGTAGATAACCGCACAAAATCATGATATAACAATATGACAATCTGGCATTAAAAAAGCACCAAATCTGAGAGATCTAAAAGGTTAAATATCAGAACAAAAGATCAAATATACGTCCAACCAAATGAAGCAAGAAATGTTTTAATAAGTTCGAACTACCAACATCTTTCATCTAAGCTGAGCATGCTCCTAGGAAATAACTCATAACTGAAGAAAATCTTAATTCCATTACACAGGTAACAAGGAACTAATGACACTAAACAGCAATTATTCGTCAAAAGCACACTACCTTTTTCTTCCAGTTAAGTTGACTGAAAGCTCAAAACAAAGATCAGAAGAACATAAATGTCAGAGGGAACAAACCTGCAGCCTGGATCTTCTATCTTCCTTACGTTGTGCAAGTGCAACATACAGCGGCTTGCTAACAACCATTTTTCCATTCATCTCCTGGAGCTGTCAAAATAAGAAAGATCTATCAGCTTCTGTTAAGTTCCTATTAATGTGCACAGACATAACAACTTACAGCTCTAGATGCCTCTTCAGGAGTGGAGAATGCAACAAATCCCGATCCTCTACTAATTCCACTAGGGTCTCGCATCACCTGTTCAAAATTATTTTGCAGCTTCAACCATCAAAACTGACAAGGCCAAATTAAGTGGATAGTTTTCAGATGCTACACACCTTGCATGATGTGATGGAACCAAATTGAGAGAATAACTGCTTAAGCTTATCATCTTCAATGCTATCATCTAAATTTTTGATGTACAAGTTTGCACCCTGAAATTTATCTGCTGCTTCCTTCATATTCTGCTCAAATCTATATTTTAGTTCGTGTTCCCTTTCAGATTTTCTCTGGGCTTTCCCAACATACCATTCCTTATCATCAAATTTCTTTCCGTTCAGGGCGTCGACAGCGTTTGCAGCATCATCAACATTCTCAAAATTGACAAAACCAAAGCACTTTGATTTGCCATCTGCATCCCTCATCACCACAACACTAGTGATTGTGCCAAATTCACCGAAAGTTTTCTGCAAATCTTCTTCACTTGTTGCTTCTGAGAGATTCTTTATATAGACATTGTTGAATTTGTTCTTGCTGATTTCAGTTTCTCTCTCCTGTTTGCGGAGGAATGGCCCCACATAAACTTGCTTATCATTCAATAGCATACCATTCAGCTTCTCTATAGCTTTTTGGGCAGACTCCTCATTTTCAAATTGTACAAAGCCATAGCCTTTTGACTGACCATTCAAATCTGTTGCCACCTTGCACGAGAGGATATTCCCAAATGCAGAAAATGTATCATGTAACGCTTTGTGATCAATGGCCTTATCCAGATTCTGTCAAGTTTAAAGAATAAGGAAAGTTAGTAAATTAACATTATTTGGTTCTAGAAAAATGTGAAGGGAAAACGAAAGAAAAGAAATAAAACGATATATGTGAAGGGATAACTATGGTTGATATAAAATTTCGAGACAAAATGAAAATTAAAAAAGCACCCCAACACAATTGACATACTGATTGCCAAATAAAGATGATGATGCCACCCCTATGGTGGCCTATTATTCATTTGACTTCATGATTTAAGTCCAAAATTATGGACACACACACACACATAAGCACTCGCAAGACCAACTTCTTTGTTAAGAAAATTACTTGGGGCTCAACAAAAGCAATATAGCAAAACCGCATCAAAGTTAAGATCCGCAATGTTGCTAGTAATAATATAGTATTGCTCTTCCATTGCACCATAAAGATTTTACCTGATAAATATTTGCCTCCAATTTTCTTTAATATTTTGAAAGGAGAGCCATTGACTTCACATACAGGCCATTACTCTATTTCCCACAAAATACAAACAAGAGAATATGAAATTGCTTGCAATTTTTTTTCTCTCCTTTTTCCCAACTTTCCCAGAACAAAATATAATAGATAGATATAAGACTTTTGCAAAGCCACCCAGCGAAAGAAAAATAAGAAAGGATTCAGAAAACCAAAATTTCAAAACTAGACATAGGGAAGCATGAAGTGCACAAAAATGTCATATAAATACCTTGATAAATATATTCCCTGCCCCACTTTTGCGAAGACTAGGGTCACGATGAGAGTACATAATCCTAATTGGCTTTCCATTCACAGGAGTGAAGTTCAGCACATCCAATGCCCTTGCAGCTGTTAAAAATTTTAACAAATGTAAGATTTCAACATGATCCAAGAAATGTATACACAACTGTAGGACATTTAATTAGAGAAAATGTGTGAATCACTGACAGATTTGTACGTTGATAGTCAAGCTGAAGTATGGGGTTAATCAAGTTTCAAAAAATAATAATCTCATTAAGTTTGAGTACCCAAAACAGATGCTACAGGACAGTGAATGGATTAAAAGCTAAAAAACACTACAATAAATAAAATAAGCACATCATCATTTTATATTTATATGACCTTGGCAAAACAGCATATCATATCATTCTTTGCCATCAACGGCTAATATATTCTTCGATAAATCTAGAAGATACCAAATAGAGACAAAACTATCAAAATCTTAAACTCATGAAGCCAACTAGTCAAGATCCCTGCTGAATATGAAGTAATTAGTTCAGATTCTCCACATTGGGAGTGCCTGCAAGCATGTGAAAGGATAAAAATTTACTAAATTCTTAAGTAAAATGTTTTCATGTTGGCAATCTCTATACCATATGAAACTTGTAAAGAAGAGTTTTTTAGGTTTTAATTCTTCATTGATTTTAAAAAAGATACAAGACTCTTTTTATAGAGATTTACATTAGAGAAAAAAAAGGAAAAAAACTAACTATAGAAAACCTACAGCTGTACAATAAGATAACTACAACCTGATTTTTAAGGAAAGACAATAATCTCCTAATAATACAAAATATACAGCAAATCCCCCAAATAATCTGGTCATTATCTGTCCAGATTTTCTGTGACTTCCAACAATACAAATAACAAATAGCCAGATAGCCAAGTGCTATAGGTTGAACCAGTTGAATGGCATAAGTCTTCACTTAAAATTTAGGTGGTTTCTTGAGATGTTTGTTCAATTTACATTGATCACAGATCTCCCAGTTATGACACCTCTGGTTTCTTAATATAGATCATAAAAACTAAAGGGGTAATTTTTGCATCCACCTTTTTCCTAATACCATATAGTATAATGCTGAAGGCAATCATGTGCGTCTAACACCAAAGTTCCCTATACGTCCTCACCTTCCATGTAGTATTTGGGATGCACAGTTTGCCCCAAGTGTGATCCATGTGTGTATATGGAGAACAGTTATGGCAGGCTTGGAATATCGATAATTGCAGCATTCCTCATGTCATTAATTATCATTCATCAAAACCAAATTTAGCTTATGATCTTTCTATTGATTATCCCAAAATCACCCTCACAAACACCACCAATGTACATTAATTGGACCACACTAAAAACAATTTATTTTGATAAGACACTATGAAAGATGTAATAATAATATTAAGACACCAAAAAATAGATTTAACCACACCAACCCCAAAGGTCGGGCTTAGTGGTAAAAGCTCTTTGTTTTCACCAAGGGAAACAAGGGTTCAAGTCCCCCTGGGGTCATCATCTTTGGATATTATATCCCAAATGTTTTTTCCGCACAAAGGTTGAAGGGTGTGGAAGTAATCCTAGTTTAAAACTCAGTGAACACATAAGGAAGGTCGATACTTGACTATCAAAAATATTAAAAGCCAAAAAGCTACTAAGCTTAAAAAGGGGGTAGATAAAACATCAGCAGAAGCAACCAGCTCCTCAGCAGAGGGAATTGAAGTAAGAGCTAATTCCTCTATAGACTACATCACCCTTTAATGAAAAAGCAAAAAATTGCCAGGGGAAGTAGGATGCACTTGTATGTAAATTTTTGAAATTTAAAAAAAAAAAAAAAAAAAAAACCTAGTGAACTGATCACTGAGAAATTGTGCCAAAATGGTTATTAAGCTGCAACAACCTAAAATTAATGCATCTATTTCCTATACCAACAAACAAAGTGTTTTATCCTATAAAAAGAGCTTCTCTTGACTGTACAGGAAGTAATACCCTGATAACCGGGTTTCATTTATATTTCCTATAAATTATTAAATAAAGGGTATTTTTGTTAACTTTTTATGAACGGGATATAGCGATGTTTATGTACCTTTCCATAATAGAAGCATTAAAGAAATTTCCTCATGCCATATTTTTTCTACTAAACTTACTACAAAACTTGAAAGCAGCACATGACTTTTCCTTTCTCTTCTTATATTTCTTTCTTCCTGAACAATCTTTCACTTCTATTCTCATCAAACTCTGTAACCATACCTTTTCTATCACCCTTCCTAACCTATTGCAATGCTAAAACTAAGGCCATGGACTACCCTGACGATGTGGATCTCACTCAAAAGCAGGGAAATACCAAGGAACCCTTATCCATTTTACATTCTTTAGATTTTCTTTTCTTTATACACAACCCAAAAGTTCCCAAACAGTAAACTCGAGTTCAAGACTAGTTCTCTCAAAAACCTAAAATCTTCAACAAATAGAAAAATCTTAGCTTTTCACAGGCTCCAAAGAATGAAACTGAAACCTTGCAAGAGGAAACCACAGGCCTGACCACTCCACCAATCATGGTTCATTTTTTAACACACTTGCGGTTCTATGATACCTATTTCTATCAACCCGAAAGAATATTAAGAAAAATAACCTTTTTTTTTTCATGCAAGGGATAAAGCTATTCAAAGAAGCAAACCTATTTCTGACTTTTAGACAAACAATAAAATACAAGAAAACAACAATGTTCATACGAACTGGACAAGCAATAAACATAAAAATTCCAATACGTAATTTAACAGGCAAAGAACTCACCATCCTGTGGACTGCTGTAATTAACGTAACCGTAACCGAGTGATCGCCGGGTCGACAAGTCCCGACAAACCCGAACCGAAACAACCTGACCCATCTGGTTAAACAGATCGTAAAGCTGCGAATCCGTGACGTTCGCCTCCAGATCGCCCACGTAAAGCGACGTCGTCACGAATTGATTGGCCCCGCCATTCACGTTCTGTCCCTGGACAGCCGCCTGAGCTTGAACCTGAGCCATCTCCAAAACCGAAACAGAAAAAACAACGAAAACAGAAACCCTAGTTTTCTTTTCTTTTTTTTTCCTCAATTTTTTTTTTTTTTGTTTTTTTTGTTTTCTCTTCCCTCTCCTCTTGTTATTCTTCAAGAGTAAACCAAACCCTAAACAACATAGACAAACAAGAGACAGAACCAAAGAGAAACACAACACCACTCAACACAAAACCCCAAATTGCGTTTTTGTTTTCTGTTTAGTGTTTTGCNCCCACGTAAAGCGACGTCGTCACGAATTGATTGGCCCCGCCATTCACGTTCTGTCCCTGGACAGCCGCCTGAGCTTGAACCTGAGCCATCTCCAAAACCGAAACAGAAAAAACAACGAAAACAGAAACCCTAGTTTTCTTTTCTTTTTTTTTCCTCAATTTTTTTTTTTTTTTTTGTTTTTTTTTTGTTTTCTCTTCCCTCTCCTCTTGTTATTCTTCAAGAGTAAACCAAACCCTAAACAACATAGACAAACAAGAGACAGAACCAAAGAGAAACACAACACCACTCAACACAAAACCCCAAATTGCGTTTTTGTTTTCTGTTTAGTGTTTTGCTTTTTTTGTCTTTGTTTTTCTTAAATATGATAGGTAGATAGTTAGATGAGGAGAGGGAAGTGATAGGGAGGTAAAGAGATTGTTGCCGCCGGTAGAGTAGAGAGTGGCGGCGCGTGAGGAAGGGTGACGATCGTAAGAGAGTTTTTTATGTTTCAAAAAGAGAGCAGCTAAACTGCACTGAAAAATAATTTTGGAGGCTGTCTGGTTCTTATACTTGCTGTAATGCAAAAGTGTAAACCCTACGATGATGAAAGATCAGATCTCCGCCGTCGGATTTCATCGGTGGGGCCCAGATGACAAGTTCAAGACTTCAAATATGGTAAAACTCATAAAGACAAAGTAGGTTTGGGTTTGGTTGGTGAAAGTTGAGTAACATCACTCGCTGTAACTGCGCGTGATGTCTGCAGTTAATTTAATAAGCCAGTTAAAAGATAATTTACTTTACCCGCTTAAAAGGGTTTGAAATTTTAGAGAAAAAGGATTTTGCTTTCAAGTAATACTATACCCAAAACCTGATTTTATAGCTAGTAATTGATTGATCATAATTTATTACATGAGATATAGATAAGATTCATTAAGAACTAACTAATTACAAGTTGTCATATTAAAATTATAGAGTAAATTTATAAAAAGAGGTTGTAAATGTAGTATTTTCTTTTTATTTTAGTTAGTTAAGGTTAAAAGTAATACTTCACTGTTAATAAAGTTAAGGTTAAGTGTGTATTATTTGTTAAGTGTCCTTTACTAGTAAGTTTCATAAAAAAAGTTCTCTTAACTGTTAGTTTCTTAAAATGGTGTCCTTTAATTATGTATTTATGAAAAAAAAAAAAGTGTGTTTAGATGATAATATCTAAGGGTACGTTTGATTTATTGTTTTGGATAGGATTTTAGGAATAATATTAGGTAGTTGGATAGGGGAGTATTATGAGATAAAATTTAAAAATTTATGAAAAAGGCCTTAGGTTCGCTAATTTAATTAAATACCCTAATATATAAAATGACAAAAATATCCCCACCACCTGTAGTGCTAGATTCCGGCCACCACTGCCGAAATCTGGCCATAAAATCGTGTTACAACATAGACCGGTCGGATCTATGTCATAACGCATCGTTATGGCCTTTTCCGGCCAGATCCACCACGGATCTGGCCAAAAAAGGTCAGATCTACGGCCTGTTGT
Organism: Pistacia vera; assembly: GCF_008641045.1. NCBI lineage: Eukaryota > Viridiplantae > Streptophyta > Magnoliopsida > Sapindales > Anacardiaceae > Pistacia > Pistacia vera. The sequence goes on along the minus strand of NW_022196579.1, from coordinate 40,499 downwards.
GGTCGCGATGGCCGGAAAAGACCAAAACGACGGCCATCTTTGGCCGTCAACGATGGCCAAAGATATGGCCGTCGTTTTCGGTCAACGACGACCATTTCTTTGGCTGTCATTCAAGGCCAGATCGGTGAACTTTCGGCCATTTCTGGTCGACAGGTAGGCCGTTATATAGATTTCGACTACCACCGATGGTGGTTGCCGGAATCTGGCAAGTATGGGTCGTGGGGGTGTTTTTGATAATTTTTAAACTTTTTTTTCAGGGTGTATTTATGAAATTAATAATCTTATGGGGTTTAAAAGTAACTAAAAAAATAGGGTAATATTTCCGGAATAATGTGTCAAACATTATTTGGAGAATAGGTTTGAGAATATGGATAAAAATAATAAGCCAAACATAGCCTAAAATATTAGTGTTAACTAAATGATGCCTTTGGGGTATCTAAAGAAGATATGGAAGATTTTGTAAGTTAGGTAGATAGTACATAAGATGTGAAAGTAGATTTGAAAAAATCACTTTATTAGATTTGGATCAAACAACTTCACATTAATTAACTTGTTACTCATCAAGTTTTGAGTTAACGACTTCTTCCCACCCAAAAAATGGTTTAATGACACTTTTCTACCCTAAGACTTTTAAAATACCACTTTACCACCAAAAAATTATATTCCTTTAACAATTTCCATTAAATATACATTGTGAGGATGAAAATTCCCTAACTAAAGATTAACCCCCAATCGTCGGCGACCGTAACGTGCCTCAGCCAAATTTCAGCATCGAAAATCGACGATGTTAGGAAAGCAATCAGGGTCAGGAAACTGAGGGTTTTGTAGGGAAAGATTTGATGAGTATGCGAGTGGTGACAGAAGTGATTTTGGCCATCAGAATCGATCGGAATCTAGCTTGAACACAGAGAGGCACATGTTAGCAAAGGGTGACACATGTTAGCAACATCGCAGTCGGCGGTTCTTGCCTTTTTTTGGCTGATTTCAGTGTCCAAAATCACTTTCGAGACCACCTATATACTTCTCACAACCTCCTATACAAAACCCACACCTCTTTTTCCCTCCATACCTCCCCTTTTCACCAACTTTTGCACTTTTTTTTCTTCCCTTAATCGCCATTTTCAAACCTAATTCTAACTAACTTTGACCACCAAAATCCAATCTGCCACAGCTAAAAGACTCACCAGCCTTTCTACTACAAAAGCCCCAATAAGTTAGACCATGTTGACTCACTATTTGTTGAGGGCAACTGGAAAAAGGTTGGGAAGTTGCAACAAAACCCTAGGGAATAAGGCTTCAATCGACAATGTTAAGAAAACAATCGAGGTCGGGAAACTAGAGTTTCTTATGAGGGCACAATGGTGAGTCGAATGGCGGGGTGGGCAAGGGCGGATGTAGTCTTAGGCCTACCCTCAAATTTTTTGAAAAAATATTAATATATACAATTTATGGATTCACTACTGGGGGTGAGGGATGATTTCCAGCAAAGAGGGCAGCTGAAAAAAGGTTGAGAAATTGTTGAAAACGAAATATGTTTTAGGAGTGATTGATGAAGCCAAAAGACNAATCCTGATTTTATAGCTAGTAATTGATCAATCATAATTTATTACATGAGATTTAGACAAAATTCATTAAGAACTAACTAATTACAAGCTGTCATATTAAAATTATAGAGTAAATTTATAAAAAGAGGTTGTGAATGTAGTATTTTCCTTTTATTTTAGTTAGTTAAGGTTAAAAGTAATACTACACTGTTAATAAAGTTAAGGTTAAGTGTATATTATTTGTTAAGTGTCCTTCACTAGTAAGTTTCATAAAAAAGGTTCTCTTAACTGTTAGTTTCTTAAAATGGTGTCCTTTAATTATGTATTTATGAAAAAAAAAGTGTGTTTAGATGATAATATCTAAGAGTGCGTTTGGTTTATTATTTTGGATAGGATTTTAGAAATAATATTGGGTAGTTGGATAGGAGAGTTTTACGAGGTAAAATTAAAAAATTGATGAAAAAGCCCATAGGTTTGCTAATTTAATTAAATACCCTAATATATAAAATGACAAAAACACCACCACCACCTGCAGTGCCAGATTCCGGCCACCACCGTCGGAATCTGGCCAGAAAATCGTGTTACGACACAGACTGGTCAGATTTGTGTCGTTATGGTCTTTTCCGGCCAGATCCACCACGGATCTGGCCGAAAAAAATTAGATCTACGGCCTGTTGTGGCCGCGATGGCCGAAAAAGACCAAAACGACTGCCATCTTTGGCCGTCAGCGATGGCCAAAGATATGGCCGTCGTTTTCGGTCAACGATGGCCATTTCTTTGGCAATCGTTCAAGGCCAAATCGGTGAACTTCCGGCCATTTCTGGTCGGCAGGTAGGCCGTTGTACAGATTCCGGCTACCACCGACGATGGTTGCCGGAATCTGGCAAGTATAGGTCGTGGGGGTGTTTTTGATCATTTTTAAACTTTTTTTAGGGTGTATTTGATGAAATTAATAACCTTATGGGGTTTAAAAGTAATTAAAAAAATAGGGTAATGTTTCTGGAATAATGTATCAAACATTATTTGGAGAATAGGGTTGAGAATATGGATAAAAATAATAAGTCAAACATAGCTTAAAATATTAGTGTTAACTAAATGATGCCTTTGGGGTATCTAAAGACGATATGGAAGATTTTGTAAGTTAGGTAGATAGTACCTAAGATGTGAAAGTAGAATTGAAAAAATCACTTTATTAGATTTGGATCAAACAACTTCACATTAATTAACTTGTTACTCATCAAGTTTTGAGTTAACGACTTCTTCCCACCCAAAAAATGGTGTAATGACACTTTTCCACCCTAAGCTTTTAAAATACCACTTTACCACCAAAAAATTATATTCCTTTAACAATTTCCATTAAATATACATTGTGAGGATGAAAACTCTCTAACTAAAGATTAACCCCCAATCGTCGGCGACCATAACGTGCCTCAGCCAAATTTCGGCACCGAAAATTGACGATGTTAGGAAAGCAATCAGGGTCAGGAAACCGAGGGTTTTGTAGGGGAAGATTTGATGAGTATGCGAGTGGTGACAGAAGTGATTTTGGCCATCAGAATCGGTCGGAATCTAGCTTGAACACAAAGAGGCACATGTTAGCAAAGGGTGACACATGTTAGCAACATCGCAGTCGACGGTTCTTGCCTTTTTTTGGCTGATTTCAGCATCCAAAATCACTTTCGAGACCACCTATATACTCCTCACAACCTCCTATACAAAACACACACCTCTTTTTCCCTCCATACCTCCCCTTGTCACCAGCTTTTGCACTTTTTTTTTTCCCTTAATTGCCACTTTCAAACCTAATTCTAATTAACTTTGACCACCAAAATCCAATCTGCCACAGCTAAAAGACTCACCAGCCTCTCTACTACAAAAGCCTCAATAAGTCGGACCATGCTCACTCACTATTTGTTGAGGGCAACTGGAAAAAGGTTGGGAAGTTGCAACAAAACCCTAGGGAATAAGGCTTCAATCGACAATGTTAAGAAAACAATCGAGGTCGGGAAACTTGGGTTTCTTATGAGGGCACAATGGTGAGTCGAATGGCGGGGTAGGCAAGGGCAGATGTAGTTTTATGCCTACCCTCAAATTTTTTGAAAAAATATTAATATATACAATTTATGGATTCACTACTGGGGGTGAGGGATGATTTCCAGCAAAGAGGGCAGCTGAAAAAAGGTTGAGAAATTGTTGAAAACGAAATATGTTTTAGGAGTGATTGATGAAGCCAAAAGACTATCTTACCCCTACTTATAATTGACTTTTGGCTATCAAGTCTTTCCTCACAACGAAAATTACTAATGATTGATAGTAAAGCAGTATTTTAAAAGTCTAAAGATGAGAAAGTGTCATTAAGCCACTTTTGGGAGGGAAAAAGTTGATAACTCTAAGGGTGCGTTTGGTTCAAGGAATGTTGGATTGTTAAAAAGTTAGATTACCTTGAAGATTACTGAAAATCTTTAGGAAAATGTGTTTGGTTAGTTGTGGGTATGTTATATTAATATGTTTGGTTGGGATGAATAAATTGGTGGGTATGTTATTTAAATACTGAATTGTCCTCTATTAAATATTATTATTATATTATTTTTTAATATTGATTATTATTTGGATTGTTATAACACCCCTGCATTTAAAAACTTAGCAAAAACAACACCATAATAAAAGTTTGGAAAATTAACAAAGCACCCCCACCAACCTAGCCACTGTCGACCGGTGGCAACCACCGCAGGCCCGATAGTCGACAAGCTAACGGCGCAAGGAAGGTAGGAAATGGTCTCCGTGCGTCGTATGGCCATTTCCGGCCAGAGATCTGGCGACCAGATCCGTCGATCTGGCATTCAACGGGCAGATCGATGACAGATTTGGCCTTTGACGACCAGATATATCACGATTTGGCAGCCATATCGACGCACGACGACTATTTTCGGCCTTCTGTGTGCTATTCGACGGTAGCGGTGGCTGGCCACTACAGTGGTTGCCGGTGGCAAGCGGCGGCAAGTGGGTAGGGGTGATGGCTTAGGGTGGGCTGCAATATGTTTTGAATTCAAGGGTAATTTTGTCCAAAAAGTTAATTAATTGGGTCGAAATAGTAAAAGTCATATTCATGTAAATAATTTTAAAAATAAGGGTATTATTGTCCTAAAATTTTATTAATCAGGGATAGAATTGTAATAAAAATAGATTACCCTGGTAATCTTATAATACCTAAGAAAATTGATGTAATCAGATTACCTCCAATATTACCAACAATAACTACTATTGATATTTGAAGATTATCAGAATCTTACATTACTTGACAACCAAACGTAATAATCAAATAATATAAGATGCATAACTCCAATAATCTCACGTTACCCCCAACCAAACGCCCCTAAATTTTTATGAATATTTTATATGTCTTGTCAAACACATGGAATTAGTTGGCATATGATACGATGAAGAAATTTTAAGAGTTGAATTTATTGAGTTCAACCTGTAATAATAGAATTAGTTGGTAGATGATACAGGCCATGCAATTTTAAAGTTGAATTTGTTGAATTCAATCTATAATACATTTCTGCATTAAGTTTGGTTTAAAGAAACTATAAGATAATTTATTTTCAAGAAAATCAAAGGGGAATATGTAGTTAGGCTATTGTAACGTTTGGTAACCTTAACATTTCATTGAATACAAGGATTTGTACTTTCTTATAGCATTGCTAAATTGACTTCACGTAAATTGGAACATAAAGTGAAAATCTTAATTTTATAAACATTATGTAGTATTATTGTTTTTAATAACAAAAGGTATTTCGTATTAATCAATCTCTCGTAGGAGTATAAAATAAACCTTATCTTAATAACTCTATAAAAAAAAAAAAAAAAATGGAAACACGAGGGAGATCTAAACAAAATCAAAAATGATTTTAACACATATATGCATATGAAATTAGAATCTTATGAGAACATAAAAGGCTATGTTTAGTGTACCCCATTGTATAATATAGTATTTGTATTATATAGTACTAATTAATACTATATTTACTATGTCTAGTCCATCATTGTATTATATTAATCAATATTTAGATTTTTGATGAAATTTTAATAAGTTTTTACTAAAATTAAATAATCATTGAAAAAACTAATTATTTTTAACTTAGAATTAATGTAGTTATTAAAAAAAACTACATGAAAAATATCACTGAAATCTTCGATTTAACACAATACGTTAATTTGTGGCGCCAAGTTTATTAATGGATTAATAAGTTGAGTAACACTGTACTCACTAACACTTCTCACTAACTTTCTCTTAGTAATGCCACATGTCAATTTACAATTCGTCAATTCACATAGGTCCTATTTATCCAATAATTGGTCCTGCCTAACTAAGACAATCACAAACTCCCACATGGGGTTAGTGAGAGGGATTAGTGAGATTAGTATTATTGTAAGTTAAGAGTTAATTGAAACTCTGGGTACTATTTATAGTTAATCAGTTTGGGATATTCAAGAATGGGCCTAACCTAGCCAACTTGTTAGGGTTATCAAGGATTGTAATCCTTTTCTAATGCTTTAAATCGGATAACTATGAAATCTGCGAATGACAAAACATATTGGGGTTTCAATTCTCTATTAGTAGAAAGCAAAGTGGTAGCTTAAAAACTATCTTAGTGTGATCGAGTGATTCGATATGACTCTTGGATATATTATTCAAAAGATCATAAGTTCGAATCCCTTATTGATTGCTAATAGGGGTAGCTAGTGAAACTCTTATCCAGTCAGTAGTTCAAGGGTCTCAGAAGATTAGTTGAAATACATGTAAGCTGGCCCAAACACCATCGATCATTTTAATTTAACTAACTTTAAGTGGCCGAGTGGTTCGATAGGAACTCTTGGATATATTACCCAAGAGGTCGAACCATTTTAACTATCTCTAGGTGGTCGAGTGGTTCGATAGGGACTCTTGGGTTCTTACCCGATCGGTAGTTATAAGGTCCTAGGGGATTATTTAAGGTGTGCGTAAACTAGCTTGGACACCCTGATCATTTTAATTTTAACTACCTCTAGATGGTCGAGTGGTTCGATAGGGGCTCTTGAGTGTATTACTCAATAGGTCTAACTATTTTAACTATCTCTAGGTGACTGAGTGATTCAATATGGACTCTTGGGTGTATTACTCAAGAGGTCCTGAGTTCAAGTCCCTTCTCGGTTGCTAATAAGGTTAGTCACTAGAACTCTTATCCGGTCGGTAATTTTAAGGTCCTGAAAGATTAGTTGAGGTGTACGTAAGTTGGTCTGAACACCCTCGGTTGTTTAAAAAAAAAAAAAAAGTTGTAGCTTAAATATTAACCGAAAATAATATGTTTATTGATTGGAGTTCAATATTCTTCATAAATTTTTGTACGTTAAGATTAGCATCATCAATGAACTCTTTGTTTATTTCTCTTTATAATCTCAAATGGGTAAATTTGGATAAATTAATATGGATTTCGAAGTCGCCTTTAATTAATTTATTTTAGATAAATATAACAGTAAAATTGGTTCTTAAGTCAGGCTGGGGTTGGGGATAACTTACAATAATGGAAGCTAATTTTCTGATTTATTATAATTGAGGGAACAAAAGAGCACTGTCTGTAGGAAAATTGAAAAAGGGGGTTTGAACATTGGAAATCGAATTTGCCCTCTTGAATTATTTTATTGACTTGGAAATCATATTAACGGTACTCATTTCAGTCTCATCTCATCATATCGTACCCATACGTAGTCTAAAGCTTCTTATAACCACACATGAAGCTAAAATACGTGTGGGTCCGTATTCCATAATTGGCGTGTGTGTCAACTTAAAAAGCGTAACCAACCGACCAATTACCGTTTTCCACCTTCTTCCTTCACTTTTCCTCCCGACGCTTTCTTCCCACACGCAACTCACCTCCAATACTTTCTGAGTTCTGACTCCTCTTCTCTTCCTCATTTATTCATTTGAATCTCACTTATTCTCTGCACACTTATTGAACGATTTATACTTGGATCATTTATTCAATTGCTTTACTTCCATTTTTAATTTTAAAATAAAGAGGAATAATGAGCTCCATTTCTATGCCGAGTTGTCTCACACTCGCGCGACTCCACCGCGTTCACTCCGTTCCCCATCGTCAGTTCCCGTGCACAGTAGTAGCGGCAAGATCACTGTTTCTTTCAAAGCGTCGAAACTGCAGTTTCTCTCGCGAGCCCGCGGCTGTCGCTCATAACGGCGCCGGGATCACCAACTCCGTTCCGGTAAATCTGTTTTTCTTTGATTGTTTATGTATATGTATTTTTTTTTTTATTAGTTTAGCTCTGTTTGAAGGAGAGCTTATAAATGTAGTTGATCTGTAATATTTAATTCGTGGAATAATTTAAGCTTACCGTTTTGACTCACGTACAGACATATTGAAACTTTATGAAATTAAAAAAAAAAAAAAATGTAAGAGTGTAGACGTTATACAACTGTAAGCTAAAATACCGTTATGTTGCTACATGAAGGGGATATAATAAAAGCACTATTGATAAATAAAAGTATTCTCATTAATTTTTTTTTTTTTTTTGGATTAAAGTGATTTTAGATGAAAAAAGAATCGTCAAACTATTTTTTGGAGACATATTTGATTAGCGTAATTTGTTAGAAAACAGAGCACTTTATTGGAAGGCAAATAGCATACATCACTTCCAGAGACACACGAAGAGAAAGAACATTTAATAACTTGTTCAGCGAACAAAGGTTTGTAGCAAAGACCAATATAGAGAACACCACATCATCTTTAATAAGGTTTTATAACTCTTGCTAGATCATCAATAGATGTTACAATATGCGTGTTACACTTACATCAATGCGCACATGTACTTTTCCTAGTTGTTTTCCATGTATGATCGTATAAACTTGATCTGATTAGTTTAGTTTAGTTTTCGTTTTTGTTTCTGTATCCAGTGATGTTTGAATATAAATGCTTCAGAATGAAGGGTTAGGAATTTTTGAGGATTAAAGTAAAAGAATTGATTTCTTTGATCCAAATAAATATATCTTTAATGGTTATTAATTTAAAAAGAACAACAAAATCAAACAGTTTAATAATTCAAAGTAGTATATGATAAGTTTTTTACACAGAAAAAAAAAAATGACCTCTTAATATATCTTCTTTAATATTTTTTCAGCCAGGAAATGGAACGTACACAGTTGGTGATTTTATGACAAGGAAGGAGGATTTACATGTTGTGAAGACTACAACAACAGTTGATGAAGGTATTTCTGACACATGGAAGAGAACTTTGGTATATTTTTTTATTATTTTTTCATTGACAATATATTGTTGGTACAGCACTTGAGGGTCTTGTTGAGAAGAGAATAACTGGTTTTCCTGTGATAGATGATGACTGGAAACTGGTAACTTCAATTACTTCGAATTTTCTGTTTGCATATGAACATTTATCCCTCTTTTCCAGTTTCTAAGTCGTGAGCTTTCTGTAGTTGTAAGAATTTGTTCTTAATGTTAATGTAATGTTGACATTATTGCTTATTTTGTAAATGAAATTTTCATTTAATGACAATATTTGCAATCTCTAGGAACTCTTATCTTTGAAATAATAGAGAATGATGTAGAGAAAACAATTTTTTTTTGCAAAATATTGAAAAACACTATTATTTGAATGTCTATCACTCTACACTTTGATCTAGATGTGTTTCTCTTTATGGAATCAAATGAAGCTTTGATTTTAGTTATCTTAGTGCACTTTCATAGATTTCTGCCTCGAATAGTTTTCCTGGTGAAAAGGATCCATTTATAAGAATTAGGTTGACAATCACCTCACCTCCTTAATTTTTGAAGGATACCCAGTTTTGAGCAAAGTAATGAGAATATTGTTTGTGCCTTAAGATGTTTTTGTAGTGAACCACAACTCATTCAACCTGGCACCAAGTAGATGAGGTATCAAGTTATTGAAAACATGCCTATTTTCTTGTAAAACAGTAAAAAGAACCCTGTGCGACTATTGTTTATTGCTTCTGAAATCCTTATATTTGCTAACTATTATTGGAAAACCATATCTTATTCTTTATTGACACAATATATCTGGGTTAGCTCAACATCTAATGTAAACGAGCTTGTATTTTTCTTATCTAATCAAAATTGTGTTAATTTTCTGTGCAGGTTGGTGTTGTTTCAGATTATGACTTGTTAGCAATCGACTCCATATCAGGTAGTATACGAATGAAGCCAGAGTTGAGGGATTATTTATTTATTTTTTTTTCCTTCAGGGAATCTCATTTATGTTTTACTTCATGATTGTTGCAAATTGTTGATGGGAGAAGCTTTTTAAGAGAACATAGCTGCTGATGACATGTTCCTTGTTGACATAGCAATTCATTCAATATTTTAATTTAGTCCTTGGCTTTTTAGCTTTGTTAGGAAATTTTAAAGCTACCAGGAATATTGGGAAATGTAAGTCTGTACAAATTTAAACATGTTAATGGTTTTTTAAGTAATTTAAAGTTGCAGTTCCGAAACTCTTAGAATTTTTACTGGAAGAAGATTAGAGCTGTGTGGAATTTTGGAGGAGTTTCATAGACTGTTGATAGTGACCTTGTCAGAAATGGATTTCTTCTGCTAAGATTGCTGATAAAATTTAACTGTAACATATCCTTTTTTCTCTCTTTTCTCTATTTTCATGACAATTATTACTTACTTTGGGAGAGGCCACCGGCTTTAAGATTTAAGAATTGCTAACATAGTGGATAAATGTGATACGGGAGTTTCCCACTGTGTGGCTATAGCCCTAGTCTAACCCAGCATCCTTTGTCTCTGGTTTGACCTAATAGGTTCTAATTTATTTTGTTTCTTTTCACTAGATATCACTCTGCTTTGCGGTGCTGTGGGTTCTCAATGTTGTTTAACATTTTCTGTCTTATTTTTGATGCTTCTTGTGAGATTTTATATGAAACTGTTATTGATTGCTTTGTTTTTAATGGCTGTTAGGTTGCAATCAAAATGATGCAAACCTGTTTCCTAATGTCAATAGTTCTTGGAAAGTACGTATTACTATTATCTTTCATTTTCTTGTCTTAAGCTTTATTTAAAAGTAGCTTCTGTTGGAGAAATCCTACACTTATGTAGTATCTCAATTTTGTATACCAATTAATGTGATTCTGATTTGACATAGTTATGTACATTTCATCCTATCATTTATGAAGGGTAAACAAATCAATTATTTCATCACTTGAGATACAATATTTGGATGCTTCATAACTATATTTTGTTGTAATTTTGAATGTTGCTCTTTCTTAATTCTTAATCATTGTGGCAGACATTCAATGAGATACAGAGACTGCTTAGTAAGACTAATGGAAAAGTTGTTGGTGACTTGATGACGTCTGCTCCCCTTGTTGTTTATGAAAACACCAACTTAGAAGATGCTGCTAGGTATTGGATTCATCTGCTTTTCCAATATCTATTTTGCTGTTCATTTGAAAATTTCATCAACTATTTACGTATCAATGTTCCATAGTTTTTATTTGAGGATCTACAGAAAAGAGTGTCTATTTTAGGGTGTCTTTCTTTGGGGTTAATTTATGGCTTTCAAAGTGGTGTAATGTGATTCTCAAACATATTATAAACTGTGATGCTGAACATCCTTGTTATATACATTCCGCATAAGAAATGAATAACAGGCTGTCACAATTTGATTGCACTAAGTAAAATCTTTGATGGCAGGTTGTTGCTAGAAACAAAATACCGTAGATTGCCAGTAGTAGATGCTGATGGGAAGCTGGTAAGAAATTTGATATGAACATCTCTTACCAAAAATTTCAACTCTTTGGATGTGCTCATAAAAAAAATATGCAATTTCTATCTCTCTGATCGGTGCATGTTCTTAAATTTTGAAGGTTGGAATCATCACAAGGGGAAATGTTGTTAGAGCTGCTCTGCAGATAAAACGTTCAGGTGAGAGGTTGACATGATTATGAGATCACATGTTTGACCTTGCTGCTGCCATTCTTTTTACCCCCATCCGTTATGCAGACTGTTCTAGATTTTACTTAATTGGGCTACGTATACTGCAGTGTAGTTCTCATTGTCCTAGATTATATACTTTGTCCTAGTTCAACGATTAAAGGCTAGCAGTTAATAGGTCTCTTGCCCTTAGAGCCAACTTGATATCGAATGCCTTGTAGTAACTTGCAATTATTCCTTGAAATTTTCAGTAATATTGATATATATAGGCTTGATAAATATTGAATTATTAGCTAGGATCAAATTTGTCTGGAACAATGATTTTTGTATCACAAATTATAAATAGCTTTCCCCTTGTAGTTATGCTAGGAGCTTATGTATTTTTAAGTCTCCATCATTATGTTATCGATATTATTTTCAATACATTGGAGTATTATTGAGCTACGCAGCAGGTTTGTTTGTTTCATTTTATTAGTCAATGAACAAATTAAAAAAAAAAAAAAAAAAAGATGTCTATGTTATGAAACCTGAGGGTTCAAATTTTATGTTAAGTTGAAATTTCAGAAGAAAAAATGCAACACTATTTGAAGAAATAAACAATTAGGGGACACTTTTTTTCAAAATCTCAACTACAGAACACTTAACGGTGAAATACGTTAACTTTAACTTGATTTTCTAAAATGACTTAAATATCCATGTATATTGTAATTATGATGTCATTTTTTTCCAAAATAATAATAATATATGTATAATTATGTAAGTTAAAAATTCAAAACTAAAACACAAAATATAATAAAAAATATTTGTCAACTTATTTATTTATGAATCTCATTGAAATGAAAAGTGTATTTTATAAAATTGCATTAATATTTTTAACAAATTTAAAGTTAATTGTGTTTTATTATTAAGTATCCTATAATTATAACTTGTAAGTTTCGTATAAAACGTACCCTCTAAATAGTGCTTTCTAAGTATGTTTTGCCCAAAAACTGGTCCCTTTATGATTGGTCCTTGGGGAGGGGTGATCGGGCCTAGGCCGATTCCTCCTCCAGGGTTGGTCCTAGGCCCGAGCCAGATTAATTTAAAAAACCCCCTAACCCAATTACCAAAACCACATATAATATAAAATAAATAATAAATTTAGGGTTTAAAATGTAATTTTATAATTAGGGGGTTCAATTGAAATTTTTCAAGCCCATCAAATTGGTCCTAAACAGGTCAGGCCCGAGTTTGGGACCAATTTGGGCTCTCACAAAAGTGACGGACCCAATATCAGTCCCCGCTAATTTGGGCTTAAGATCGGGCCCAAATTGGGATTGATCATAGTTGGGCTCGGGCCTGAGATTGTCAGGCCCAACTTTTGTCCACCTCTACTTTAGAGGGGATTGTGATATTTCTCTAACCAATTTTTGGAGATCAAGTGGTTCGATGAGGTGTCTTAAATACATTATTTAATAGATTTTGAGTTTGTGTCTCTTATTAATTGTTAATAAATATGACCACTTAAATTTTAAGATAATTAAAACTAACGTAGCACTCCTAATTTTTTTTAAGAAAAAAGGGACCCTTCTTTGATCACCGCGTTCTCACGCTAAACTCCGAAAGCAAATTTGTGTAGTGGGCCAATGGATGACGTCCCTGCACATGTAAGCTATTTTGTATGATAGTCGTCAACAGTTCTAACGTATTGTTTTCAATACGTATCTTCCTTTCCAGGTATAGGAATTAATTACTATTCGCCATTCGTATAAATTCCCCGTTTCTCTCTTTATTCTACACCCAAGTGCACATGTAACCTAGCCTCCTCTCTTTTCCCTTCTCTGTTTTCTCTTCTGTGTGTCCATGGACTCAAAATCTTCTCCAGTTGAAATCTTCTTTTTCCCCTATGTCGGAGGAGGCCATCAAATCCCCATGATTGACATAGCTAGAATCTTTGCTTCTCATGGTGCCAAATCCACCGTCATCACAACCCCAAAACACGCTCTTTCTTTCCAAAAATCCATTAACCGTGACCAAGAATCTGGCCTCTCCGTCTCCATCAAGACTCTCCATTTACCAGACGACATAGACATAGCAGACACAGACATGTCTGCTTCACCACACACTGACACTTCTATGCTTCAAGAACCACTTAAAGCGCTTCTTGCTGAGCACAAACCTGATTGCATAGTTCATGATGCGTTTCATCGCTGGTCTGCTGAAGCAATCTACAGTCTTGGTATTCCGAGACTTGTGTTTAATGGGAATGGTTGCTTCTCCCGTTGTGTCATGGAAAATTTGGGAAAGTATAAGCCTCATGAGAAGGCGAGTTCTGATTACGAGCCTTTTGTTGTTCCTGGTCTTCCTGATCGAGTTGAACTCACCAAATCTCAGCTTCCAATTATGATAAGACAACCTCAGCAACGTGGGTTTGTTCCTAAAAAGATGGGAAAGCCTGAAGAGAACAGTTTTGGGGTTGTGGTTAACAGTTTTTATGAACTGGAGCCGGCTTATGTTGAGTATTTCAAGAAAGAGATGGGTAACAAAGCGTGGCTTGTTGGACCAGTTTCTTTATGTAACAGGAATGTTGAAGATAAAGCTGAAAGAGGCAAAAAGGCCACCGTTGATGAACAGCAAGTTCTCAGCTTTCTTGACTCTAAAGAACCCAGTTCGGTTCTTTACATTAGTTTCGGAAGCTTAGCTCGTTTGGCTCCTGAACAGCTCCTGGAGATTGCCTACGGTCTTGAGGCTTCTAATCATCCATTCATTTGGGCTGTTGGAAAGATTTTCCGATCCGCTGTGAAGGACATAGAAAATGAAGAAACTTGGCTTCCCAGTGGATTTGAAGAGAGAATTAGAGAGTCCAAGAGAGGACTAATAATAAGAGGATGGGCACCACAGCTTTTAATTCTAGAACACCCGGCAGTGGGGGGTTTTCTAACACATTGTGGCTGGAACTCGACGCTAGAAGGCGTGTGTGCCGGTCTGCCAATGATAACTTGGCCTATTACAGCAGAGCAATTTTCGAATGAGAAACTGATTGCGGATGTGTTGAAGATTGGTGTGAAGGTTGGGAGCATGCACTGGGTGTCCTGGAGCACTGAGCCTTGGGCTGCTGTAGGGAGAGACAAGGTGGATATGGCGGTGAAAAGGCTGATGAGTGGCGATGAGGAGGCGGTGGAGATGAGGAGAAGAGCTAGAGAGCTTGGAGAGAAGGCCAAGAGAGCTGTTGAAGGAGGTGGCTCATCTTATATGGATGCTGATGCTTTACTTCAAGAGCTCAAGTCTGTCCGGAAATCTGAGTCTTGAAATGTATTTGCTCAAGGACTAACTTTTGGCATCACAGAAAGTTAAATAATTTGCAGACAAGGCTTTGTTGCTAGAAAATATAACATAAATATAGGAAAGATCATCTTATTGATTTCATGGTTTCAGGTTTGAAAAGTTTTAAGTTGGTTAAAATAGTTCTGATCGTTAGAAAAACATGGCAATCTTTGACCCATACCTGTGAGCCTACGGATACCCGGATAAAACGGGCGAGTACAGGTGTTCATAGTATTTACCCGTTTTAAAATTACTCATACCCGGTTCGCCCGTAAAAATTACGGGTGAATTGGGTGATGCCCGCAGGTTCCCGCGGGTACCCGCGCAAAATAAAATAAAATAAAAATTAAAACAAGCAGCCTACTCTCTCCTTTCAACTCTGTATCACTCTCTACCAAACAAACAAGTATTTTTATTCTCTTTTCTCCAGATTCAATTCAAAAGTTTGGAATGACGATTTGAGTTTCAGCTTCAACAATTCTTTCCTTGAGCACTAAAGCTTCTTCTAGAAACCTCTCCAAACTCTCATCGCTATCTTCTTTGCAGTTCCTTGTACAGTTTTGTCAGATCAAATTATTAACAACAGTCAGATTTCATCTCCCTCCCGGCCTCATCCTCTTGTACTTATTTGATTTGTGTTTTGTTCAACTAAAGAAGAAAGGGTTTGTCTAAAGAAGAAGGAAGAGAAATTGGGTTTTTCTGAAAAAGAAGGAAGAGAAAGGTTGTTGGGATTCTAAATAAACAAGATCTGCTAGCGACACAAGAGAAGGTGGGCTTGTACGAAGAAGAAGGAAGAGAAAGGTTGTTGGGATTTTAAAGAAACAAGATCTATGACTGTGAGCTAAGGAAGAGAAAGGTTGTTGGGATTGTTGAACTTTCTCTCTCTTCCTATTTTTACTTCGTGGGTTATTTTTGCAGGCGGCAGAATTTTCAAGCTTTAACAAAGAGAGGCGGTGGCTAGAACTAACAAAAAACTGGAAAAAAGTCCACTTTATGCGTTGACCCACGGGTTGACCTGTCCCTATACGGATAGGGTATGGGTTATGTATTTTCCGACCCGTGAAGTTTTTTACCCATAAACTCATACCCGTTTTATCCGTTACCTGCAGTATCTGGCCCGTACCCGCCCAGCCTGTCCGTTTGCCAGGTCTATCCTTATCCATAGAGGTGTAAAATGATTTGGGTTGAATTGGATTAGCATTAATCAATGAGACTCAGACATATGGATTGGTTTCTTCTGATATTAACTTGTAATTCTCGATTCCTCTGGATGGAAATCTTTTCAAAGTATGGAAGACCAGTATTTGCTCACGTGGTTGGTGTCCCACCTTAAAGATATCAATTCACTTTTATTGCTGGAGGTGGTCCAAGACTCCAAGCCAACTAATAGATTTTCACAGTTTGTCTTGTTATATTATCGTGGTTTATTAAAATAGGTTGTCCAAGACTAATACTAGACTTGTATTTTATTAATATTTTATTGAAAACATATAAAATATTAGTTTCATATACTATTATTATTATTATTATTTTGCTAAATAAGTAAAAAGTATTAAAAAGAAGAAGGATATACAAAGGTCTACAAAAAAGGCGGCCAACCTACATCGGGATATTCCCTGCGTGGGTGCAAAAAATAAACAATTACCTAAACTTGACCTTCACAATTTTCTTGAGAGCTTATCTAAACCAAGAGAAATGGGAGATAAGACTCAAGAGAAAGAATCTAGCTAAGAAATCAACAACAAAACACCACCTTTAGGACAATCCCCTAGGTTTGACTCCAAAAAACACATACAATGAGACATAAAGAAGACTCAAGGCAAAGAAAACAAAGAGAGTGAGGATACACCACGACAAAGTCTTCACAATAACAATGAGCAAGTCAGTAAGTCTCTCATAAAAAAATAGCGTCTCACTCGATCACATGGTCATCAATAACGCCGGGAGTGGAATGGGTGTCTTTGAAGATGGTTCTAGGAAGTCTCCATGTATAAGCCAATTTCCAATTTTTATAGGAAGATTTAATATTGCTAAGGTCCATGGCTTTGTCTCTCACCACACTTTTGATAGTATCGATAATAGTGCGAGAATCCTTGCATTCTCCCCTAAAGATCCTACAATTTCGCTCCCTCCAAACCCAATATATCGTAGCCCCTAAACAAAACCTGCCCAAGGTGACCTTTAGACTCTTACCTTTCCATTTCCTAGCCAAATGGGGTATGTAATCATGCCAAGTTCTAACCACATAGCTGAGGTCAACAAGCATAAGGATCTTACTCTAAATAGATTTAGAAAAGGGGCATGCAAAAAATAGGTGGTCAAGAAATTCCATACCCGAGTTACAAAAACAACAATGAGCATTAGTAGTAGCACCATACCTCATCAACTTGTCCTTTGTAGGCAATCTCTCCTTAATAGCCATCCATAAGATCATAGAGTACCTTGGAATAGCCTTTAAGAACCACACCATGTCACACCAATCAACTTTTGCTTTTCTTCCTCTAATCTCCTCCCAAGCAGATTTGCTGAAGAAATCCCCTGAAGGTGAAGGTTGCCAACAAAGCTTGTCCTCAACACTAGAAGGTGTGAAATTCACGGAGTTTCTCATGTCAATAAGCACCCAAGAGTTTGCTCTTCTTCCTCTAATTGACCACTTCCAATTACACCCATCAAGCACAACACTCACCTTAGTATCCTTAGCAATCCCTGTATCATAAATAATCCTATCCTTGTAGGTGCAAACAAGGGGGCCCTTCGGGTGCCAATTATCAAACCAAAGAGAAGTGGTGTTACCATTGCTAATGACATAGTTGATATTCTTTCTAGCCAGTTCCCTATTTTTGAGGATGTGCCTCCAAGACCATGTACAATTTTGGGGAATGTTAATGTTCCAAATGCTTCTATTTTACAAAAGATGAATTTGTACCCAAGAGACCTACAAGGTATGGTTTCTATGGTTGCATAGATTCCAAATATGTCTTAAAGAAGACACAAGATTCCATTCTTTAGATCTCATAAACCCAAGCCCGCCCTTATTTTTGGGTACATATAACTCTCCCCAAGCTATTCTAGCTTTGTGTTTATTCATATCAACCCTGGACCAAAGAAAGGCTCTCAAACTAGCATCAATTTCCTTATGAATTTTGGAAGGAAGAATAAAGAGAGACACCCAAATAAATTTGCACACTCCAAAGAATAGACCTAATCAAAATAACCCTCCCTGCATAGGATAAGAATCTGCTTCTCCAAGAGGCAATCTGAGCCAACATTTTATCCAAGCGAGGTCGACAATCTCCAAAGGTTAATTTAGAGGTAGTAAGAGGGACACCTAAGTATTTGATGGGGAGACTACCCTTAGGAAAACCTATCAAACTTAGGAGTTTCATCTTTTCATTACCACTTACACTGGAGAGGAAGACATTGCTCTTATCGGGGTTTGCACTCAAGCCCGACCAACTTTCAAAAGTAAGTAAAGCATTCTTAAAGAGAGAAAGAGAAGTACCTTCAGCTTTACAGAAAAGCATGAGATCATCTGCGAAACAAAGATGAGTCAGCCTCATTTTCTTGTATCTTCAATGAAAACTAAAGTTCGGATTAGCTGCCACTCCATTTAAGAGCCGAGAAAGAACCTCCATAACAATAACAAACAAGTAAAGGGATAAGAGATCCCTTTGTCTCAGCCCTCTTGAGCTCCCAAAGAAACCCACAAACTCTCCATTGATAAGCACCAAGAACTTAGGAGTAGTAATGCACTTGGAAATCCAATTGACCAGTACATTTAGGAATCCAAAATTCTTTAGGACTTATAAGAGAAACTCCTAATTAGCCGAGTCATAGGCCTTCATTAAATCTACTTTCAAGGCATATCTCTTTTCCTTGGCTGAAGCTCGATTGTAATTATGCACAACTCTTAGCATAAGAGGATATTATCTCCTATTCTTCTATCACTAACAAAAGCCGCTTGTGCAGGGTCAATGAAGAGAGGTAGAGCACTTTTTATTCTATTTGCAATGATTTTGGTGATACATTTATAAATGAAGTTGCAACAAGAAATGGGCCGATAGTCCTTACACAAAGAAGCACTATCACACTTGGGAATAAGGGCAATAGAAGTACAATTTACCTCCCTAAGAAGATTGCCCTCTTGGAAGAAATCTTCAATGATCACAATTACATCCTTTCCCACCACATCCCAACCTTTCTTGAAGAAATATGCACCAAAGCCATCCGGTCCAAGAGCTTTGTTATTACCCAAAGAAAACAGAGTGTTCTTGATTTCATCATCCATCACTTCGGCAATCATCCCATTAGCCATATCGCTAGTGATGCAAGGTTCAATAATTTCCTCTAAACCCCAGAAGTCTCTCACACCCCTCGGCTCTTCAAACGCTTTTTTAAAGTGGCTAACCATTTCCTCTTTAATGCTCAAAGGATCATCAATAACCATGCTGTTGTCACAATTAAGCTTGTTGATTCTATTCCTATTCTTTCGGCCATTCACACAGTTGAAGAAATAGCTTGTGTTTTGGTCACCCTCTTTAAGCCATTGCACTCTAGATTTTTGCCGTGCAAAAGATTCCTTGGCATGACTTAAAGTTTTAAAATTAAAGGCTTTGGCTTTTTCCTCAAGAATAAGGTTCTTTTCAAGTGGATTAGAAGCAAGATCATGTTGCACCCTTAGGAGGTTCTCTCTAGCTTCAATAACTCTTGCCAAAATATTCCCAAACTCCCTTTTGTTAAACACTTTTAACTCTTCTTTAACTCTCTTCAATTTAGTAACCAATTTATACATAGGGTTGCCCTTTACTTCTTCTTCCCATGGCTTACCAACAATGCTAATGAACCTTTCATGATGAGCCCAAAAGTTGAAGAACCGAAAAGGGATTTTCCTAGGAGAAGTACTAATTCCACAATCAACTATGCAAGGAGAATGATCCGAAATGCTTCGGGGAAGAAAATTAGCTAAGGAGTTATCAAACACACCACCCAATTTTTCATTCACAAGAACCTGATCAATCTTAGTTGTGATCATATGTTCCCCATCTCTTATATTACTCCAAGTGAAAAAATTACCCATAAACCAAAGGTCTTCAAGCCTAGCCTCATTACACATATTGTTCAAGTCCGAAACAAAATTACTCCACCTATAAGAACCCCCAATCTTCTCATGTCTAAACCTCATCGCATTGAAATCGCCCATAATCACCCATGGTGTTTCCTCAAAATCTTGAGCTTTACCCGTCAAGTCTCTCCATAATTTTTTTTTTTTTTTTTTCCAGCGGACCATTAGAACCATAAACAAAGGAGCACATAAAGATGGAATTAGAATCCAAAATGACAACCTTACCATGAATGGCTTGAGTCGTAGATTGTATGATTTCAAACCTCACCAAATTAGGGTCCCAAGCAACCCAAATTCTACCATTAGGGCAGTACACATAGTTATGAACAACTGAACAACATCCCATCCCCCAAAAGTCAATGACTTAGTCACCTGAAAATTTGGTTCACGAACTCTAGTTTCCAAAATACCACAAATACAATTTTATTGGAAGAGATTAGATGTCTAACCTCTTTTTGTTTCAAAGGGGAATTAAGACCCCTTATATTCCACGAAGCAAGCCTAATCATGGGACAATTTGGCATTAAAAGCTTTTCTCGCCTTCCTAACTAGTTTCCTCCTTTGGCTTTTAGAAAGTAATCTCACAATAGCCAGTGAACTAGACCCCATTTCACACTCCTCATGGTTTTCCTTCAAGGGACCTTTAAGTGGGGTTGATTCTTCTCGGTTATCCTCAGCTCTCAAAACATTCAACCTCTTGTTCACGTCCAAACTTCTCTTTTCTATGTTAGGAACACTCATTCTACCTTCATTCCCCTTATCACTAGCACCCCGATTAGACACCCCATTAAAAGTAACCATGTTAGGACTAATACTTCCTACCATCCATTCCTTAGATGTTTCCCCATTGACTTCAAACCCATATGGCCCACACTCTCCTAAGTCATTCTCTATATGCTCTTCACTCAAGATAGCAAATTGACTTTCCTTGGCTAAAGAAATACTCAAATAGCTCCATCATTCTTCAAAGAATCACTCTTCCTTGGACCCTCATGAGTAGATTCCTCCACTAACTTGCTACCACTCACAGCCTCAAGAGATTCCTTCCCCGCCACCTTAGCCTTTTGCCTATTGACTACATTCCACACTTGAGCTTGCCTTGGGTTTGAAGATTGGAACCTTACTCTATTCTCTTTAGGGGCTGATAAGCAATCTTTAATATCATGGCCAAAGGTTTTACACAAAGAACACACCCGAGGTTTCCAAGAATATTCAACACCAATGTCAATAGATTCACCATTAGGAAAGGCACATTCAGTTTTCCCTGGGAAAGTTGAGGAAGCATCAATTTCAATGCACACTCTTGTAAAGTCAAGCCTATCCTTGGCAAGAGTGATATTGTCCATATAAAAAGGTTTACCTATTGCACTAGCAACATAACTTAACCCTTTAGGAGTCTAATATTCAAGAGGAACAACAAAAAAATTTACCTACACTGGCACAAGGTGCATGCCATCTCTGACCATTTTTAAATTCCTACACCACTTTTTCAAAAAAAAAAGGTTGCCTTGCAATATGCCAAGGTCCTTCCTCCAAGGCTGCCTTCCTTAAAGTTTCATTCTCAAACTTCAAAAGAAACCCTCCAACCCCATTGGAGATCACACAGACAGTCCCAAATTTCTTCCAATTAGAATCAACAAATTTCTTC
This sequence comes from Pistacia vera, assembly GCF_008641045.1. NCBI lineage: Eukaryota > Viridiplantae > Streptophyta > Magnoliopsida > Sapindales > Anacardiaceae > Pistacia > Pistacia vera. The sequence continues at coordinate 18,920 of NW_022196579.1, read as the reverse complement.
ACTACCAAGAACGACATCCTCTTGCCAAGAAAGAAGCCCACCAAACAATTCTCCCATTTCTTAACACCCAAATCACTAACTTCTTTGGGAGGGACTACTTGAACTCAACCTCCATCATCAAGGATTTTAGGAGCAAAGTACTCCATAGGTGCACTAGCTCTAGAGGAAATAAAGAAGTTTTTCCAGGGCTCTTTAGGAAGAACTACGAGATTTCTCCATATGCAGAGAAGTAGCCTGCCCACAACCACAATTCACATTTTCACTAACCTCTTTACTAGGGAAAGGAGAGAAATCAAGGGAATGCAAGTGCTTCACGGGTTTAGGGTTATCACAACTACCATTATCCTTGACTCCACTTCCATTCGCTGCCAAAGAGCCACCAGCATCCAAGTTTCTTCCTCCAACCACTACACATTCGGGGATTCTCACACATCTTTTAGGAATTCTATCCCCATTGCTACCATGCACATATCTATCCTTCTCACACAACATCTCTTTGGACAACCACACAATTCCACCCTCTTCATGCTCACGTCCAACATTCCCAAGCACCCTTACCTTCACAAACTTCCCACACTTCTCATTACTACGCACACAAAAGTCTTTAGTATCTTTTGCAACCAAAGCAACAACACTTACGAGATCACTAGGGTTTCATATATTATTATTTATTACAAGATTAATAAATAAGATTTGGGAACCTCAACATCTCTCAACTCTTTTTTTTTTTTCTTCATTTTTGGGCTATAAATTCAAAGAAAAGATAATGTTATGCAATTAAAGAACTCACTCTAAACCAAATACACACACACAATCAAAGCAAGAACATAAAGAACATGGTGATTTATTGTGGTTCATTTATCCAATATAGGATAAGCTACATCCAGGTTGAGCTTCGGAAAAGGAGGAGCTCACTACACTAATTATAACCCAAGATTCACAGTTACAAAATAACAATCAGTCAAACTAATGAAATACCCTTGATACAAGATTAACAAGTAACTGGCCCCTTAGAGAGTCTCTCCCAGGCACTCCAAACCGAGAGATCTAACCTTCCCAAGAACGATTATAGCCCTAATCACCAAGTCTACGTAGTTACAATAATCTTGAACAAGAATTTCCCATAAACCCTAATTTCTCTTCTCTGTTGCTCAATCAAATGGAAGAAGGAATTTTTGTGTTGATTTAGTGAAAAACGAGTTTATATACTATTGACCTGGAGACTGCTTGGTAGTCATTGGATGTAATAACTCTCTCTAGCTTGTATACTTTGGAACTAAGATATGAAATTACGAAATATTATATAGAAAACATATAAGCATATACGTATAAGATAATGGGCTCAAAAATTTACTTTACTTTATAATCAAATTTTCTACATCAAGTAAGAAAGTTATATACAAAACTCAAAATACAACTGGACAATAGTGCCATTCTTTTCCGCTTCTTGACGTTCCCTCCGACCACTTCTCATCTACTACCTGTGAAAATAGTGAAATTAACGGAGTGAGCACTAATTGCTTAGCAAGTAAATCCGCTATACCATTCTTCTTCCTCCGCTACTCGTATTCTGAATTTCTTTCCTTACATCAAACTTCTCTATTCTTCTCTGTTCTTTCTAAAATTCTTACTTCTCACTTACTAACATGTAAGTATAAGCAGGAAACTAATTCCGAGTAATAGACTTGGCATAATGCATATGCACAAATGCATAAGAGATGCATTTTCTTTACTGTTTTTCTGTTTTCTCTCTCTTTTTCTGTGTTTCTTTCTTTCTTTCTGTTTCTCTTATTTCTGTTCTTTCTTTTTCTATTATTTTCTTTCTTTCTTCTTTTCTATTCTTTTCTTTTTGTTTTTTTCTTGTTTCTTTTCTTTTCTTGTTTGCCGATCGGACTCGATTGAAGCATGGATTCGGAACCTTGGCCGTGTGAGTGAGTACATTCCTCATCTACATGCACTTCTTATGGACTGTACAAATTCTTCTTTCTTCTTCTTAGGCCACTCACTAAAGGCGGTGTGCATGTAGGTATGTTCTTCTGGGTACAGTCCTCATCCACATGCACTCTTATAGACTGTACAAATTCTTCTTTCTTATTCTTAGGCCGCTCACTGAAGACGGCGTGCATATGGGAATATTCTTATTCTTGTCACTCATGGGTTCCCTATCGCAACAACCTTCTTTTCTTTTATCTTTCTTTAAATGTGCTCCTTAATAATTTTCTTTCTTTCTCTTTGTTCTTTAATGTTCTTAAAGTTCTTAAATGCATGTATGCATGTAGATGGGCTTTTTCTTGTTCTTCTTTCTATATTTACATGATTAAATGCAAGAATGCAATATGGCATGTGAACATGTCATTCTTTACTTTCTCTACCATCTACAAACTCATACCAATATAACATGCTATCTTATTCATACATACACTTCACTTTGAAATTTCCTCAAACACTTTGTATGCGCAAACAAAGCACTAGGTGATTACACTTCAATAACAATCTCTAACCACCAAACATTTGGAGCAAAGCTCCCTAAAAGCAACATCAAACCTGGTCAGGAAAACACACTCCATAATTCTACTCAAATTCTTTCTTAACTCATCCAAACTTCCATCAATCACCATATATACAAACATCACTCCTCATGGTGAAATTCTAACTATGAATCATCATCAATTCCATCAACAATTCTCATAACTCAAGCACATAAATACATATAAGAATTTCTCTAACAATTATTGCTCAAATCATGACTAGGGTTGGATTTACTTACCTTGAACTTGAGTAGTTCCACACTATAATCTCTCTCTTTGGTAAACTTCCTCTTCCTCTTAAGCCATTTGGATGCTTAGGATTGAAATTCTACCAAAATCCAGCCAAAATCCTTTAAATTTCCTTGGAAACTTGGTGAAGAGAATTGAGAGAATTGGGGATGAAGGTGGCGTGAGATAAGGGAAATATGTCTAGAGTTTTCACTCTTGAACCCTTAATATCTCATAATATTATTTACACTTTCCCATTTTGCCCTTGCACTTTCTATGAAATTCCATCTTTGCCCTTTAATCAATTACAATAATACCTCATCTCCATTGCATTCTCCATGAAATTCTACTACTTTTCACTCCCCACATTTTCAACTAATTATGGATGGAATGACCATTTTGCCCTTAAGGAAGTTTTCTAGAATTTTCTCAAAAAATTCTAGAGAGTTCTTTGCCCCGGTGAAGACTTTTCTTAGCCTCGGCGAGACATTCCAGAGCATACATTGCCGAAGTGAACTTCTTTCCTTGCCGTGGCGAAGTTTGTAATTCTAAAAGCACGATTTGGGTAGTGTGTACAATGCCGTGGCGGCAAAACTCCTTTGCCGCGGCGAAGTCTACAAATTCTAAGTTTTCAATCTTTCACATTGCAACAAGTAAAACTAAGGGCATTAGAACATAAATAACGTACCCCATTGCAGGTGTTACATTGGATTAGATGAATATTGATGGCCAAGATTCACCCAACTCTGCCTTGAAACTATGTCGTCCAACTTAACCCAATACTACATCGTTTTCAAGCTTCCACTTCAATAATCTCCAACTTCGAAGCATTGAAAACTTTCCATTAATGTAGTTCGCCAAGTCCCATTCTCTCATAGCTCTAGTCACTCTAGCTTATTTCACAAACAACAAATTCAAGCAATGCTTGAATTTTGCTAGAGTAACTATTTTGGTCCCCATGTTTGCTAGGTTATCCACAATAGCAATCTTCTTCAGCTCAATAACTCCTCTAATAATCAGGTCTCTCACAAAGTGATAGCGGACATCCACATGTTTGGTTTATTTCATGGTATACGAGGTTCTTATTTAGATGTATAACACTCTGGCTATCTGAGTAAATTATTACCTTCCCACTGATTAGGTTTGCTTTTGTCATAATTCCATTCAGCCACAGGGCTTCTTTGAACACGTCTGCCACTACAATGTACTCTCAATTGAGGAAATGACCAAAATTGGCTACAATTGAGACTTCCAGCTTATGCAATTTCCACCCAAGGTGAAAAAGTAAGCCGTGGTAGATTTTCTAGAGTCTTTGTCCCCTGCAAAATCAGCATCTACAAAGCTAACAAGATCAAGTGAAGAAGTTCTTTTACAATATTCAAGCCCAACACACAGTGAACTATTTATGTATTTTAACACCCATTTTAATGTTGTCCAGTGTTCCATAGGGTTAGACATGAACCTACTCAACATGGAAATGGAAAATGCTAAATTTGGCCTGATGCTAATCATTACATACATTAAGGATCCTACAACATTTACATAAGGGACAAACTCCATCTTCAATAAATCTACTTCAATCTTAGGGCATTAGGATTTACTTAGCACAAAGTGGTTAGCTAGGGGCATAAAGACCAGTTTGGTACCTGCCATGCCAAACTTTGTAACCAGTTTAAGTGGATATGACTATTGGTGAAACCTCACCTCACACTTCTTTCTATCCCTATTTATCACCATGCCTAAAATTTTCTTGACACACTCTAAGTTTTTCATGCTAAACTAAAAACTGAGTTTCTTCTTTAGATCACTAATTAGGGTCTTAGACTTACTTATTAGCAACATATCATCAATGCATAAAAGCAAGTATATAGGTATGTCATTGCTTATTGTAAAGTAGAAGCAACTATCATATCTACTTCTAGTGAATCCTATACTCACTATAAAGGTGTCAAACCTCTTGTACCATTGCCTAGGGGATTGTTTTAAGCCATATATGGATTTTTTTAGGAGGCATACATGGTTAGGGGCACTTGGGTCTATAAAAACCATTGGCTGGCTCATATAAATATGTTCCTCTAGGTTTCCATGCAAAATGGCAGTGGTTACATCCAACTACTCAAATTCCAGGTTTTGGTGGGCTACAACTGATAACATTATTCTAATTGTCTTATACTTAACCACAGGGGAGAAGATTTCATTAAAGTCAATACCCTCTCTTTGGGTATAACCCTTTGCAACAAGTCTTGTTTTATACCTAGGGGGGTCAGCTATAGAAATGCCATCTTTCAGTTTAAAGAGCCACTTACATTGGATTAGCTTTTGCTCTCTTAGTTTTGGAACCAAGGACCAAGTGTTATTCACCTTTAAGGATTGGATTTTCTCCTTCATGGCTACCCTCCATTTGTCACTATCTTTGGACTCCATGGCTTCTTGGTAAGTTTCAGGTTCAAATCTTAACACATCAGTACCTGCAAGCAAAGCAATATAAATCAATTCTGCATATGAATATCTAGAAGGTGGTCTTACCTCTTTCCTAGTTCTGTCTCTGGCAAGCTGATAATCCACCAACTCGTCATGTTGTGGTTCTAGAAACTCTTCAGTTTCATCTTCTACTCATTGATCAAATTTTCCAGGTTCTGCTTCTTTTCTTGCTGGCTGCTGTACTTCTATTTGAGGTGGATTAGGTTGCTGAGTTGTAGGCTTCACCTCAATTGGAGTAACACCAGGTTGAACAGATGTTGATTCTGTACTCTTGGATGTACTTGCATCAATGTTAGTTCCTTTGCAAGAGAAAACTCCCTCATTAAACACAACATCCCTGCTAATTATGATCTTAACTCCTGGAGACTCTCTATCCCATAACTTGTACTCTTTTGTGCCCTCCTAATATCCTAAGAACACACACTTAGTGGATCTAGGTTCCAACTTGCCTCCCATAGGCAACACACCCAAAAACTCTCAAGTAACCTAACTCTAGTCTCCTCCCAGACCACCTCTCTTCTAGACAGGTTAAACTTATGGTTGTGGAAGGGCTCCTATTTACTAGGTAAGTAGCTGTGGTGAGGGCCTCTCCCCAGAAAGTTTTAGGAAGGTTTGAGGTAATCAACAAACACCTAACCTTTTCCAAAAGTGCCCTGTTTATTTTCTCAGTAACCCTATTTTGCTGAGGGGTATTTCTTACTACTCTATACCTCAAGATCCCCTATTCACTGCAAAAACTATCAAACTCTAGGTTACAGAACACAAGCCCATTATCACTCCCTAAAGCCTTAATCCTTCTACCAACCTAATTTTCTACCAACACTTTCCAATCTTTAAACCTAGCTAAGGCTTGATTCTTTGACTTCAGTAGGTAAACACACACTTTCCTACTGTAGTTGTTTACAATTGAGAGGCAATAATTGTTTCCTCCACGTGATTTTACCTTTTTAGGTTCTTGCTAGTCCCTAGCAAACTAAGCGATAAAACAAGTCTCTAAGCTTGAAAATAAAATAACCAATTAAAACCTATATCTAAACTATCCTAAATCACTTTCGTAGATTGACACGATTGCATTTAGCGTATGCAACAAGCCTTTAAACCCCTAGTTGGATGAGTTGTAGTCTCGTGAGGGTTTCTAGCGATGATACCCACAAACATCCATACTAAACTTAACCTAAACTCCAAAAATAAAAATAACCATAAAAAGAACAAAAACTTATAAAAATTCTGGGATCAATTCATAAAGTTGTCTAAAAAATCGTATATACACAAAACAATTAGAATAATTAAAAATCGCTTGAACTCACAGACAATGCAAATATCAATTTCATTTTTGTTATCAACCCTAGAACATCCATACAACCACAAACCATTAGTCTACAAACCTGGATATTTTGATCTCAGTATTCGAGTTATGACTTATAGGTGAATCATGGAATCAAACTCCATAGGCTCACTTTTCAAACCACTCTCCACTAATGTAGAACTTCACACTACCTTGGATCAGTAGGTATTTGTAAAGCTTGTAACGTTAAGCTAGGGTATGGGTTCATGAAAGAACGGAAAGGGAAATGAGCAAAAATCAAATTAAGAGACTTAATCTTCATTCATTCTTATTACTATCATACAAAAACACTTCCCATTTTCACTCAGTAACTTCCCAATGTTTATCGACCTCTTTCTTTTTGACACTAAAATATACCTACTTGCATAGTCTCACATCTTCACAATGCTTTTCAATGCCCAACTTTTTTTTTTTTTTTTTCATCTTTTTAATTTTTTTTTTCAATTTGTTTTAACAACAATTATAAGAAGAAAGTAGAAAACACACACATCCCCACTGATCTTACAACCACTGCACAACCCCTAACCAATTTCTTCGCATAAACCTGGGTTTTGGCAAAACAACACCTGCTCAGTAATACTCGTAATAAGCTTGAATTACAATTAAGTCTCTTAAAGATAAAATGGGTAGGATTGTGTTTAGGCTTATAATCAGGGTAAGGTAAAAATTAAGTTCAAAAAAAGAAAAATAAGGCTAAATTGTGTTTAAAAAGGCTCAAAGGATTAACTAGCGATGATAATAAAAAGGGTCGGCTTGAAAGGCTCAATCAGTCCAAAAACGGCCTAAATAATTTCTTGAGCAATGCGAACTTTAGGATTTTGCCTCGAGTGGTTATCAAATAAGTTCTAGAGTTTGTTGAGATTGCAAAAATGTCCACGAAAACTTCACACAGAAAATGTCTTTAAGTGAGTAAAGTTAACCACTTTCAATCCACAAACTGCTAGGGTCTCAAACTAAATGTCATTAACATTCATAATCATCCATAATTAAAGGCAAAAATTAATGTCCTCTACTTGTTACATGTTATTGCAATCATATTCCTATCATAGACTTATAAATTAATCCAAGAGGAAAACTCAAAAAATTTTAAAAAAAAATTCTACTCCTTGAATCCACGTCCATAAAAAAAATTCAGCTCAAAGTTGAATTCCCACCCCCACCCAACCTTAAAAAATCAACATTGTCCTCAATGTACAAATGTAAACAAAAGGAAAAAGAGAAAAAGAAAAGTTACCCCCTTTTGCAATAGTAAAGTGCGAACAAGCGTGAAAGTTTAACCACCTTTCTCATTTCATTCCATCATGGAAATCAAATTCCTGCAAAACAAAGAGACTTTCGGTGTACCGTATTGGCAACACACATCACTAGTTAAATTTATAATTTGGTGTAACAAACACAATATCAACATCATTTAACTAGACGAAAAGAATTAAGGACACTTAAAAACTAACACCTGCAACAATAACAAATTAATTAATTAAAGAAAATAATTCGAAATAAAATAAGAAACAACTTGGGTTGCCTCCCAAAAGCACTTGAGTAAAGTCATAAACTTGACTTTTCGTTTTCTTCAATCCGTATCATCTAGGAGAATCCAAGCCCTCATAACCTTAATTTCACCATTCATATAGGGCTTTAATCGTTGTTCATCTACCATCTCAAAGTTAGCCTCCATAGTCCTAGAGTTGACTAAACAATTCTCTAGGGGTGAACTAGGGTAGTTTTCTTCTAATTTTTTATTCACTATGTTTCAAGGACACTAATCTCAAAGCATGTGTCTAAGTCGGATGGATGTTTCATGGCATCAAAAACATTAAACTCTACTTGCTCATCTTTTACCCTTAAGATTAGTTTTCCTTGATGAACATCTATCAATGCTCTGCCCGTTGCTAGAAAAGGTCGTCCAAGGATTAAAGGTATTTCCCTATCTTCCTTCATGTCTAACACTATAAAATCTATTGGAAAAACAAGTTTGTCTATCTTAATCAAGACGTCTTCTACCACCCTTTAGGATATGTTATTGATCGATCAACTAATTGGAGAGACACAGTGGTTGGCTTCACTTCTCCTAATTCAAGTTTCCTGCAAATAGAAAATGGCATTAAATTTATACTTGCCCCTAAATCACATAAAACTTTATCAAAATAACAACTACAATAATACAAGGGATAGTAAAAACCCTGGATCTCGTAGTTTAGGTGATGGTTTCTTTTGAATCAGCGTGTTACATTCCTCTGTTAACATGACTTTCTCGTGTTCCTCGAATTTTCTCTTGTGTATGAGGATCTCCTTCAGAAACTTCGCATATTTCGACATCTTTTCTAACATATCAATAAACTTACTGAATTGCTAGTCAAGCTTTTGATTCTTCAAATGGTGTGGGTACAGAAGGTTTGCATGATTTGAAGAAGCTTTCTACTCAAATTCACGCTCGCCGCGGCTATCACTTTCCTCGTCGTGGTGATGAGTGCAAACTTCTGACGAATTGGGAACTAATTCACGATCACCATAGCCACCATTTTTCTTGTCGCGGTGATCATTCTGCATACTAATGATCTTCTTTTCATCTTCACTGTCGCCACAGTGACAACTTTCATTTCCGCGGCGATCGTCCTTTTGTTTTTTCTCTTGTTCTTGCTTCCGTTTTTCATCCTCTAAATTCTCCAAGGTTCTTCCACTCCTCAAGGTGATTGCATACGCTTGTTCCTTAGGATTCTTCTCTGTATCGCTTGACAAAACTCCTTGAACTCTTCCCGCTAATATGTTATGGATTTGCCCAATTTGAGTCTCAAGGTTTCTAATAGAGGCTGACTGATTTTGGTTAAGGATTTCATTCTTCTCAAACCTCTTCCTTGTCTCTTCAATGAACTTGGTAAGTACATTCTCCAAGTTAGATTTTGGCTCTTGATCTTGGAAAACAGGAGGTTGTTTGTGCTCATTGTTGTTGCTCCATGAAAAGTTTGGGTGCTTCCTCCATGTCGGATTGTTTTCCTTGCTTCCTTTGGAAATTATTGACGTAATTAGCTTGTTTAAGCTGAGCAAATAGATTCCCTTCTTGGCAATCCTTGGATAAGTGATTTCCTGCACAGAGTTCGCATGTTAGAGAAGAGGATTCAATTGCATTTATCTTTAATACATTACCTCATTGCTTCTGGATGTTTGAAAGTTGAGCAACCAATGCAGTGCAACCGTCAACTTCGTGCACTCCTACTGATTTCCTTGTTAAAGTTCTCTTTGAAATCTTCATATAGTTAATGTTTGCCATCACCTCAATCAAATTGTATGCTTCCTCTGGTGTTTTGTTATTCAAGGCTCCTCCACTTGCAGCATCTAGCATAGCTTGAATATTTGGCAACAACCCTTAGTAGAACATTTGCACTTGCGACCAGATTGGCAAACCATGGTGAGGGCACCTCCGTAAGAGATCCTTATACATTTCCCATGCTTTATACAATGACTCCAAGTCTTGTTGGTAGAAATTGGTAATCTCACTTCTCAGCTTGGCAGGTGGAAAATATTTAATGAGGAATGCTTGAGCTAACTCGTTCCATGTCATGATGCTCCCAGATGGTAGAGAAATCAACCAAGCCTTAGCTTTATCCCAAAGAGAGAATAGGAAAAGCCTTAGGCTAATTGCATCATCGGATACTCCATTATGCCTCCGAATGTGTCGCATAACTCTAGAAAATTGGCGATATGCAAATTGGGATCATCATTTGGCAACCCTGCGAATTAGACTGATTGCTGAATCATTTGAATAATTGCTAGCTTGATCTCAAAATTATTCGCTTGAACTGGTGGTCTCCTGATGCTAGAATAACACCCGTCAATAGTAGGACTAGAGTAGTCCTTCAATTCTCTTTGAACCACTACCGCTCCACCAATTGCATTGCCTCCTATGATATCCTGATTCTCATTCTCCACATTGGGATTTATAATTCCCCTACTAGCCATTGATTTTTTTAAGTTAGCTTGCCTTTTTTCTTTCCTCAACTGTTTAGCCGTTGTCTCGATTTCAGAATCAAAGGGATTAAGATCACCACCACCTTTTGAACGTAAGCTCTCTAGGATCTAAATAAAAGAAACGAACACAACAAAATAAAATAAATCCAATTAGCAACTAAATATTTCGTATCAATATTGGTACAAAAAAAATAGTTCCCTAGCAACGGCGCCAAAAACTTGACAGGCTATTCGCAAGTGTATGAAATCGCGCTAGTAGTAAAACTCGAGCAAACGAGTATCGAATCCCAAGAGAACTACCTACCAAGTACCAAACTAGTCTATTTTATTGCTATTTGATGAAAAAAATTTTTAAGAATGAATTAATGAAGAATAAAACAAACTAAAAAGTAAACAAAAGAAGAATTGTGTTAATACTTTGGTAAAAAGATCAATAAGACTAAACTAGGGCACATATTTCACACCAATTTAATCCTATGCATTGACAATTATTGCTAACCTAATTAAGCTTATTCTAAAGGCCAAACTCTCTAATATTTCATTAACTTTCTCTCGAACAATTAGCGAATTAACCCTTAAGAAACAACCTAAAATATCTCTAAAATGGATTTAGAAGCTAAGAGACCATTAAGTTCTATGAAATTTACTAGAGCCTCACAGATTGCGGTAACCTATCTCTAGCGTTCCCTCAATCTATGGTTTTATTACCTTAGGCTAATCAGGTATCATCTCTCGATCTCAACCCAACTCATAAAATCATTCAACTCTCGGGCCCTTAAGAATTGAAAGCATTACACACAATAATAAAACTTAGAATTAATGCTCAATTAAAATTAACAACGATAACGTCAACACATAATCATAAATTGGGCTACATCTTTAGCCCTAGAAAAGGAATTTGGTTCATAATTGTAGTAATAAAAACAACCATTGTATTAATAAAAATGATTTCAAGAAAGAAAATAGAAAAACTTCTCTAATTGGTGAACGAAAACTGCAAGAATTCTGATCTCCAAAATAGTAGCTGCTTTTTCTCCTTCTCTAACCTCCCTAAAAACTAAATAAAGATCCTTATTTATAGTGCTAGGGTTTGGAGGTTTTAGGAAAGAATTAAATGCCTAAAACCATTCAGATTCGGATTAGGAAAATACAATAACCCAAATAGGCCCGTGATCCATCGCTGTGGCGACATAAATGGTCACTTGGACGATCGTTCTTTCTATTCCATGAGTCTGGAATATTCAGAATTTGGTGAAGTCATCAAATGGACTTTGTAGCTGTCTGAATAATCTTTCCAATGCCATAAGGGTCATCAAATTTCGATTTCTACAACTCAAGTTATGTTAAAAACATCGAAGTATGCTCATCTTGACAAATTTCCAGGTTTTACGTTTCATCTTCAACGCGTCACAACTTTCTCGTTTCAACTCCAATTCTTGTACCGTTTGTTCCTACACGTCACGAATTCCATCGGTATCATTATTCATTATTCAAATATCGTTTTTAACCTGAAAATACTCAAAATACACCTCATGATCCCATAAAAGGTATTTATGAAATAATTAACTCAAATTTCACTTTAAAAACACATTTTTCCACAAATAATCCAATTGAATCACTAAAAAGATATGTATTTTCAAGATCTTATCACAAGTCCCCATAAGTCAGAATGTAAATAATCAAGGCAATTTGTAACTAAATGGGTTCCTTTAGAGAAACTATTTCTATGCTGTTTACCTAGAACACAATTCTCACAAAATTCTAGGGTTGTAACAGAGTCCTTCCCAAACTGCCCTTGACTATTCAGAACATCCATTCCCCTTTAACTCATATGACCTAACCTCAAATGGCACTTTTCAGTCATAGACAAGTTTGAAGAAATAATAGCAGTGTTATTGCATTTAGAATAGAAACATCCATAGATAATATAGAGACTATTTTTCTTTTCTCTTGTTAAGACTAACTTTTCATTTTTGTAAACATTTAACTAACCATTGTCAGCCCTATAGCAACATCCTATTTCATATAGGGTCCCTAAGGAGATGAGATTTCTCTTCAGTTCAGGGATGTGTCTCACTTTGGTCAGTTTAATCAATTCCCCCCCCACTTAACCTTAATGTTATACTACCTATTCCCTTAACCCTACAAGCATGATTATTTCCCATGAATACTGTCTCATGATCAGAGGCTTCAAATTCTTGAAACCAGCTTCTGTTTGGGCTCATATGGAACGTATAGCTAGAGTCTAACACCCATTCCTTGCTCGTGTTAGATGTTGACATTGTAAGTACTTCTGGTTCATTTATCATGTTCTTAGTGGTAGCCAAATTATTCTCTGTGTTTCTTAGTTTCTGTTTCTTAATCCAATCAAAACAATTTTTCTTCAAATGACCCGTTTTATTACAGTAAAAACATTTTCTTGTTTCTGCCTTAGCCTTATTATTCCCTTTCCATTTCTTCTTGTTCTTACCCCCATGGTTAGATTGGTTTCCTTTACTAGATTGGCTGGATTCGACCCTACCATTTACAAACAAATTATTGTTGTTCCTCTTAAGGGTTTTAAGCTATAACTCCCTAGCCTTAAGTCTAACCATGATCAGGTCTAAACTAGGTATAGTACTCGAGTACTGTAGGGCATTCTTGACTACTTGGTAGTCATCAGTTAGTGAGTTCAACAAGATCATGGCAAGACTAGTATCTCTAAACTCTTGATATGTGCCTTTCAAGATCAAAGTCATTTTTAAAAACTCATCCAAATTATCCTTAATTGATTTAGAATTATCCATTTTATAAGAGAATAATGCACCCTTCAAGAATGCAAGATTCGGTGCAGATTGTAAAGCATATAATGATTCAAGCCTACCCTACAGTCTAAGATGAGTTTCAAATCCATCTACCTTTTGAAGTACACTTTCGAGAGGTTCATCACGATCAGGTTGTAGGCCTCCTCGTTGATCTCCTCTTCTTCTTTAATTTCTCCTATGACCACTTCTTGTGGTCCTTTTCCAGTACAATCACAATTTTTTTTTTTTTTTTTTTTGTGAGAGTAGGGCCTTCATCTTCTTCTTCCGGCTTCCAAAATTGATCTTCCCTTCATATTGGGTGATCTCCAACTGAGTAGTGGTCATGGTTATGGTGTTTGAGGATTAATTTTGAAAAGACCCTAATCTATAACCCTAAATCTTTTCCTTAAAGATTTTAACGATTTTGGAACCCTAGATTTTTCCCAAGATTGACAAATTCCACTCAAATCCCGAATCCCTAACGCTATACGAAGACTCAGAACAGTCGAATTTGAGAAACCCCCAAATTGCTGAAACCCTAGATTTCAAGAGTTGACTTCAATCGGGTTTTAGGAAGGCAAGATTCTAATTTAGACTCCAAATTGGCTCTGATACCACTGTTATGCAATTAAAGAACTCACTCTAAACCAAACACACACACAATCAAAGCAAGAACAGAAAGAACATGACGATTTATCATGGTTCACTTATCCAATATAGGATAAGCTACATCCACGTTGAGCTCCAGAAAGGGAGGAGCTCACTGCACTAATTATAACCCAAGATTCACAGTTACGAACTCACAATCAATCAACCTAATGGAATACCCTTGATACAAGATTAACCCGTAACTAGCCCCTTAGAGAATCTCACCCAAGACACTCTAAACCGAGAGGTCTAACCCTTCCAAGAATGATTATAGCCCTAATCACTCAAGTCTACCCAGTTACAATAATCTTGAACAAGAATTTCCCACAAACCCTAATTTCTCTTCTCTGTCGCTCAATCGAATGGAAGGAGGAATTGTTGTGTTGATTTAGTGAAAAACGAGTTCATATATCGTTGACTTGGAGACTGCTTGGTAGCCGTTGGATCAAATGAATATTGATGGCCAGGATTCACCCAACTCTGCCTTGAAACGACGCCGTCCAACTTAACCCAATATTACATCGTTTTCAAGCTTCCACTTCAACAGATAAATGAACAGGTATTATATTCGTTTTGACAGAAGCTTATAATTCTCTTGATAATGTTGAAGTTTGTTTAATGAGAATGAGGACAAGTTGCCTTGTCATTGTCAGGTAGGCTAAAATATTTATATGGGTAATGAAAACTATAAGAGAACTCAAAAGATGATGCCCAAAGGACCACTGGCTCGTCTTCTTTCACAAAGTGGTCCAAAAAACACTAACTATAGGCTATAGCCATGAGATTGAGTGTTCAGTTGCAGCTAATAGTTATTTCGATAGAGCCTAAGTCCCAAACTGGCTGTGCATAAAGGATACTCAACTTGCTATGATTCGAGGCCTGATTGTTTTGACTAGCAAAAAGGTGTTAAATAACATCTAAAGTTGTTCTCAATTCAAGTCAATAACAAAGTTGCATAAGTTGTTCAATTTGAACCATATTAGGGAAAGCCCAACTAAAATATCCATTTGAAAATTCAATTTGGTTAGACAGAATGTACAAGCCAATACAACTCATTTGAGGCAAAAGATTCTTCTACAGATTACTGTTCTGAATTCTGATTTGAAAATTCAATAGTAGAAATATAAGAAATTCTGGAGAGGCCAGCTTCGCCAGAGAAGCCCATGTAACAATGAGAAGTTGACAAAGGAAATGGCTTCGCTGTCTCGCCCCGCTCATAGCTATTGAACCACAATACCAAAACTAGCACTTGTTTTCTCGAGCAGTCAATTAAGAATGCAAAATCTTAATACTCTTTTGAAAGGGTTTTTTCAGTTTTCAGAGAACTATTAAAATTTTTAAAGTGATATAAACTATGTTTTTAAACCACTTTTAGATGGTCGAGTGGTTCGATAGGGATTTTTAAATG
Organism: Pistacia vera; assembly: GCF_008641045.1. NCBI lineage: Eukaryota > Viridiplantae > Streptophyta > Magnoliopsida > Sapindales > Anacardiaceae > Pistacia > Pistacia vera. Next base: position 3,536 of record NW_022196579.1, on the reverse strand, counting down.
TATCACTTAAAAGATCTTGAGTTCGAGTTCTCCCTCCGTTCCTAATAGGAATAGTTATTGAAACTCTTACTCAGTAAGTAGTTTTAGGGTCCCAAAAAATTAATTAAGGTATACGTAAACTAGCATAAATACCAACAGTTATAAAAAAAAAAAAAAAAGACGTATGTTTTTAATAAAAGTGAATATATTTGACATTATATGATGTCATCTAAATTAAATTTGGAATGGGTGGATAGCAAGCATTAAAACATTTATTTGTTTGACTGAGTAGAATAGGAATTTTTAAGATGGAAGAGGCATTTGTGGTAGTGGACAATTTTCCAGAACAATGCCACGTTCACTTCAATGGGGTGTGCCCATTTTGACGTAAGAGATTATGTAACCATTTCAATTTTCAATACTTTTCCACTCTGTCTAGGCCAGACATTTATTTAATCTTTTAATTCTTTATACTCCCTCACAATCATCTTTTGTTTTTGGGTTTTCTTATTGAGTAATGTTAACTTATGTTTTAAGAACATTAGAAGATAAAAAAATTAGTATATTAATATATTGAAATTTATATTTTCTTTTATCTTTTCATATATAGTATGAGAGTAAACGACTTTTTTCCACCTAAGGTTTGCCTTAATGACCTTTTCTACCCAAAAAGTTTCAAAACATCAATTTACTACCCAAAGTTTATATTCCAACCAATTACAGGCTGACTCTGATATTGTTACGACCCCACACCACCATCATTCTCTTCCTCGATCATTATTTACCAAAACTCCTCAAACCTTGCTCTCACCGATCTTGTCAATTTTCAAAAATCAAACAATTTGTGGAAGCTGCCCTTCTCAAATTAGATTCTGACTAAGCTCAATTATCAAAATCCAACATACCACCACCAAAAGACTCACTGACATCTCCCTTCAAAAATCTCTATAGCCTGGACCAAGTTTGCTCTTCCTTCGTTGTCGAATTAGAAACTATATTTTGGATAATAAACGAAATATAAACTTTAGATAGTAAATTGTTATTTTGAATTTTTTTGGATAAAAAAGTGTCATTAAGGCAAACCTTGGGTTGGAAAAGGCATTTACTCTATAATATAACATCGAAATAAAGACATATCATAAGACAACCCTTGTTAATTAAGGGTTAGGTTAGAGTGAATTTGTTAATAACTTCCATTTGTTATTAATAGCATAAATATACGATTCTTTAACATTAATATTAAACTTTATGGAAAAGGACTCTTGACAAACTCTAGATATTTAATTGATGCTTTTAAGACTTTTGTTATTCATGGATTTAAAAATCTTTTCCACTGGGTCATTAAATTATAATAAAGTCTGGTTCAGTGATCCTACATAAATTCCGTCAAAGCCGTGTAATACCAGCTTTTCTTCTTGTAACGACAGTATTTATTTGTTTCAATCCGTTTCCTAATAATCATCGTCTTCGTTTCTTCATCATTTTGCTTCAGTATTCACTATTGAACATCAATGGAGAGTGAAAGTCCTAAGCTTCACATGTTCTTTTTTCCCTTCATGGCCCACGGCCACATTATTCCATTTGTGGACATGGCCAAGCTGTTCGCAGCACGAGGGGTCAAAATCACAGCCATCACCACTCAGGCCGATGCACCTCTCTTCTCAAAAGCAAACCAAAGAATCAAGAATTTGGGTACCCAAATCGACATCAAGATAATCAAATTTCCTTCTGTGGAGGTCGGATTGCCGGAGGGTTGTGAAAATGTTGATGCTATCACTAATTCCGGTCAACCAAGCTCTGAATCGATCATGAAATTTTTCGAAGCTACAGTAATGCTCCAGGAACCGCTTGAGGAGTTACTGGGAAAATATAAACCGGATTGCCTGGTAGCCGATATGTTCTTTCCTTGGGCCACTGATGCTGCAGCCAAATTTGGGATCCCCCGGTTGGTGTTTCATGGAACTGGATTCTTTGCTTTGTGTACAATATCATCCATGATGTTATATGAGCCACATAAGAAAGTTTCTTCAGATTCTGAACAATTTCTCGTGCCTAATCTTCCTGATGAAATCAAGTTCTCAAGAAAGCAACTTCCACTTTCTATGAAACAAGATGGCGAAACTTTTCTAAGCAAGTTGTTCAAAGAAATGGGAGCATCAGAGTTAAAGAGCTATGGTGTTATTGTCAACAGCTTTTACGAGCTTGAGCCGGCTTATGCTGATCATTACCGGAAAGTTTTGGGAAGGAGGGCGTGGCATGTCGGCCCTGTTTCGCTATGTAATCGGAGTTTAGAAGATTTAGCTTCCAGGGGAAAGCAAGCCTCCATTGATGAACAGGAGTGCTTGAAATGGCTGAATTCAAAGGAGCCAAATTCTGTTGTTTATGTGTGTTTTGGAAGTGTTGCTAACTTTTCTTCTGCTCAATTGATGGAGATTGCAATGGGGCTTGAAGCTTCAGGGCAGAGCTTCATATGGGTTGTGAGAAAGGACAAAAAGGGTGAAGAAGAAGGGAAAGAAGATTGGTTGCCTGAAGGATTTGAGAAGAGAATGGAAGGCAGAGGACTAATAATAAGAGGATGGGCACCCCAAGTTTTGATTCTTGATCATGAAGCAGTGGGAGGATTTGTGACACATTGTGGATGGAATTCAACGCTTGAAGGAGTGAGCGCTGGAGTGCCCATGGCGGCATGGCCAGTGTCAGCCGACCAGTTTTACAATGAAAAGTTATTAACTCAGGTTCTTAAGATCGGTGTTAGCGTTGGAATTCAGCAAGCAGCTATGCTATTTGGCGATTATATTAAGAGGGAAGCGGTGGAAAAGGCTGTGGAAGCCATATTAACGAGTGATGAGGCAAAGGAAATGAGGAGCAGAGCCAAGGCACTTGGGGAGATGGCAAAGAGAGCTGTTGAAGAAGGAGGTTCATCTTACTCTGATTTGAATGCTTTGATTAAAGAACTGAGTTTACGCGACCATTGAAGCACAAAGGAAGAAGCTGCCTTGTTTTGTGTTAATTCGTATCTTGTTTGTATTTTCTTTTACATTTAGTTCAAGAAGTGATCTCCCTGGCCTTTCAGACGTATGCATCACTTCTGGGCCTCTGGCCCATTTCTAAATAGTCTTTTATAAATTAATTCTATTGTCCAACATATAAATTTTAATTTCCTGAATTATTCTTTATTTAAAACTTTTTTGCATCTTCTGCTAATAGGGATATTTCCTTTCTTCCCTCAGATTTAGGGTTTGTCATAATTTGGCCCAGTATTATAGGATACAGACACTTTAGTTCTGTCAAATGATTGACGTTAGTGTTATTAACCCACTTTCTTGACACTAGTAAAAGGTTTTCAAAGTGTACATTCCGCCCGTCGATATGTGAGATTTACCGTTATGGTATTAAAAAAGTGATCCAACAATACTAATGTCAATTATGTGACAAAACTAAAGTGTTTGTATTCTATAATATCTAAGGCAGGTAACATGCCTCAAACCGAAGGGATGAAAGTGTAAATACCCTATTGTTAATATAGGACAGATTTAATGTGAAGTCAACATTGTAAT